>NC_057812.1:700364872-700721266 GCF_018294505.1 Triticum aestivum | reverse complement strand
TTTTATTTTTAGTTTGATAGTATGTTTTCTTTCATTGTGTTTCATGAGTTATTGAATGTGCATTTGTTTTACCTAATTTCTCAAATCGACACTAATATGACTTGGATGCAAATTATCATGATGTTGAGTCCGTTGCACATGCCAATGGCAAGGTGGAGATGGATACGAATGTTCAGGAACATATCATCAAATTTAGCCTACCGAGAGAGGTTTTGAAGGTCGGGGTTGAAGATGCCCTTAGGTTACTGCCACGGAAAAGAGGAAGCGGAACTGGCCTGGCCATCTGAGCACCGTGAGTAGCCCGCACAGGTTTCCTCTTTTCAAGCGCCAGGTGGACCAGTGTACACGTCAGGTACACGCTTCTAGATGCTACTCCCTCCATTCCAAATTATCCGTAAAACATGTAGATATATCTGTTAGAGTTATATTGATGATGGCCTTTGGCCTTTTGTATTCTTACCTTTTGGCATCCTCATGTACATCATATATATGATGGCTTTGGCCTTCTTATAATACAAGTTGCTTTCCTAACATGGTATTAGAGCTCTAGGTCTTTTTTTGGCACGCGCAACTCGTGCTTCTTTCGATCCCATCTCGCGTCCGCCATTGCTCTCAGCGTCGCTGTGTTCTTCCCTACTGGCAGCCACTGCTCCTTAAGCGTGGCTGTTCCCTTCTTCTCCCCCACACCCGTGCCACGATCTACTCTGCTAGGCGGGAAGGACAGGCCCAATCCAATCGCCCACCCGTCTGCCCCGTGCCGATCTGGTGTGCGGCTGTCACCAGTCTGCTGCGGCCGCGTTGACTGGGTGCCGGCATCCAGTCCCGATCCGGCGCTTGATCTGGTGACGCACCGCTGCGTCTTCTAGCCGCTGGCTAGCCGCAGCCGTCCACCTGGTGCGCCGCCGCCGGTTGTCCGTCTTCTTGGCTCCCGCGCGATCTGGTCCAGTGCCAGCCGCTGTTCCGCTGAGTTCTGGCTCTGTGTTTTCCGCTGCTGCCTGTTGCTCCGGTGCCGGCTGCCGCTTGATTTCCGTCGTTCCGCACAAGAGAATCGATCCACCTTCCTGTCTGTCTGTCTGTGTACGGCGTGCTCCGGCCTCAATTGCTCTTCTTTGGGCTGCTGCATGCTGGTGTACGTGTGTGTATCCTACACGGCCTATATTGCTCTTTTGGGCTCCCGGTGGGCGGCGGGCTACTCTGCCAGTTGGCCTGCTTTGTTCAGCTACCTGGCTTGAGGCCCTATTGTTTTGTTGTTGTCCTTTTCAGAAAAAAAAGAGGAAAAAAAAGAAAAAAAAAGAGAAAGAGAGAGAAAAAAGAGGTGCAATGCTTTGGTCTGGTACACCTCTCCAGCGCTACCAGATGTCTTTCGACGGTACTCCATACATTGATCCCGTCTCGCACATGTGCCGTTCCTCGGTGCTTGGTGCTCGCCCGCTTGGGGGTGGTGGTTGTCGCTCTACTTCGACACCTTATGTGACATCCACCGGTGTTGCTGGTCGCTCTACATCGACTCCTTCGGCAGCTGCACCGCCTCCTTTAGCCACTTCTTTGCATGGAGTTGGTTGTTCTTCAGTGACTCTTCCCACGACTTCCACACCTGGTGATTGTCGCCCTACGTCGACTCGTCTCACGGCTTCCGTGTATGGCGGTGATCGCTCTACATCGACTCCCTCAGTGGTTTTCACATGTGGCTCTACGTCGACTCGTTACTCACAGTCGACTCTGCACGCGGCTTTCATGGGTGGAAACAACTGGTCATCATCGACAGGTGTTTCTACCTCGACCTCCTCTGTCGAGTCCCTGTCTGCGCATGAGATTGCATAACCGAAATGCCTTCTTGATGCTTGGGATTCTTCACCGATGGTTTCTGCAGGTTCTGTGACTAACTTTTCTGGCACTGAGAAACCACATTCTACTCATTCACGTACATCCCCATGGATTCTTGATACTGGTGCGTCTTTTAATATGACTTATGATTCTTCCACTTCAACCTCTGTTCGACCTGTCGAGTCTCCTGTTCGTGTCCTTACTGCTGATGGCACTCCCCTTCCTGTAGCTAGTCGGGGCACTCTTAGCACTTCTTCATTTCATGTTCCCTCTGTCGCTCATGTTCCTCGACTTACCATGCAGCTCATATCCGGTGGTCAGATTGTTGACTCTAGTTGTAGGGTCATTCTCGACTTTGATTCATGTTCTGTTCAGGATCGTCGCACGGGCGCTCTGCTTGGTGCTGGCCCTCGACGCTCTGATGGTCTATGGGAGCTTGACTGGCTTCGTCTTCTCTCAGCTACCACCACCGCCGCTACCACCACTGCCACTCTCGCAACCCTTATAGCTGCATCTACCAGCTCTTTTCAGCAGTGGTATCATCGTCTTGGTCATTTATGTGGTTCTCGTTTCTCATCTTTGGTTCATCGCGGGGTTCTGGGGTCTGTCTCCGGTAACGCTCCGTTGGATTGTTTGGGTTGTAGGCTTGGTAAGCAGATTCAGCTACCCTACCCTCATAGCGAGTTAGTGTCCGAGCGTCCTTTTGATCTTGTTCACTCTGATGTTTGGGGTCCAGCTCCCTTCGCTTCGAAAGGGGGTCATTGCTATTATATTATCTTCATAGACGATTTTTCTCGCTACACTTGGATCTATTTCATGTCTTCTCGTAGTGAGGTCTTACCTATATACAAAAAATTTGCTGCCATGGTTCATACCCAATTTTCTACTCCTATTCGTGTTTTTCATGCAGGTTCAGCTGGTGAGTATATCTCCCATGCGTTGCGAGGATTTCTTGCTGAGTAGGGTACTCTTACTCAGTTCTCTTGCCCTGATGCTCATGCTCAGAATGGTGTGGATGAGCGCAAGCATCGTCACCTTCTTGAGACGGTGCGTGCAATGATGATTGCCGCCTCTCTTCCGCCTCACTTCTGGGCTGAGGCTATTATGACATCCACCTATCGCATCAACATTCAGCCTTCTGCTGCTCTACAAGGTGGTATTCCTCTCGAGCGTCTTTCTGGTCGTTCTCCTGATTATTCGGCGCTCCGTTTGTTTGGTTGTGTCTGCTATGTTTTGCTTGCCCCTCGTGAACGCACCAAACTGACCGCTCAGTCGGTTGAGTGTGTCTTTCTTGGATATAGTGATGAGCATAAGGGTTATCGGTGTTGGGATCCTGTCGGTCGTCGGATGCGTATTTCCCGGGATGTGACCTTTGATGAATCTCGTCCCTTCTACCCGCGTCCATCCTCCTCGGCTTTTTCTACGGAGGACATCTCTTTTCTTACTTTTCCGGATACACCTCCCTCTATGCCCAGTATTCCTACTCCTCATCATGTTGTTGCAGATCTGATGTCGTCCTCTCCTACATTTTCTTCTCCTCCGTCATCACATGACTCTCCACCTTCATCGTCGATAGCTTCCCCTTCTCCACCTTCATCACCGATACATTCCCTGTCTCCACCTCCAGTGATTCCACCTCTTCCGTCCTTTCCTTTCCATTATACTCGTCATTCACGTGTTGTGAACGGGTCTACCGACGTGCCCTCTACTTCTGGTGTGTCGTCTTCCTCCTCTTACCCGACCTATGGTCTTCGTTCTCGGCCTTGTCCGCCCCCTGACCGATATTCTCCTTCTCGCTATGGTCTTTCGGCCGTTCTTGAGCCGACTTCTTATCGAGATGCTATTGTTCATCCTGAATGGCAATTCGCGATGGCAGAGGAGATTGATGCCCTTGAGCGCAACGGCACATGGGACCTAGTTTCTCTTCCCCCTTGTGTTCGTCCCATCACTTGTAAGTGGGTCTATAAGATTAAGACTTGCTCTGATGGTTCTCTTGAGCGTTATAAAGCTTGTCTTGTGGCTCGTGGCTTTCAGCAGGAGCATGGTCGTGATTACGATGAGACTTTTGCTCCTGTAGCCCATATGACCACTGTCCGCACACTTCTCTCCATGGCCTCTATTCTCCACTGGTCCGTGTCTCAGCTTGATGTTAAGAATGCCTTTTTTAATGGTGAGTTGCGTGAGGAAGTTTATATGTAGCCACCACCTGGGTATTCAGTTCCCGATGGCATGGTTTCCCATTTTCGTTGCTCTCTATATGGCCTTAAGCAAGCCCCCCGCGCTTGGTTTGAGCGTTTTGCCTCTGTGGTCATTGCAGCTGGTTTTTCGCCCAGTGCTCATGATCCGGCATTGTTGGTCCACCTTCCTGCTCGTGGTCACACTCTTCTTCTTCTATATGTTGATGACATGATCATCACGAGCGACGACTCTGAGTACATTGCCTTTGTCAAGGCCCGTCTCAGTGAGAAGTTTCTTATGTCCGATCTTGGTCCCCTTCGTTACTTTCTTGGGATTGAGGTTTCCTCCTCCTCTGATGGCTTTTCTATTTCCCAAAAAAAGTATATCCAGGATCTTCTTGCTCGTGCGGCTCTTAGTGATGAGCGCACTGCTGAGACTCCTATGGAGCTCAATGTTAATCTTCGTGCTTCTGATGGTGAGCTCTTATCTGATCCGATGCGTTATCGTCATCTTGTTGGCCGTCTTGTCTATCTTGCTGTCACCCGTCCAGATATCTCCTATCCTGTTCATATTCTGAGTCAGTTTGTTTCCGCTCCCACTTCAGTTCACTATAGTCACCTTCTTCGTGTTCTACGATATCATCGTGGCACGATCTCTCATCGTCTTTTTTTCCACGTTCCAGTTTGTTACAGCTCCAGGCCTATTCAGATGCTACGTGGGCAAGTGATCCTTCAGATCGTCGTTCTCTTTCTGCTTACTGTGTTTTTCTTGGTGGTTCTCTCATTGCCTGGAAGACGAAGAAACAGACTGCAGTTTCTCGTTCGAGTGCAGAGGCCGAGTTGAGAGCTATGGCTCTTCTGACGGCAGAGGTGACTTGGTTACAATGGCTACTGGAGGATTTTGGTGTTTCTGTTACTACACCTACCACCCTCTTGTCTGACAGTACAGGTGCTATCAGTATTGCACGAGACCCTGTGAAGCATGAGCTTACCAAGCATATTGGTGTTGATGCTTATTATGTGCGCGCTGCTGTGCAGGATCATGTTATTGCTCTTCAGTATGTGCCTGCCGAGTTACAGCTAGCGGACTTCTTCATGAAGGCACAGACTAGAGCACAGCATAGATTTCACCTCTCCAAACTCAGTGTTGTGGAGCCACCATGAGTTTGAGGGGGGGTGTTAGAGTTATATTGATGATGGCCTTTGGCCTTTTGTATTCTTACCTTTTGGCATCCTCATGTACATCATATATATGGTGGCTTTGGCCTCCTTGTAATACAAGTTGTTTTCCTAACATGGTATTAGAGCTCTAGGTTTTTTTTGGCACGCGCAACTCGTGCTTCTTTCGATCCCATCTCGCGTCCGCCGTTGCTCTCGGCGTTGCTGTGTTCTTCCCTACTGGCAGCCACTGCTCCTTCAGTGTGGCTGTTCCCTGCTTCTCCCCCACACCCGTGCCACGATCTACTCTGCTAGGCGGGAAGGACAGACCCAATCCAATCGCCCACCCGTCTGCCCCGTGCCGATCTGGTGTGCGGCTGTGACCAGTCTGCTGCGGCCGCGTTGACTGGGTGCCGGCATCCAGTCCTGATCCGGCACTTGATCTGGTGACGCACCGCTGCGTGCTAGCCGCAGCCGTCCACCTGGTGCGCCGCCGGCGGCTGTCCGTCTTCTTGGCTCCCGCGCGATCTGGTCTAGTGCCAGCCGCTGTTCCGCTGAGTTCTGGCTCTGTGTTTTCCGCTGCTGCCTGTTGCTCCGGTGCCGGCTGCCGCTTGATTTCCGTCGTTCTGCTGACACAAGAGAATCGATCCACCTGCCTGTCTGTCTGTCTGTCTGTGTACGGCGGCCTCCAGCCTCAATTGCTCTTCTTTGGGCTGCTTCATGCTGGTGTACGTGCGTGTATCCTACACGGCCTATATTGCTCTTTTGGGCTCCCGGTGGGCGGTGGGCTACTCTGCCAGTTGGCCTGCTTTGTTCAGCTGCCTGGCTTGAGGCCTATTGTTTTGTTGTTGTCCTTTTCAAAAAAAGAGGAAAAAAAGAAAAAAAGAGAGAGAGAGAAAAAAAGAGGTGCAATGCTTTCGTCTGGTACACCTCTCCAATGCTACCAGATGTCTTTCGATGGTACTCCATACATTGATCCTGTCTCGCACATGTGCCGTTCCTCGGTGCTTGGTGCTCGCCCGCTTGAGGGCGGTGGTTGTCGCTCTACTTCGACACCTTATGTGACATCCACCGGTGTTGCTGGTCGCTCTACATCGACTCCTTCTGCAGCTGCACCGCCTCCTTTAGTGGCTTCTTTGCATGGAGTTGGTTGTTCTTCAGCGACTCTTCAAACGGCTTCCACACCTGGTGATTGTCGCCCTACGTCGACTCATCTCGCGGCTTCCGTGTGTGGCGGTGATCGCTCTACATCGACTCCCTCAGTGGTTTTCACATGTGGCTCTACGGGGACTCGTTACTCTCAGTCGACTCTGCACGCGGCTTTCATGGGTGGAAACAACTGGTCATCATCGACAGGTGTTTCTACCTCGACCTCCTCTGTCGAGTCCCTGTCTGCGCATGAGATTGCACAACCGAAATGCATGCTTGATGCTTGGGATTCTTCACCGATGGTTTCTGCAGGTTCTGTGACTAACTTTTATGGCACTGAGAAACCACATTCTACTCATTCACGTACATTCCCATGGATTTTTGATACTGGAGCGTCTTTTCATATGACTTATGATTCTTCCACTTTGACCTCTGTTCGACCTGTCGAGTCTCCTGTTCGTGTCCTTACTGCTGATGGCACTCCCCTTCCTGTAGCTAGTCGAGGCACTCTTAGCACTTCTCCATTTCATGTTCCCTCTGTCGCTCATGTTCCTCGACTTACCATGCAGCTCATATCCGGTGGTCAGATTGTTGACTCTAGTTGTAGGGTCATTCTCGACTTTGATTCATGTTCTGTTCAGGATCGTCGCACGGGCGCTCTGCTTGGTGCTGGCCCTCGACGCTCTGATGGTTTATGGGAGCTTGACTGGCTTCGTCTTCCCTCAGCTACCACCACCGCCGCTACCACCACTGCAACTCTCGCAGCCCCTATAGCTGCATCTACCAGCTCTTTTCAGCCCTGGCATGATCGTCTTGGTCATTTATGTGGTTTTTGTCTCTCATCATTGGTTCATCGCGGTGTTCTGGGGTCTGTCTCCGGTAACGCTTCGTTGGATTGTTTGGGTTGTAGGCTTGGTAAGCAGATTCAGCTACCCTACCCTCATAGCGAGTCAGTGTCCGAGCGTCCTTTTGATCTCGTTCACTCTGATGTTTGGGGCCCAGCTCCCTTCGCTTCGAAAGGGGGTCATCGCTATTATATTATCTTCATAGACGATATTTCTCGCTACACTTGGATCTATTTCATGTCTTCTCGTAGTGAGGTCTTACCTATATACAAAAAATTTGCTGCCATGGTTCATACCCAGTTTGCTACTCATATTCGTGTTTTTCGTGCAGATTCAGCTGGTGAGTATATCTCCCATGCGTTACGAGGATTTCTTGCTGAGCAGGGTACTCTTACTCAGTTCTCTTGCCCTGATGCTCATGCTCAGAATGGTGTGGATGAGCGCAAGCATCGTCACCTTCTTGAGACGGTGCGTGCAATGATGATTGCCGCCTCTCTTCCGCCTCACTTCTGGGCTGAGGCTATTATGACATCCACCTATCGCATCAACATTCAGCCTTCTGCTGCTCTACAAGGTGGTATTCCTCTCGAGCGTCTTTCTGGTCGTTCTCCTGATTATTCGGCGCTCCGTTTGTTTGGTTGTGTCTGCTATGTTTTGCTTGCCCCTCGTGAACGCACCAAACTGACCACTCAGTCTGTTGAGTGTGTCTTTCTTGGATATAGTGATAAGCATAAGGGCTATCGGTGTTGGGATCATGTCGGTCGTCAGATGCGTATTTCCCGGGATGTGACCTTTGATGAATCTCGTCCCTTCTACCCGCGTCCATCCTCCTCGGCTTTTTCTATGGAGGACATCTCTTTTCTTACTTTTCCGGATACACCTCCCTCTGTGCCCAGTATTCCTACTCCTCATCATGTTGTTGCAGATCCGATGCCGTCCTCTCCTACGGTTTCTTCTCCTCCGTCATCACATGACTCTCCACCTTCATCGCCGATAGCTTCCCCTTCTCCACCTTCATCACCGATACATTCCCCGTCTCCACCTCTAGTGATTCCACCTCTTCCGTTCTTTCCTTTCCATTATACTCGTCGTTCACGTGTTGTGAACGGGTCTACTGATGTGCCCTCTACTTCTGGTGTGTCGTCTTCCTCCTGTCACCCGACCTATGGTCTTCGTTCTCGGCCTTGTCCGCCCCCTGACCGATATTCTCCTTCTCGCTATGGTCTTTCGGCCGTTCTTGAGCCGTCTTCTTATCGAGATGCTATTGTTCATCCTGAATGGCAGTTCACGATGGCAGATGAGATTGCTGCCATTGAGCGCAACGGCACGTGGGACCTGGTTTCTCTTCCCCCCTGTGTTCGTCCCATCACTTGTAAGTGGGTCTATAAGATTAAGACTCGCTCTGATGGTTCTCTTGAGCGTTATAAAGCTCGTCTTGTGGCTCGTGGCTTTTAGCAGGAGCATGGTCGTGATTACGATGAGACTTTTGCTCCTGTAGCCCATATGACCACTATCCGCACACTTCTCGCCGTGGCCTCTGTTCGCCACTGGTCCGTGTCTCAGCTTGATGTTAAGAATGCCTTTCTTAATGATGAGTTGCGTGAGGAAGTTTATATGTAGCCACCACCTGGGTATTCAGTTCCTGATGGCATGGTTTGCTGTTTTCGTCGCTCTCTATATGGCCTTAAGCAAGCTCCCCGCGCTTGGTTTGATCGTTTTGCCTCTGTGGTCATTGCAGCTGGTTTTTCGCGCAGTGCTCATGATCCGGCATTGTTTGTCCACATTTTTGCTCGTGGTCGCACTCTTCTTCTTCTATATGTTGATGACATGATCATCACGAGCGACGACTCTGAGTACATTGCCTTTGTCAAGGCCTATCTCAGTGAGCAGTTTTTTATATCCGATCTTGGTCCCCTTCGTTACTTTCTTGGGATTGAGGTTTCCTCCTCCTCTGATGGCTTTTCTATTTCCAAGAAAAGTATATCCAGGATCTTCTTGCTCGTGCGGCTCTTAGTGATGAGCGCACTGCTGAGACTCCTATGGAGCTCAATGTTAATCTTCGTGCTTCTGATGGTGAGCTTTTGTCTGATCCGATGCGTTATCGTCATCTTGTTGGCAGTCTTGTCTATCTTGTTGTCACCCGTCCAGATATCTCATATCCTGTTCATATTCTGAGTCAGTTTGTTTCCGCTCCCACTTCAGTTCACTATAGTCACCTTCTTTGTGTTCTATGATATCTTCGTGGCACGATCTCTCATCGTCTTTTTTTCCACGTTCCAGCTTGTTACAGCTCCAGGCCTATTCAGATGCTACGTGGGCCAGTGATCCTTCGGATCGTGGTTCTCTTTCTGCTTACTGTGTTTTTCTTGGTGGTTCTCTCATTGCCTGGAAGACGAAGAAACAGACTGCAGTTTCTCGTTCGAGTGCAGAGGCCGAGTTGAGAGCTATGGCTCTTCTGACGGCAGAGGTGACTTGGTTACGATGGCTACTGGAGGATTTTGGTGTTTCTATTACTATACCCACCACCCTCTTGTCCGACAGTACAGGTGCTATCAGTATTGCGCGGGGCCCTGTGAAGCATGAGCTTACCAAGCATATTGGTGTTGATGCTTATTATGTGCGCGCTGCTGTGCAGGATCATGTTATTGCTCTTCAGTATGTGCCTGCCGAGTTACAGCTAGCGGACTTCTTCACGAAGGCACAGACTAGAGCGCAACATAGATTTCACCTCTCCAAACTCAGTGTTGTGGAGCCACCATGAGTTTGAGGGGGGGTGTTAGAGTTATATTGATGATGGCCTTTGGCTTTTTGTATTCTTACCTTTTGGCATCCTCATGTACATTATATATATGATGGCTTTGGCCTCCTTGTAATACAAGTTGCTTTCCTAATAACATCCTTACATGCGCAAGTAATTTGGAATGGAAGGAGTACATTCTGTCTGTGCAAACTGCGACGCGCGACTGACGCAGATCTCCGCCCGGCTAGAGTCGTTCTGCCGCTTCAATCCTGTCCAGCTCAAACAGCGACGCAAATGGTGGAGGAGCGCGGGATGAAAAGTAGGCAAATTTGACGGAGTCATGGTCTCCGCCTCATCCATCTGAGGTCAAGCGAGGTAGTACGATGTACCCAACCAACTCGCACCGGCCGGAGTGTGTGGATGTGAGGATGCTCTCTAGGTGCTTTTAAACCCCTGTGGTCTGAGCTAGAGCTGAAAGCATCCAAGTATCCATCTCCCACACCCACCACACGGCAAAAACCAAGCAGAAAAGGGCCGCGCAGCGCTGGATCCGGACGAGCTAGCAGAGGTTGCGTATCATCATCTCTCCTCCTGACTAGTTATTGCTCCGCCTGCATCAGCCATCGCAACTTTTTAACTTAGTAATCATAATCATCTAGTGTTTGGTGCTGCCACGATTGTTACTGTATCTACCTTTAAATTTTCACAATTTTTTCAAAGCTTAGAGTTGTGATTTTATTTTCTTCGAGGAGTTTTAGATATTGAGTTTTTTTAACATTGTACAGACACAAGCGCTCATATACACGCGCATACATGCACACCCTATCTCTATGAGCAGCTTCGAAAGACTGAGCCAGCGTCTTCAACGGGAACATCTCCTTCCACTGAATGTGCATTGCCAGAAATTCTGAAATAAATTCAGGAATAAATGCAAGCACCGGGACTTGAATCCTGATGGGCTGGGGATAGCACAGTCCCTCTAACCATCCAACCACAGGTTGAGTTTGGACGTACATATTGGATGTAGCAAGAATCCTATATTATTGTACGGAGGAGTACCTAGGGTGGACACGGTTTGGTTCCTTTCACCAGCCGCGAGCGAGCCATCTCGGGACCAGTCCAACGCCGATCGGGGTTGTATTTCCTAGACCCGACCGGCTGGGTACACGGTGGCGGCGGCGAGCGGCAGCCGTGGTTAGGGAAGGGAGGATGTGTGTGTCGTCTCTGCGGCGTTCCGGAGCAATTCCTCGTGCAGACAGAATGATGGCAATGGCGGCGGTTTTCAGCGACGAGATGGTGTGTGTAATGGCAATCTCAAGTCGATGCAGAAAGCTGAGGGTGCTGCTCGTCGGATCGAAGCATCCACACGTCTTGCCTTGGTCGCACACCGCCATGACATGATGTTGATTTTGCACTGCTTTACCAGAATTTTAGGATCATCGAATTATTTTCACCTAAAGAAAAATTAATCTTATGAAATTTCAAAATTGGAGAAGTTGATTTAAACTAATCTAAAGTGCTGATCTAAACTTTGATTGGTCACGTGTTGTGCCCCCGGGATTGGAAATTAATCTTCCCGGGTGGCGTGTAGCGGAACTGATGGGTGGGCTTAGAATCTAGCGAGGCTCTGATTCCATGTAAAAAATATTGAAACCCTGAATAATTTTTAGTCTTGTATTGATCTGAACCTTGTGGGTACATATAGAGTACATGGTCGAAGAGGCTTGGAATACAAGGTAAGATATTGTGTGTTTAAACTTTGCAACGCACTTTTACAAAAAATATAGCTAATTTATGATTTATTTTCATTTTCACCACATCAAGCTCTATCTGTCCACCTTCTCCGAGAAGGCAAAAAAGAAATGCTCTCATTTATTGGTGCATACAAGTAAAGCGCTATGAAAATGGATATACATTCTGAATTTAATGGAGCTTCTTACGTTAAAAATGCATGTCTTGCCCTTTGCAGGGGATATAGACGTCATGGGTGCTTGGCGGTCTCGGCAACTCAGCACGCTCGTGCTAGTGGCAGTACTATTACTGTTGTTCTATGGAGTCAATGACGCCAATTGCTCTGCTGTTCATGGTAACACCACAGATCGACATTCCCTGCTCGGTTTCAAAGAGGGCATCACAGAGGACCCGACAGGAGCCTTGTACTCTTGGAGTGACAACATCCACAATTATATGTGGTTGGGAGTCAACTGCAGCACACGGCACCCAGGACCCATTACGGTGCTTGACCTCTACAATCTGAAGCTTGGCGGGCCAAATCACACCATCTCTAGGAAACCTGACCTTCCTTAGATCTCTTGATCTAGGATCAAATCGGTTTACTGGACAGTTGCCCCCTCTTGGCCGTCCTAGAAAATTAAGGACCTTAGCCTAGGTGACAACTTATTGCACGGGAACATTCCAGACGCACTTACAAATTGTTCCAAACTCCAGTTCCTAACATAGGTTCCCTCTCCAATTTATTAGGTTTGTATCTTTCGCAAAACAACCTCACCGGAAATATCCCGCCAACCTTCAGCAACATCACTCACTTAGAAGAATTAGTCCTTTCAGAAAATCAGCTCGAGGGAAGCATTCCTCAAGAGCTTGGGCAATTGCCAGATATGGCATGGGCATTTTTTGATGGAAATGGTCTATCGGGTAGTATTCCATCAACATTGTTCAATCTATCACATCTTAAAGCACTAAACTTGAGTACAAATATGTTAAGCGGCCCACTACCACCCGACACCGGTGAAACTGGCCAAAAATAGGTTGGAAGGCCACATCCCAGATTCACTAGGCAATGCTTCAATGCTGGAAACGCTAGATTTTCTTAGCTTTAATCTTGATGCATGTTCTGCATATTTAGTGTTGGAATTTTGCTAGTAGGCCTTTGGCCCAAAGCCCAAATAAAATTCTGAAATTCTCTTGACCCATTCATGCACACATGTGAATGGAGTGAGTGAGGCTAAAGTTTAGTCTCATCTCATAAGTTGAGAGAGAGTTGCACCTTTTTATAAGGTGAGCTCTTCTACCACTTGTATGAGCATGAGAAGAGGAGACCTACACACGCGCTCCTCCTCCTCGCTCGCCTCGTCACGACGCACCGCGCCGCGCCGCGGGTTGCGGAATTGAACCGAGCCGGGGACAGAGCTATGCATGTTGTCTATATTTTTGCTGTTCGGGAAAAATTAATGAGTCATTAATTAATAATTAATGGATGCATTAATTACTGAACCGTTTTTGATTTTTTTGGATCGTGACGACTCGGACGTGGGGTTTACTATACGGGAGAGTGGCGATCAGGTTTTTTGGAAGCGCACTCGCGCGACTGCTGGCAGTCACGACTTCGCGAACGACGACTTCTTCCCCGACCTCGGCAACCTCATCCTCGACGACACGGGCGACAACGTCAACGCCGGCGGTACTGCTCCTGCTGCACCGTATGTGATTCTATCCTTCCTGTTCGAGATCGTGGTAGAATTCATGTTTCTAGTATGTGCCCTACATGTGATCTGTTCATCTGCTATGCTAGTTCGCATGATTAGTTTAATCTCTGCTACTGTAGTCATGATTTGTCTTCTATTTATTCGGATTAAATCTCGTAGTAATTTGCTCATATTTCCAACATTTAGTTTAGTTTTGTCATGCATGTAGGATAGATTAGAGAGTAGCTAGTCCGGTAAAGCTTCAGCGGAGACACGCGGAGAAGATGAGATGTCAGGCTGCCGTGTGACACGGCGAGCACGACGAGATGTCGATGTTGCTGTGAGATGCGGCATGACGTGATGGCCGCTGGAGCGTGATGGGTTGCAAGATCAAAAAAATTTTTTGAAGCAGCTAAAACGCCAGTTGGCTCTTTATTCATTTGGCGCTAGCATGTCTGACTGTAAAGAATCAGCCAGCCACCCAAGAATTGTCTCATACATGAGCTGAGAAGAAGAAAGTTCTAAAGAATGTATAGCTACCCGGTTGCAAGATCAAGTTGAGCCTGGCCGTTGAGGTGGCTGCTGAATATGGCCGAGTCTTGTGGCAGTTGGAGTGATTCTAGCAAGGAGTGAGATAAGGCCAGTTAGTACGTGCATGTAGATATGGGTTAGTTAGTTAGTGGCTTACTGCATGCAAGGAGGTGGTGCGGTTAGTGGCGAGTATGCCGGGCGGGCTATGTGTGCGTGCGTGTGCATGGGATTTGCATCAGGCCATTAGCCCCTGGCTATGTGTATATATATTTTGCTTGAATTTTGTCTATTTTGAGTCAAGCCCAATAACAATTTCAGAAATACTTAATAAATCCTAGAGGCACATGCAGTTCATTCGTGCAAGGCAAGAGGTGGAACTAAAGTTTAGTCTCACATTGCTAGTTTAGAGGGGGTTGGATCTCTTTATAAGGGAGGTTCTTTCCCCACTTGTATGAGCATGAGAACAAGAGAGACATCCACGCGCGCTCCTCCTCCGCCGCCCGCCTCGCCATGCCGCGGGTTGCGGGAATGAGCTGATGTCTAAAATTTTGCCATGCACGACGGGTATGCGAAAGGTCACGCGGAAGCTGAAACATTTTTCTGTAGTGGACACTGAATCCGAGCGGCTCGCCTCTTCGGCTGAAGCCTGTTCGCTTTGTCTCCCTCTGTTGCTTCACCTCCCGTTGCAGCCTGTTCGCCTCCTTCTCCTGTGCCTATATAAGAGAGGTCGCTCCTCTCCAGAGAGACACACCAGAAACTCCTATTTCTCTCGCCACAAAGTTCCGAGCACTGCGTTGCCGCTATGTTCTTCCCCATCTGGGCTTGCGGCATGCACCTCAGGTCGGGACAGTAGGCCTCCGAAACCGCACATCTTTGAGTCATGTACGGGAGAACGGTGATAAGGTTTTTGGGGAGCGCTCCGCGCGACTACTGACTTCTTCATCACTGACTCCGACGACTTCTTCCCCGGTGTCGACAACCTCATCAATGGCTGGAGAGGATGTCGACCCCAAGTCCGGTGCTTCTGTTGCTGCTGTCTCGTACGTGTTCTTGCTCTTTCTGTTAGAAGTCCTGCCACAGTTCTTTGCTCTAGTTTCTGCCCTACATATGTTAAGTTCTACTTCATATATACAACTTCATCTAGTGTCTGTTCTATATGTGTTTAGTTCAAGTTCATATATGAAGATGATATTTACCTTCTCTGTGTCAGATTGCATGACTTACTTTATCTCTGCTATATTAGTCATGTTTTATTTAGTATTTCCGTTAATAAAATCATTTGGTAAATTACTCATATTTCCAACATATCTTGCATCGGAGTGATGAAAGGAGGTCGTGAGGGCTGAAGGAAACAATGTAGCGCTTGTGCTCTCGATGAAGAATGCCTCAGTGCAAAGACCTTGGGGCTCTCCTTGCGTGTGTGTGTGTGCGTGTGTGTTGTTAGAGAATATGTTTCGGTAGCATCTCAAACTCCTTTCCTTCTCTTACTCAAACTCCTTGTAATATTTCTTGTACTCCAAGCTTGGCTTCGGCCGCATCAATCAATATAAACAGAACCGCGGCTCCCCTCGAGGGAGTAGGAACGCTTATTATCTTTCATGGTAATCAGAGCCACCTCTTCTCCTACATCTAGCCACAAATCAAAACCCTAGAACCACATATCATCGTCTCCATGGCTTCTTCGTCCGGCGTCGGCCTCAACCTCGGACCGCCGCCATCTGAGAAGCTAGCAAGAGGAAACTTCATCCTCTGGAAGACCCAGGTGCTCCCAGCCCTGCGAGGTGCGCAGGTAACCGGGCTCCTGGACAACTCTGACGCCGCTCCACCCAAGACTGTGGAGATCACGAAGGCGGACAAGACGACGGCCCTCGAGCCGAACCCTCTGTACGGGCCCTGGATCGCCAAAGACCAGCAGGTCCTGTCATATCTTCTCAACTCCATGTCTCCAGAAATCCTTGCGCAAGTCGTCAGGAAGGACTCCACCTATGAGCTCTGGACGACGGTGAACAATCTCTTCGCCTCGCAATCACAGTCCCGGATCACCAATCTAAGGATCGCGATCACCAATACCAAGAAGGGCACAATGTCGAGCTCGGCGTATATGGCGAAGATGAAAAGCCTTGGGGATGAACTAGCTGCCGCTGGTCGTCCCGTCTCTAATCCGGAGATGGTGGACTACATACTCGCAGGACTCGACCGCAACTACGACTCCGTGGTGGCGGCGATCGGCACTGTCAAGAACACAATCACCGCCGATGACCTCTTCGCTCAGATCTCCGCCTTTGATCAGAGGATGGAGATGCTGGGAGACTCGTCTTCAGGCGGGTTTCATTCATCTGCCAACGCCGTCTACAGAGGCCGCGGCCAGTCCCGTGGTAGATCCCGTGGGCGAGGAGGAAGAGGGCGCGGCCGCGGTGACCGCGGTCACCGCCAGCCTTCTCCTGCAAATAGAGGCGGCGGATTCAGAGGACGCCCTCGACAACAACAGCAACAGCAGGTACGCGAGCAGCAGCATGACTATCCTGAGTGCCAGATATGCTATAGACATCATCCAGGAGGTGCACGTGTCTGCTGGTGGCGCTATGAAGAGAATGATCAAGAAGAGAAGGAGGCGCATGCTGTCTCCTATGGCGTGGGCACTAATTGGTACGCAGACAGTGCAGCAACAAATCACATCACAAGTGAACTTGACAAGCTGACAGTACGGGAGAAGTACAACGGAGGCGACCAAATTCGCACGGCAAGCGGTTCTGGTATGAATATCACCCACATTGGTAGTTCAATTGTTCAAAACCCCATGAAAAATTTGCACCTTAAAGATGTCTTGCATGTTCCTCAAACTTCCAAAAATCTTGTTTCTGTTCATCGATTCACCCTTGATAATAATGTTCTTATAGAATTCTATCCTCACTTTTTCTTGGTTAAGGATTTGAGCACAAGGAGAATCATTCTTAGAGGACGGTGCGTGGGAGGCCTCTATCCACTCATATCATCATCATCATCTTCATGGTCCAATAAACAAGCAAATATTGTCACCAAGCCATCATCATCAAGGTGGCATAGTCGATTAGGTCATCCATCTTCAGTCATAGTTAAATATGTTCTTAGCAAAAATAAACTCTCTTATGAGAATAGTGTTGAGTCAGTTTGTGATCCGTGTCAACAAGCAAAAAGTCATCAATTACCCTATCCCATCTCTACTAGTGTGTCTACTTCTCCTCTACAACTTATATTTTCAGATGTATGGGGACCAGCCCCTACTTCAGTTGGGAGATTTTCTTACTATGTAAGCTTTATTGATGACTATAGTAAATTTACTTGGATTTACTTGTTAAAGAAACGGTCTGATGTATTCCAAGTCTTCATTAATTTTCAAAACCTTGTTGAACGCAAACTGAACTCCAAGATCATTGTTATGCAAAGTGACTGGGGTGGTGAGTATGAAAAATTGAAATCTTTCTTCCAAAAACTTGGTATTTCACATCATGTCTCTTGCCCTCATGCTCATCAACAAAACGGATCTGCTGAAAGAAAGCACCGTCACATAGTTGATATGGGGCTAGCATTGCTAGCAAATGCATCCATGCCACTCAAATTCTGGGATGAAGCATTCTTAACCGCTACATATCTTATCAATTTGCTTCCTAGTAAAGTCATCAAATTTGAAACACCTATTACACGACTCCTTGGTGTCACACCCAACTACACATCTCTTCGTGTTTTCGGTTGTGCATGTTGGCCCAACCTCAGACCCTATAACACACGCAAACTCGCTTTTCGCTCCAAAAAGTGTGTCTTCTTAGGCTATAGTCCCATGCACAAAGGAGTTAAATGTCTAGATGTTCCTACTGGTAGGGTCTACATATCCAGAGATGTAGTTTTTGATGAGTCAGTGTTCCCTTTTGCTTCCCTTCATCCCAATGTTGGTGCACTTCTCCGCAAGGAAATCCTTCTTCTTCCTCCACATGTTCGGTCTTTTGATCATGGGGGCGACAGTTGTACTAACCAAAGTGATGATATTCCTGCTGGTATTGGTTCTTCTCTGTTGCCTGTACAGGTCCCTGGTGAAAACGGCGCTCAAAATGATCAAAATTTCGAAAATCAAGCTCAAGATCATCTTATATTTCATGCTGAGGAAGGAGACGAACCTGGCACAGATGACGAAGCTGATCCGGCGGCGCCCGCAACTCCTGTTCGTGCGCAGACCTCGGATCCCGCGGCCAAATCAGCCTCGGATCGCGCTCCCACCAACCGCAGTGCTGATTCAGCAGCAGGCGGGACCAGCTGCGGGGTCGGCTGCGGGGCCGAATCCGCCTCGCCCAGCGCGCGCCACTCCCACGCCGCCACCTCAGCAGCAGGCGGGACCAGCCATGGGGCCGAATCTCCCTCGCCCAGCGCGCGCCTGCAACCGCGGTCGGGCGGTCGATCCGCTGTGCCGGCTCGGGCGGCTGGCACCCGTGTGGTGGACACACAAGCGGCCACACCAACGGCTACAGGATCCTCTGCGCAGGTGGCGCCAGATTCGCCTGTGTCATCACATGCAGCTTCCTCGGGATCTTCTGCGGCGAGTGCTCCTGTGGTCCAGCCAGCAGTTTCTTCACGAGTTATGACTCGATTACAGAAAGGTATACGAAATCCTAAAATAAGAAAAGATGGGACTATACCATATGGAATGTTGTGTATTTCAGGAGAACCAACAACATTGAATAGTGCACTTGATGATCCTAAGTGGAAGAAGGCAATGGATGAGGAATATTCTGCACTTATGAGGAACAAGACATGGCATCTTGTACCAAATCAGAAAGGTAAAAATATCATCGATTGCAAATGGGTTTACAGAATTAAAAAGAAGGCAGATGGCTCCATTGACAGGTACAAAGCACGTCTCGTTGCAAAGGGTTTTAAACAACGTTATGGTATTGATTATGAGGACACTTTCAGTCCTGTTGTTAAAGCTGCAACTATCAGACTTGTGCTAGCCATTGCTGTATCCAAGGGTTGGAGTCTACGACAGCTAGATGTACAGAATGCGTTTTTGCATGGCATTCTAGAAGAGGAAGTGTTTATGAGACAACCACCTGGTTATGAGGACAAGAAGTCACCACATTATGTTTGCAAGCTTGACAAGGCACTCTATGGTTTAAAACAAGCACCCAGAGCATGATACTCCAGATTGAGCTTACAGTTGAAATATCTTGGTTTCATTGCCTCCAAAGCTGATACATCATTGTTTATTTATAACAAGGCTGGAGTAGTCATTTTTGTGCTTATATATGTTGATGATATCATCGTTGCAAGTTCTTCACAAAATGCTACTAATGCACTTCTGCATGATTTGAGCTCAGAGTTTGCCTTGAAAGACCTAGGTGATTTGCATTTCTTCCTAGGTATTGAGGTCAAGAAAACTCAAGATGGAATTGTGTTAAATCAGGAGAAATATATCACTGAGCTTCTGTCTCGCATGGGGATGAAGAATTGCAAGCCAGTTCCTACACCTTTGTCTTACTCAGAAAAACTTTCAGCATATGAAGGTGTGCCACTTCAGGAGGAGGAAAGTACAAGGTATAGGAGTACTGTGGGAGCATTACAATATTTAACTCTCACACGTCCAGATATCTCATTTGCTGTCAACAAGGTTTGTCAATATCTGCATGCACCTACCTCTGCACATTGGTCAGCTGTCAAGAGAATTGTAAGATATGTAAAGCATACTATGGGAATAGGACTTCATTTCAAACGGTCTAATTCCTCTCTTGTGAGTGCATTCTCTGATGCTGACTGGGCAGGATGCAGTGATGACAGAAGATCAACTGGAGGCTTTGCAGTATTTTTTGGATCTAACCTTATTTCTTGGAGTGCCAGAAAGCAAGCCACCGTGTCACGGTCAAGCACAGAAGCTGAATATAAGTCCTTGGCAAATGCAACTGCAGAAATCATTTGGGTTGAATCACTTCTTGAGGAATTGGGAATCAAGAAGAATCGTATCTCATGTTTATGGTGTGATAACTTGGGAGCAACATATTTGTCCGCAAATCATGTGTTTCATGCAAGGACAAAGCACATCGAAATTGATTTTCACTTTGTGCGAGAAAGGGTTGCAGCCAAGAAACTCGAGATACGGTTTATTCCCTCCAAGGATCAAGTAGCAGACGGTTTTACAAAGGCATTGCCATCAAGACCATTTGAGGAGTTCAAGAGTAATCTTAATCTAGGGTAGTTAAGATTAAGGGAGGGTGTTAGAGAATATGTTTCCGTAGCATCTCAAACTCCTTTCCTTCTCCTACTCAAACTCCTTGTAATATTTCTTGTACTCCAAGCTTGGCTTCGGCCGCATCAATCAATATAAATAGAACCGCGGCTCCCCTCGAGGGAGTAGGAACGCTTATTATCTTTCGTGTGTGTGTGTGTGTGTGTGTGTGTGTGTGTGTGTGTGTGTGTGTGTGTGTTTCCTGGGAGTTTCTTTCATGGGTGTGTGTTTGAGAAAAACCACAAGAGGAAGAGTAGTCAGATGTAGAAGAAGGAGCGGCACTGCAAGGAGAGGCGTCGCCAACAGATTTGTCATCTAATTTTTTCACTGGCCAAATCCTTATCCATCTGGGTAAACTAAATAAGCTAGAAGAAGCAACCCTTGATGAAAACTGGCTTGAAGCAAGAGACAAACAAAGCTGGGATTTTTTAAGTTCCCTGAGCAATTGTCCTTCACTAGGAACACTCTCCTTACACAGAAATCAACTACAAGGATTTCTACCACAATCTGTTGGTAACCTATCCATTACGCTTCAAATACTAAATCTAGGCGCAAACAGGTTGTCCGGGAAAGTGCCACCGAGCATTGGGGCCCTTAAGAACCCACGACAATTGAATCTAGGAGGAAATAACTTAATTGGACCATTACCGTAATCCCGTGGGGACTTGTGCTTTGGCGCCTGATGGCCACCACAAGATGATCTCCATTGGCAAGGTGGATGATGAGTTCAACCTTGCTACTGTTTGCTATGTTGATGAGTGGGCTGTTGGGAAGGGTTGCAGATTGGCAACAGGGCGTGATACCAATTTTCATGTCTTCTCCGAGTTGATCAAAGGTCTCCTTGTCGTGCCTTCAATCATCCAAGATTTGGACCGCTTGGTCAATGAAAGGAAGGTCAAGAATGTCAACCAAGTGACAAATGCTGGCTTGGGCAATGTGACAACCCTTGCAAGATGCTAGTCTCAAGGCTGTGTTTCTCACTCCGGTGCTTCTTATTTTGGGAGTAGTCCGCTTGAGGCTTGGGCGTGGTGTTGGGCATCTTATGGTGTGGCTGCCATGTTGGCCGGAGTGGACGTGGCTATAGATGAGGGCTTAGCTCTGTTTATATCGGTTTTCGGCTGGTTTTCAATAGTAACTGGGCAACTATCTCCTTCTTTATTAATGAAAAAGACAAAGCTTTTGCCTTGGTTTCAAAAAAAAATAATCCTTCAACAAACTAGTAAAGTTGTCGCGGCTCAATCTTTCCCAAAATCAGTTTGCCGATTGGTAGTGCATCGGCGCTGCTCGATGCCCAACAACTTGCTGCGATATGGCTGGCCAAGCCACGGATGTCGTGTGCTGCAACGACCCAAAGGAGGTCTCTCCAACTCCCCAGTTCCTGCACAGCTGCAGCTTTTGCCCACCACCAACATGCACCACCATGGTCTTAGAGCCACCACCACTGTCTCATCATAGAGTCCGAAGCGGGACCAACGGATCCTAGAGGGAGCAGCCGGGAACGAGGAGCGGCAGCGGCAGCGGCCACGTGGGATGGGACAATCTCCACCGCCATTAGCGATCACCGACCGCATGCAGCAGGAGGAGCAAACCAGGCACCTAGGCCCGGCCGAGCTTGAAAGGCTCGTGATGCTCTCGTCGCCACGCTGCAGCGGGCGCACCGCCGTCTCCACAACGCCTCGCATGCGCCGCACCTCCGTCTGCCGGAGCCGTCGCAGGCGGAGCCGAACTAGGCCCGCCCAGACCCCAGATGGGGCCCCAAAGGGCCCAGACATCACCCGGATCTGCGCCGCCCCAGGTACTGCGCTGCCACTGGAACCGCCGTCGCCTGAGGAGTACCGAAATAATGTGTGTTTTCACTAAGACCAGATGATTGGTAGCGCGCGTTGCCGTGCCCATACATTTGTCCAATAGAATTATAGTTTATATAAATATATAAACCCGGGATATGGAATATAAATTTTCATATGCGACCCTGTTTTGAGTACATTGAGCCAAGAGAACTACTACAGAGGCATGGTCGGAGACGCCATGCATAGTTTCCTGCTAAGAGTAATTTCAGTAAGTTGTAGCAAAGGGGTACAATAGCAGGAGAGGTGTTTTTTTTATCTTGGGTCTGATGGCCTTGAAAATTGTTGAGTTTGGGTCTCAAGTATGTGGCCCTTAAAAGGGAATAAAAGAATGAAGGTAAATAATGTTTTTCATTATTTTCTATTACTCTACAATTAAGAATTTTATAATTACCAGTGTACAATTTTTGGAAAATCATGCAAGTGGTTAAGCAATTCATGAAGCTAAGCGACCCATATTGATTTAAAAACATAAGAGAATGAAATTGCATAGCTGAAGCTACAAACCTAAATAGAAAATTTCTACGATTATGCACAAGCAGGAGTGATCTAGTTACTGTGAGCATTTTAGCATGATCAAATAACTCATAGGCGCAGATAACCCAAATATCATGTACCATAGTTGTAGCATCGGCTCATGAATGGAACAATTATTGTGTACCTCATGTATCACACGATTAGAACTATTAAACCCAGAAGTGTGAGCAAATCCCAGAAACAACTTCTTTATCCAGGGATCATGCATTTATCAGTTAACTTGCAGGCAAAATTTTGATCTAAACACCAGGCATTTTTTTTAGAAAAGGAGGAGGACCCCCGACCTCTGCATCTGGGCGATGCATGCAACCACTTTATTAATTATTCACAAAGACCTTACAAAGAAATACAACAGTAAGTCTGAAGCCACCGTCTAGGCAACAACTGTCGCTACTCCTATCCAGTTGATGCAGGGATGCTGATAGTCTGAGCCTAATACCAAACAGACCTCGCAGCCAAACTTAACATCTAATACCTGAGGCCTCAACCAAGCCACTTCTCGAGAAACATCTAAACACCTGATATAAATGTGGAAGAAGAAGAAAGGTGAAAGGAGGGTTAATCAATAGTTGTAAGTCAGGAACATGCATAGACAAAATAGAGATCTCAACACTATATGCAAGTTCTATAATTTTAACACCAAAGCTAAGCCTACTGAACAGATATTCTGATCCAGCACACAAGTGCCAACACGTAGTCAGTACAGATAAAACAAATAAGCTTGAAAAAAAAGTATATGTTGAGCAAAGAAGCTATGTTCAAGACAAGCCTATCATGAGGACTGATGATAAAACATGAGTGCTTCACATGGGTCACCACTTGGCCTATTTCAAATTTTGTACTGAGTAAACATGAGTCTGCCATTTTAAGTGAGAGCAATCATCTAGTGACAGCCCAAAGTGTTGTGGCATCCTACTGATTGAGCAGGAGACCAGATCCTTTTGAATTAAGGAATAGATCCATTATGTAATCAACATACTCCATCTTGCAATGTGTCATTGAGAACGCTAGTCTCTGAAATAAAGAACGACCATGAGGAAGCTTCAACTGGGGACATATTGGTGAAATGGGTAAAGCCAAATGCACCAGATGGAAGAACAAATTTGGTTAGTGAAGTTGATTCTGGATCAGCCAAATTGTGGATACTGCTTGGCAAAAATATATTAAACAGCCTGCTGAAATATCTCAGAAATCTACAACCATCAACTGGTATTTCTTTGTTATAGATGATTATTTCATACACTAACTTTGGAATCTATTGATACTGAGAAAGAAACACATTAGTATAGTGATAAGATGGCGTTCGCTAGTCCTGGGAAAGCGATTGTCCCCGTGAACATGAGGCATGGGCCGACATGATGAGATTGTCGAGGTGGACGTTTAGCTACGACGGGGTTTGGCTACGTAGTCCTCTGTTGCCCCTCCAGTTATCATAGATATATTTGTGATTATAATCAATAAATAATATTGTAATATAAGGGTGAGTGAGTGTGGATGGATGGGGGCTGTTGCCCCCCCCCCCCCCCCCCAACCCACCACACCACCTCAATATAAGTAGGAGAGCGAGTTAAACCCCCCATAATTTTAAATTAACTATTCATTCATGTTTGATACAACAAGTTTCCGTAAGAAAAGTCAGTTCTTTTGTAAGTGTTGATGT
This sequence comes from Triticum aestivum, assembly GCF_018294505.1. Lineage (NCBI taxonomy): Eukaryota > Viridiplantae > Streptophyta > Magnoliopsida > Poales > Poaceae > Triticum > Triticum aestivum. Next base: position 700,697,126 of record NC_057812.1, on the reverse strand, counting down.
TATATTCTGCCAAAACACATTTCAGTAATGTACTCTATGTTTGATAGAACATACTTGTTGCTGACATGTTAATTAAGTGTATCTAAGCGTTGCTTGTTCTGATTTGACATAATCACATGCGAGACGTTGTCAAGAGACCTACTGAGTTATTCCCCACCACAGTTGTGAGTAGGAGATCTTTGGAGAAGGTATCACGGACTGGTCGGCCTTATTGTTTATTTGCCTGAATAAACCTGGATGGTCCTTAAATCTAATGGATGTTAATCTTTAATCCAACAATATCCGTTGGATGTTTCTATTATTGTGGATTTTCTAGATTTTTTTACTCTTTTTGATTAGCTTGTCAAATACCTTTAATACATAATAGATCTGTCGGTGGTTCATCCGCATAAGTCGGAGTCGCCTACTCGGGGAGGAGTGATGACAATGACATCCGTATTCAACACTAGCTTTTGCCGTCTTTCCAATGGCGTGTGTCTGGTTGGTGTTGGTAGCTAGGCCAGCCATTTTAATGAATCGAGATCCTTTGGGCCTGACACCAAATAATAAATCAGACAATTACCCAATTAAGATCTTTTTTGCGAAAAGGCCTAAGGCTAAATTATGAGCTTCTTGGGAGTTGTAAATACTTGTTTTCACAGCATTACACAAACTCACATTTCTGAAATTTCTAAGCTTTTTCTACCTTTGTATCTTGGCAATCGCTGTGTGTTAATTCGTGCTGAGTACTTTACCCCGCAAAAAAAAAATCGTGCTGAGTAAATGTCAGTTGGCTCATGTTTATGTCGTCGAGTAAATTAGAGAATGTGATATTCTCTCTGTTGGTAGAGAACCGAACGTCGTTTGTTTGGAAATTGATGGTCCATACAACCACGAAGCAGGCCTTCTCCCCCTCCGTTGTTGCCGATGGTCAGCGCCGGGCAAAGTCCGTGCGTGCGACGACGGCGGCGGAGGGGGGCTCTCCTCCCTCTCCCGGATCCGCGGCGGCGCGGGCGTCCTGATCCGCGGGGTGTGGCTCTCCCAACGGTGTGGCGGATCCCGGAGGCGGCGGACTCGCGGCGATGCACGGGCGCCCAGATCCATGGGTGTGGGCTTCCCGGCAGCGTGCGGGCTCCCGACGGCGGCGGGATCGGTCGACGGCGGGCTTGGGCGATGGCGGCGGCCGCGCGGTGCTGGATCTCATCGCTCGTGGCGGATCTCGCCACTCCGGCCATCGTGGAGGAATCTGGACCTGGGGCGGCGGCCCCATTAGGCATGGCGACGGTACTCTTGGTTGGCAACGTTCGCGGGGGTGGATGGACGGCGTCTTGACCGCGTGGGCGGTGAGTTGCCGGTGGATCTTCTCCGCGCTGCAGGCTCTCTCCCGCTACACTTGGTGGCTTACGATCGCGGTCGTCGGCCTCAGTGCGTTTGCGGGGGCTAGTAGTGGTGACATCGGACCGGAGGAAACTCTAGATGACTCGTTCATCCCGACGGTGGCGACGACCAGGGTCACCGTTCTCCTCCCTGCAGGCGCCATCGAGGTCCTTGCCCTCCACCCCGACCCCATGCCCGGGTAAAAACCCAAAATCTCCATAGATTGGGCGGCGGCGGCACTGCATGTGTCGTACCCTTCTTGGAGGCGCCGCCTGGGGCATTTGGGGGCTCGGTTAGAGGAACTGCAGGCGGAGGGGATGTGGCCAGTGGCAATAGGTGGTGTTCGCGGCGTGGCATCTGGTACGGCGACAACGGCGGGTCTCAGCAGTATGGAGCAGCGGAGTCTCGCCGGTGGGCGTGTGATGTTGGACGAGCACAGGATGGTGGCGTTGTCAGGCATCGTGGTGGCGTCGACGGTAGCTAGACCGGACAAGGCAGATGCAGCAGTACAACACTGAAGATAGATTTGTGGCAGGTGGCTGCGGCGGCCTCATATCCGGCAGGCGTCCTGGTTGAGGAGTGCACCGGACTGGTGTGTGCCCCATACCCGGTAGGAGTCTTGGTTGGGATCTCAGGTCTTAGATGTTAGGGTTGGCTGCGAGGTCTGTTTGGTATTAGGCCCAGCTTATCAGCATCCATTCATCAACCGGATATGACTAGCGACAGATGTTGCCTAGACGATGGCTTTAGTCTTACTGTTGTATGACTTTATAAGATCTTGTATGAACAATTAATAAAGTGGTTGCATGCAGAGGCCGAGGGTCCTCATCATTTTTTAAATTAAAAAAAATGACAACTTCATAATTCAAGCACAATGTGCATATATAAACGGTGACGGCCAATATTATAATATGCTAACCTGCGGTTAGTTCCGTACGCCTTCGGCGATGAATTTCAATCCTGAAAAATCCGACAAACTATTGTTGCTGAATTTCATTGGTGTCATTTTTTCACTGCATTGATCAGCCACTTTGATATCTGTTTATGTTTTGTCTCGGACCATTTGAACGACGTTGCTAGGCATTATATATGAATTCAAATCCTATGTCTGAAGCAAAGAGTTTGTTGTCAAAGAATCTAGCTTCTTCGAAGCATCCAGTTTTGGTCCCTCCACGTACGTGTTCACCGGATTGATCTATGCATTCAACGAGGTCAAGTGTCTATGTCAGGATGCACGCTTGTCACCAACTGGGGACTGATATTTAATATTTAAAGACACCGCAGCTGGAGTACTAATGATTCAGTTCAAAGACCTTTTTCTTTCTTTTCTTCACCTTTTCCCTTGTCAATGTTTACTTGTGGTTCTTTAACTAACTCCATTCTTCTACGCATTCCATCTTAATTAATTAGTTGCCCATGTTTATGCAAAATCTTGTAGTAGCCAAACGTTGAAACGTATGGCCTCTAGCAGATTTGAACAAATTCCGACATGTCCAAAAACTACCTCCACATGCATGCCTGGATGCTTACCAACTAACATGTGACATTACCTACTACGGGGACATCTTAACGGTTCCCTGTAAGATGCATTGCGTGACACTTTAGCTGCAAGTTTTCCAAAAGCGGCTTCCACACACGCTTTGTGTTGTTCCGAGGAAGAAGGGATCTACCTACCTTGCACTGCAATTCATGCACGGTTTGGTTTCCCATTTGTTTTCCTGGGGAAACTGGAGGGTGATCTGGCTTAAAAAATGACCCACCTCATTCAAAAAAGAAACATCAGTCTGCTCTCTGCATACACGTTTTTTGTTCCAGCCCCATTTTGTTTAGGAAATGCACTCTTCGTCCGTCCTGTAATTAAACATGCAAACGGTGTGGTGAAAGACTGCAACATGCTTGCGGGTGGTGTAGTCCTTCGCTGATAGATTTCTGTCCTCAAAATTCCCGAGAAATTTGTGGTGGTGGTCTGGTGAATTTGATTATCATCATCTTCACTGTATTGATCAATCACTTTGACTTCTCTTTTTGTGTGTGTGTGTCTGTGTGTGTGTGTTTTTTTAGAAAAGGAGGATGCACCCCCGGCCTCTGCATCTGGACGATGCATACGGCCACTATTATTAAGCACAAAAGATTTTACAAAATAGTACATTAGTAAGCCTGAAACCACCATCTAGGCAACATCTGTCGCTACTCCTACCCCCTTGATACAGTGGTGATGAATGCCCGAGCCTAATACCAAACAAACATCGCACCAAATCCTAACATCTAATGCCGGATGCCCCATCCTAGCCACATATCGGGACTGGGTCACACGCCGGTCTGGCGCACTCACTTAGGCTGCCGCCGCCTTCTTCCACCGATCCATCTCCAGAGCAGGTACTGACGCACAGACCTTGCCAGGCCTGCCGTCGACGCCACCATGGCGCCAGACAGCTCGACCACCCTGCGCTCGTCCATCCAGCCGCATCCGTCGTCGATGTGCAGCTGCACCATGCCGCCACCACTCGTCGTCAATGACGCGGTAGATACAACGCCGCACCCACCTGGCAACCTCCACACCATCGCCACTTCTGGAGCTACTCGGAGCCCACCATCCACAACATCTCTCCCCCGAACAGCAGTTCCTCCCAAGACAGCGCCTCCATGGAGGATACAACGCGCAGGACGCCGCCTCCGCCCAATCCAGATTAAATTTTGGACTTTCATCCGGGAGGGGTTCAGGGGTGGATAGGGGGGACCTCGGCTTCGCCTCCAGGAAGGGTAACGGCGTCAAGTGACGTCGCCGATGCCGGGCCGAACACGCCGACCAAAGTTTCCTCCGGTCCCCATCCTATGCCACCAAACCTCCGTGTACTCGGATCTGGCAAGCCACGATCCGAAACCCGCGAACATGAAAGAGCCATGGGGCTCAACCCACCAGAAAGGAGGATCAAGAAGAACTCCTTGTAGATCTCCAGACGCCGAATCCAACAATCCGACGTGGCTAGCGACGATCATCACCACCCCGCGGCGGCCGACAGAGTCCGAAGAAAGGATCCAGATGGATCCGATCTGAATCCGGCGGCACCCGCGACCACCGGTCAGGCCAACGCAGCCACCACCTCACGACACGCAGGTCGCCACCGCCGCGCCGCGCACGACACCGATGGGCGGGTCTCCATAACCACCAAGCTAAGAACAGTAGAATTCATATCATTTACCAAGGAGTTCTTAGCAGTCTATGCCTCGGTTTGAAATGTAACTGGTTTTTGGTGGTCACTGATCTGTAGCAAGCTGGGGTTGAAGAGATGGGGTCTGTTTCGCAAAAAATGTAAGTTTTGTTGAGGAATTTCAGACAAGACGGTCCTTGTGGGGCTCAAAAGTGGAGCTAGTAGATGTAACTAATTAAGGATGATAGTCAAGGATTTTGCTGGCCTTCCTTCACCCCAACATGGCTGCCTCTCGTAGTTACTTTTTTTTTAGAAGAACTCGCCAAGCTTTTTATTCCAACGCAATGTTCATAGGTACAACTGTTGGGTCATGAGGAGTTCCCAACCACACATATCTACCTAATTGCAGGTTACAAGAGAACTTGGCGAGCTTATGAGCCTCAAAGTTATAGTTTCTACGCTCATGAATGAAATTACAAAACTGAAAACCACTCTTATGCCCTATTATTTCATGTACTATAGCAGCATGGGGTCCTCCCGTCCTCTTGTTGATGTCGTCAATCACTCCCTGACTGTCACACGCCACCGTGATCTTATGCAGATTAAGATCCTCTGCAAGTGATAGAGCTTCCCTGCAGGCGAATGTCTCGAGCATCACTGGGTCGGTCACACCGGGATACACCATCGCTGAGGACCCAAGGTAAATTCCTTGACTGTCTCTACATATTGCCGAAACTGCTCCTCCTCTTCTGTGGCGAGCGACCGCACCATCAACATTCATCTTCATACAGTCTTGGGGCGGCGCGAGCCATCTTTCCTCTGTGGGTCGGGGAGATCGGCCGACTCCAGAAGACCGCACAGTCGGCTTATGTAGATGTTGCAGCTCATGTAAGTAGGAATCCACAAAGGCGATGGTTTGTACCGGGCTCTGAAATATTGCCTCATGGATTGCTTTCCGCCGAACATACCAAACTGACCATATATGTTACCACCATTCTCGCGAACAGGTCATGGCTTTGTGTAGCATGCATCTCGAACATCCAGTGCTTGGCGTTTGTTTCTTCATTAGAAGTCATCTGTGCCACAAGTTGATCGTCTGAGAGAGCCCAAATACAGCGTGGCATGGTACATGAAAGGAGCGCATGTCTCCATGAGTCCTCGCAGCCGCACAAGGGACATGCATCTTGGACGGCCATGTTTCGCTTGCATAGAACATCCGTGGTTGGAAGCGAATGCCTTGCTAGCCTCCACATGAATACTTTCACTTTGGATGGCACTGTCAAGTTCCAAAGTGATGTCCAGGATTTTCCTTCAGCTTGTTCGATGGATGTCCCACTCCTTCCCTCGAGCCAACTCTCTCACTGAAGTTTTGTTTTGATCATAAATTTATATGCCGAGCTCACCGAAAATCTGCCTTTGCTGTCCGGTGCTCACGCCCAGAAATCTTCAGTGTTTCTAGTACATACCGGAATCCGTAAAATTGCCTCTGCATCAATGGGTAAAAATATAGAGCGAACCAGCCCCATACTCCAGGAAGCATTGGCATTGGCTGGCTGTAACAGCCCACGCCTCTCGTAGTTACTTTTGTCCCTTCTCTCGTTTGAGCTCAGAAGTGGAGGTCGTAGATGTAACCAATTAAGGATGAAACCAAGGATTTTGTTGACCTTCTATTAGACTAAGTATATATTAGATATACGTGTTGTAACATAACCTGTATTTATACGGTTCCCTCTTATAAATATATGACAGCCGTACCCACCAAGGGTATCGAGCATTGTTCCAAACCCTAATTTGTTTAACATGGTATCAGACGACGCGTTCGATCTGCGCCATGCTTCCGCTTCCTCTGCCGCCGCCGCGTCGGCCTTCGCCGCCGTGCCGCCTCCGTCGACCCTGGCGACGAAATCACCGTTCATGGCGTCCGCCCCGCTCGCCTGGGCCCGTCCGGCCGCATCGGGGCCGCGCCCGCCAGTGCCCCGATCGCCCGCGCCTTCGTTCGCACGAGATGCAGCGCTGGCGTCGCACTCCCTTGATCCCGTCATGCAATCCAGCGATGCATCCCTGGCGGTCAACTACGGTGCTACACGAGATGCATCCCTGGCGGTCAACTACGGTGCTACCCTGCAAGATCGGGATCACGCCCCTGTGCAGCCGTCTTACGGCGCCGCTGCGACCTACGCTGCGCCGCCGGCTTCAGGCCCGCGTGGTAACCCCGTTCAGGTGTCGTACAGCGGGCCGTATCCAGCGCTGTACGTCGCGTTGTCGTCGCCGTACGTCGCGCCGGCTCGTACGCTTCATCCTCCGCGGTGCCCTACGAGGCGCCGTATGGCGCGCCCTACGCTGCCCCTATGCTGTACATCGCGTCGCTGCAGCCCTACGGCGTACCTCCTACGGCGCCTCACGGTCATCACCAACATTACCGTACGTCTCCGTCGGCTGATGCGCTGACCTTGTACAGTGCTCCTCCGACGTACGACTCGCAGCTCTCCTCACCAGTGGCTGAACTAGAACCGTTCCACTTTGCTCATCTGGTGACGGTGAAGCTCTCTGCCGACAACTACCTCCTGTGGCGCGCTCAGGTGTTGCCGCTGATGCGTAGTCACTACCTTGAGGGGTATGTTGACGGTACGCTGCCGTGTCCCCCAGCCATGGTTCCGGTGCCCTCGGCCGCTGGTGGCTCTATCATGGTGTCCAACCCTGCTCATCGTCGGTGGATCGCTCAGGATCAAGCTATTCTGGGTGCCATTCAGTCCTCGCTCACACCCTCCGTGGCCGGCATGGTGGTCTTTGCCGCGACGTCAAGGGATGCATGGGCCACGCTCGACTCCAGCTTTTCCTCGCAGTCGCTGGCCCGTTCCTCTGCCATTCGTAACCAGTTGGGTGAGGTCAAGAAAAATGATATCTCCGTCACAGCCTTCTTCAACAAGGTCAAAGGCCTGGCTGATACACCGTCGTCTATTGGGAAGCCTCTTCGTGATGAGGAGTTTGCTTCGTTCATTCTCAATGGGCTTGATGAGGACTATGATTCTCTCGTTGAAAACATCAATGGACGTGACATGCCGATGCCGCCTCGCGATCTCTATGCGCGCCTCCTCAACACCGAACAGAGGCTCGCTGCTCGCCGCTCCGTTGGCGTCTACATGGAGGGCCCGTCTACGAATGCTGCTCTCCGCGGGGGCTCCCGCAGTGCCAAGCAGAAAAGCGGCGCAGACCTCGGGCAACCAGCCCCGTCCGCCTGCTCCACCTCCAACGACTGGCCGCAAGCGGCTCCACTGCGAGGCATGTGGTGGCGGGGTTGAGTGCCAACTCTGCGGCATTGAGGGGCACTTGGCGTCTCGCTGCCATCGTCGCTTTAAACCCGATTTTCTTGGCATTGGGAACAATGGGAAGGGCAATGAGAAGCAAGCGGCTCTCGCTACACCGGATCCCGGGTTCACTCTTTCATACTCAGTGGATCCTGCCTGGTACATGGATACGGGCGCTACGGACCATTTGACGAGCCAGCTTGACAAGCTGGCCACTCGCCAGCCCTACACCGGTCACGATCAGGTCCGCACGGCCAATGGATCAGGTATGCCCATCTCACATGTTGGTCATGCATCTCTCCTTTCACGTACCACTAAAACCTTGCGTCTGCTTGATGTACTTCGTGTTCCTTCAGTCACACGTAATTTACTCTCGGTTCCTAAATTAACTCGTGACAACAATGTGTTTGTTGAGTTTCACCCTTTCCATTTTTTTTGTTAAGGACCAGGACACGAGGGACGTTATTCTTAGTGGTCGAGCTCGCGACGGCTTATACGCGCTTGATGTGCCACGAGTCTCTCGAGTTTTTAGTGGTGTTCGGGTGTCATCGTCGCAGTGGCACTCTCGTCTTGGCCACCCCGCTACCCCCATTGTGCGCCATGTGCTTCACCATCATCATCTTCCTGTTGAGTCGAGTAATAAGGAGTTTCTAGTATGTGATGCCTGTCAGCAAGGCAAGAGTCATCAGTTGCCTTTTTCTGTATCAAGTCGTGTTGTCACGGCTCCTCTTGAACTTGTGTTTTCAGACGTGTGGGGCTATACCCAAACTTCTATTAGTGGTCACAACTATTATGTCAGTTTCATCGATTCTTTCAGTCGCTTTACTTGGATTTATCTTATTAAGCACAAATCTGATGTGTTTCATGTCTTTATGCAATTTCAAGCACATGTTGAACGATTGCTTAAGCACAAAATTATCCATGTTCAGTTAGACTGAGGGGTGAGTATCGTAACCTTAACACCTTCTTTCAGAAGCTTGGCATCTCACACCATGTGTCTTGTCCTCATACACATCAGCAGAACGGTGCAGCTGAGCGCAAGCACCGTCACATAGTTGAAACTGGCATAATTTCTTGCACATGCCTCTGTCCCGTTTCGATTCTGGAGCGATGCTTTTGTTACTGCCTGTTTTTTGATAAACAGGATTCCCACACGACATCTCCACATGAAGTCTCCACTAGAAGTGTTGCTTAATGAAACTCCAGATTACTCCCTCCTCAAAGTGTTTGGCTGTTCGTGTTGGCCACATCTTCGCCCGTACAATAAGCATAAACTTGAGTATCGATCCAAACAATGTGTGTTTCTTGGATACAGTCCTCTCCACAAAGGTTACAAATGTCTTCACATTCCGACAAATCGTGTTTACATTTCTCGTGATGTTGTGTTCGATGAGACTGTCTTCCCGTTTTCCACACTCACATCACCCACCGATACTCCCGTCACCGAGTTACACTCTTTTCCAGTTTTGTCTGATCAATTTGTGGATGCTGCATATTCTCCTCTGTTGTTACCTAACCACGGTGCAGGGATTGGACGAGGCGCTCGACTTGAGCTTCTGGATGATGATATGGCCACACCTGCACCAGCTGCTGCTACGCTGGACAAGGCGCTTGACGAGGCTGCCCCCACCACTACCCCGTCTGATCTCGACGTCGATCACGCGTGCATGTCCCATGCACGTGGATCCTACGGGGTGCCCGAGTCGCTGGGGCCAGCGGCCTCGTTGTCGCCTGGGCCGACCAACCCTGCGGAGCTGTCGGCTGGGCCGGCTGGACCCGCGGCGCTAACCCCTGGGCCGGAGGTCTCGCAGGTCACCGAGTCTTCGTCGCCTGGTCTGTCGACGCCGGTCACGCCTGGTCTTTCTTCGCCGACCCTGACCGTGCCACCGGATGCGCCTGTTGACTCGCCCGCCTGTGCGTCCTCCTCGCCGCTGATGGATAGTGGCTCCTCTGGTGTGGCAGCTCCAGCACCATCTCCGCTTGTCGTCCTGCGTCCTCATACTCGCGTCAAAAGTGGCATCTTCCAAACGAAGAAGCGCACTGACGGCACTGTCGCGTGGCTTGCGGCCTGTGTGGCGCATGCCAAGGCTGACCCTACGACTGAACCACGACATTTTCGAGCAGCGCTTGGCATCCCACATTGGCGTGCTGCGATGGAGCAAGAGATTCATGCCCTTCAAAGAAACAACACTTGGCGTCTTGTTCCACCTCCATCTGGTGTCAATATCATTGACTCTAAATGGGTATTCAAGGTGAAGAAACATGCTGATGGCTCCATTGAGAGGTACAAGGCACGTCTGGTTGCCAAGGGATTCAAACAGCGGTATGGCATTGATTACGAAGACACATTCAGTCCTATTATTAAACCAACTACTATTCGTGTTCTTCTCTCTTTGGCTGTTACTCGCGGATGGTCGCTTCGACAGCTTGATGTTCAGAATGCCTTTCTCCATGGAGTTCTGGAAGAAGAGGTTTATATGCGTCAACCGCCAGGTTTTGTTGACCCTGCTAAGCCACATCATTTGTGTCGCCTTGTCAAAGCTCTCTATGGTTTGAAGCAGGCCCCGCGTGCGTGGCATGCCCGTCTTTGCGCTGCTCTTCGTGCACATGGGTTTGTTCCTTCTACAGCAGACACGTCTCTGTTTATTCTTCAGCGACCTGAGGTGACTATGTACATTCTGGTCTATGTTGATGACATCATCCTTGTCAGTTCGTCTGCGTTTGCTACGGATCGGCTTGTGTCCTCTCTTGGTGCTGAGTTTGCTGTTAAGGATCTTGGGAGACTGCATTATTTTCTGGGCCTAGAGGTTCTTCATTCTGATAGTGGCTTGACTCTTACTCAGAAGAAGTACTCCCAGGATCTCCTGCGTCGTGCCGGTATGTTGCAGTGCAAGTCTGCTACGACTCCCATGTCTGCCACAGACAAACTGACAGCTCTTTCTGGTGACTTGCTCTCTCTCGAGGGTGCCACTGAGTACCGCAGCATTGTGGGTGGACTGCAGTACTTGCTCATTACTCGACCATACATATCATTTGCAGTTAACCGTGTGTGCCAGTATCTTCATACACCACGTGATTCTCACTAGTCAGCTGTTAAGCGCATCTTGCGCTATGTTCGTTACACCGGTTCATATGGTCTCCATCTTCAGCCTGCACGTTCTGGACTGATCTCGGCATTTTCTGATGCCGATTGGGCTGGTAGTCCTGATGATCGGCGATCCACGGGGGGACATGCTGTGTTCTTTGGGCCTAACTTGATCGCCTCGCAAGCTACGGTGTCTCGAAGTAGTACCGAAGCTGAGTACAAAGCTGTTGCTAATGCCAGAGCTCAGATCATCTGGGTGCAGTCGTTGCTTCGAGAGTTGAAGGTCTCCCCAACTCAGCCGCCTGTTCTTTGGTGTGATAACATCGGTGCCACATACCTTTCATCCAATCCAGTATTTCATGCCCGAACGAAGCACATCGAAGTTGACTATCATTTTGTGAGGGAACGTGTTGCTCAGAAGCTCCTTCAGATTAAGTTTGTTTCTTCTAAGGATCAGCTTGCTAATATTTTCACTATACCCTTGCCCTTGCCTTCTTTTGAAGGGTGTCGTCGCAATCCTAACCTTTTGAGTGTTTCAGAACATAGTTAAGATTGAGGTAGGGTGTTAGATTAAGTATATATTAGATATACGTGTTGTAACATAACCTGTATTTGTACGGTTCCCTCTTATAAATATATGATAGCCATACCCACCAAGGGTATCGAGCATTGTTCCAAACCCTAATTTGTCTAACACCTTCCCTCAACCCCACGTGGCTGCCTCTCACTGTTTCTTTTGTCCCTTCTCTGGTATATTTGGAATGGTTCTCTCCAGAAATCCACCATCCAAACTTTGATCATAAACCAGTGGGTTACACAACTTGAGTCAAAATGAGCTTCTTGGCCTATATTCCATACTGCCCTTGTTTTGGGTTGTGTCTATGTAATCCATGTGAAGTATATGCTCGGACCCTTACTTTGCAGAGTCACTTTCTTGGAAGACGTCTCAGATAAATATGAAAGAGAAATGCTCCCTCGGTTTTAAATTAGCTAGTGTATAAGGTTTTGTTAGGACAAACCTTTGACAAACAATTACTCTATTAGTAAAAGCTTTATGCGACATAAAGCTGATGCCATCAGATGTACTTGTGGTTATGATTTTGTATCAGAAAAATTATATACTAATAGTGCAATTGCTAGTCAAAGGCTCATCCTTACGAAACCTAATACTCTAGGTAATTTGAAGCGCAGGGAGTATCATGTGGACACGTGCCACTCGTATTATGTTGGTCTTTCCACATTAACTAATGTGCGCAAACAGAAAAGGAAGTGCAAGCGTGTCGCCCCAGGTTGGTTGTGTGCCTCTGTAAGCCTAACCTAGTTACTTGTAGTAAATGAAACTTTTCATGAATGACGCATTAGTTATCTTGGTAATCCAGTTAGACCTAAGCTTAACCATTACGGACAGAGGGGATTGTACAGTTTTGGTTTTATTTCATTGCAGTAGCTTTGTCTTGTTTTGTTTATTTTTCAGTAGCTTATCCAGTTTGAGAAAAAAAGATACTCACCTGGTGTTGTACTGATGCTGCAAGTTCACCTGAAACTTCACCTTTGTTAACCATACTTTCAGAAACATTCCCAAGGGTTAACAGGTGGCTCAGTGGCTGGCACAAATAGCTGTGTTATCAAGCACCCGGGTTAATTAGACAAGACAGCAGAGTATTTTGTGCAAAAGTGCAGGTGAAGACCGGTCCACCCATCTGGCTGCCACTTGTTGCGTTGTGATAGGCCCAGGCCAAATCATCACATCCCATGCAAGTTGGGGTACCTGGGGTACTTTTACCTCTTTGTTCAGAGAAAAGAAAATGGTCTACCAACCTTGCACTGCAATGCTGTTAGTTCCACGAACATCATCGGTCGCCATCGGGTAACAAACTCAAAGGCGCCGGTGGAGTCTTGCCAACATTATCAGTCATGGGTCCATTTTATAATAGCAATCTATCACCAAACTTCACAAAAACGTTAACTTGACACGCTCAACTATATAGCCTACCAAACTTGCATATTTCAGCTCCAAAGGGTGGTTGAAGGATGGATCCTAGATAGTAATCTAGTTTGGTCCATCTTATCCCTGTAGACTTCCAAGAGAGGAAATGCAGAAATTGATGATTGACATGGATCCCATGAAGTATGTGCCAGCCCGGATTCAGGGTGATAGGATCCACGTGTATGTTTCGATGGTGCTCCCTCTATTCCAAAACACTATTTGTGGTTTTAATTCAAAACACTATGTCGTGGTTTTACTTCAAAATAACTGTGACAAATATTTTGAACTAAAACCACGACATGTATTTTGAAACGGATGGAGTAACTAATTATTTGTAATCAATGAGATTTTCTCCTGTTTGGATACGATTGTCAATAGCAATTCCTATGGACTCGGGCCAAATCTACTTCCTTTTTGTCAACGTTGAACAATGTTTTGGCCACCAATACATGAATGAAAATATTGGGTAGCCAAGTTTTGATGCGATGGCTTGGGGCCAAAGTAAACACCCTAGGTACCAAATTATTTGTTGTCAAAAGCAAGTACCAAACTATTGCCAAATTTTGTATGCACTTAATTAAAATAGGATAATTTTCTATGTAAAATCTCACAAAAGTGTGTACTCAAAATAATGCTAACTTATATTCATTTTGATAAATAATATGAGTTGGAATTAAAAATAGGAATACAAATTCAGACCATTTAAGCAAAACAAAATGTTAAGGTCTAGTTTCATTAATAGAACCCCCCCCCCCCCCCCCCATTCGCCCCTCAAGGCAATAAGGGAGAACCACCCTTCACTACCGCGGTCGAACCTGCAGGGAACCCTACCTCGATACTGGCCCATTGATAGGTTGGGATTAGGGCCTTGCAACCGGGGAAATACCCTTTGGTTCTCGGGTGTATATACACCTCATATGAGAATAATAATAATAAAAGTAAAAAACTTTAGAAGTTATTTTAGAATAAACTTGAATAATTTCTTTTGCACTAGTATGTAAATTTCACTTAAAAAACCAGCGTTGACTTCAGGGTAATAAATAAATAAAATTATTGCTATTATAGGTCACTATTCACACTATTTTGGCCTAATTTTTTTGGTTTTCTAAAAGAAGGTAATGGGTGTTTTTCTTTTTGTGGAATTTTTTTTCACAAGTACAATAGAATGTCAAGTTTATTTTAGAAAATAAATTAATTTTTTTGAAGTTTTATTTGATTATTAATTTTTTTATTTATATTGTACATATACCCATAGACCAAAAGTTACCCTCCCCGCAGCCACGCATCGCTGTCGGTGGATGAATAAGGTCCCTTTGAGCCTCCCCATCTCACAACTATGTCAATGCCCCGATGACGTTTTTTTTACACAGACGCAAGCGCTCATACATACGCACATACACTCACCTCTATTAACGCACATACTACACCCTACCCGTATGAGCACCTCCGAAAGACTGAGCCGGCATATCATCCTGAGATTTACGAGGTCGCCGTAGGCGCCTCGTCGTCGACCTGAACGTCTAATCTCACTGAAAGCGCATTGCCGGATATTTTTGAGTTCTACTATAGCCTCTATGATCACCATCAAAGTTGGCCATTATCCTCAAAATCCTTCAAAAAGAGTGTACACACAAACAATGTCTATAGGAAATTTCATCGTTTCTTCCCATACAAAAGAACAGCGACGTGCACGTTCGTTCCTTGGCACCACCGAAACAAAAGAGCATCGGCACCCACGCACGTTCGTTCGCACCAACGCCGCGGGCCCCGCCACGCATCATCAGAAAAGCCGCGCGCCGGACAAAGACAGAGCCCGTCCGTCCGTCCGCCCCGAGGCCGCACGATCGCCCTGCTCCTCCCGCCCCGACGAACCCGCCGCCGCCCCCGCCGCGCCGCGCGATCGCTCCCATGCCACCGGCCTCCCCCTGACCCCACCGCCATGGCGCCGCTCGCCCCCGTCGGCGCCCTCCTCTGCCTCTCCTGCCTCCTCCTCCTCGCGCCCTCCCTCTCCGCCGCGGCGTCGGCGGAGTGCGGGAGGAACACGAGCCTGGCGGGCCACGAGGCGGACCTGCGCATGTCGCAGCACCAGCTGCGCGGCCGCGTGGCCGTGCTGGACGGCTGCTCCTTCCGCGTCTCCTCGCTGGATCTCCTGGCCGGCTCCGCCGACGCGCGCTGGTGGCGCGCCGACGGCGCCGACCTCGCCGCGCTCTCCCGCGGCTCCCCCGCCGCGCCCGACCCGCTCAACCGCACCTTCGCCTCCGAGTCCCTCGTCTTCCGCCTCCTCCCGGGCCTCTCCTGGCCGCTCGTCCCCGTCCTCGCCGCCTTCGACCCGCTCACCTCCTCCCTCTTCGGCTTCGTCCGCCTCGCCACCTCCAACACCACCTCCGAGCCCTCCAAAGCCGCCGTGGGCACGTCCTCCACCGAGGAGCCCACCATGTTCGCCTCCTGCGCGCAGCTCTCGCCGCGGCTGCGCGTGCGCTGGACGCTCCGCGAGGCGGCCAACGCCATCGACGTCGGGCTCGAGGCCGCCGTCGGGTCCGAGTACTACATGGCGTTCGGCTGGGCGGACCCCCGCAGGTCCACCACCAACGTCTCCATGATCGGCGCTGACGTCGCGGTTGCCGGCTTCACCGAGGAGGGCCTCCCGTTCGCCGACGACTACTTCGTCACCAAGTACAGCGAGTGCCTGCTCCGCGGCGACGGCGGCGCCGAGGGCGTCTGCCCGGACACGTTCTACGACCGCCGCAACGGCAGCGCCGCCGGCGACGCGTCCGTCAACAACACCAGGCTCGTCTACGGCCACCGCCGCGACGGCGTCTCCTTCGTGCGCTTCTCGCGCCCGCTGGCGTCGCCCGACAAGAGGTACGACGTGGCCGTCAACGCCACGAGGGAGATGACCGTGATCTGGGCCATCGGGCTGCTCCGGCAGCCGGACTTGCTGAGGCCGTACTACCTGCCGCTGAACCACGGCGCGCCGGCGGGCACGGCGTACGGGTTCCTCACGCTCAACGTGTCAGCGGCGACCAACGGGTGCCCCGGCCCGCTGGACGCCGAGGACAAGGAGGACCAGGGCAGGATCACGGCGGAGCGGCAGACCCCGCTGGTGGTCACCACGGGGCCGGCGCTGCACTACCCCAACCCGCCCAACCCGCAAAAGGTGCTCTACATCAACAAGAAGGAGGCGCCCCTGCTCAAGGTGGAGCGCGGCGTGCCGGTCACCTTCTCCGTCGAGGCCGGGCACGACGTGCCGCTGTACATCACGTCCGACCCCGTCGGCGGGAACGCCACGGCCCGGCATGCCTCGGAGGTAATCTACGCCGGCGACCCAACGGCGGAGGGCGTGCCGGCGACGCCGACGGAGCTCGTCTGGCTGCCAGACCGGAACACGCCAGACCTTGTGTACTACCAATCCCTCTACGATCCCAAGATGGGGTGGAAAATTCAGGTGGTCGACGGCGGCCTCAGCGACATGTACAACAACAGCGTGCTGCTGGACGATCAGCAGGTGACATTCTTCTGGACTCTGTCCGGCGACTCCATCAACATCGCCGCCCGCGGCGAGAAGAAGAGCGGGTACATCGCCATCGGCTTCGGCGGCGCAATGGTGAACAGCTACGCCTACGTCGGGTGGGTCGACGGCAACGGCACGGGACATGTCAACTCGTACTGGATTGACGGGAAGGACGGCATGAGCGTGCACGAGACGCACGAGAACCTCACCTACAAGAGGTGCCGGTCGGAGAACGGCGTGATCATATTCGAGTTCACCCGTCCATTGACGCCTTCGTGCAGTGGGAGGGTGGAGTGCAAGAACATCATCGATCCCTCGACACCTCTGAAGGTCATCTGGGCCATGGGCTCCCAGTGGTCATCTGGCCGATTGAGTGTGAAGAATATGCACTCTGTCACCAGCAACCGTCCTGTCCGGATCCTTCTGCTCAGCGGCTTGGCGGAGGCGGTGGAGGATCTGCGGCCGGTGCTCGCCGTTCATGGGTTCATGATGTTTGTGGCATGGGGATTGTTGCTCCCAGGAGGAATCGTGGCGGCGCGATACCTGAAGCATGTCAAGGGGGATCTCTGGTTCCAGGCTCACACATATCTTCAGTACTCAGGCCTGGCTGTCATGTTCATGGGGGTTCTCTTCGCCGTCGCCGAGCTCCGGGGTTTCTCTTTCAAATCCACACATGCTAAAATTGGCGCGATAGCATTTACATTCACTTGTATGCAGCCGGTAAATGCTTATCTTCGACCAGACAGAGCAGAGAATGGTGAAATTCTGCCAAGAAACAGGATCATCTGGGAATATCTGCATACCTACACAGGGAGGGCTGCTCTGGTAGCTGCTGTCACGGCACTCTTCACCGGGTTGCAGCATCTTGGGCACAGGTACGGCAGCAAGACGATCAAGGGACTTACATGTGGATTGGTTGTATGGGTTGTCAGTGCTGTATTGGTGGTGGCTTACCTCGAGTACATGAAGGTTAAGCGAAGAAGAGATGGCGCCGATGGCCTCACGCACAAATTTGTGCTTGGGAACACTGAGGAAGATGATTCAGTTGATCTTCTGCAGTCTGATAGGTTCGACAGTAAAATTGACTCTAGTTCGCCTGGATCGATGGAAGTGCAGCTTGAGCCACTCAAAGGATGAACATATATACCTTTTTCCATATATTTGTAGTACATATCAACATAAAGGATTTTAGTTCAGATTCTTTATAGATAGAACAAAGTGGAGATATAATATACGTATATACATCCCAAGGTAGAAGGATTTTACTTGAGGTTCTCTATTGATACAATGTAGAAGGAACTCCTCTTTGACTGCAGGAGAGATATAGGTGCTCTGCTTTTTAGAATAGGTGCTCTGTTCTTCATCTTTTTGAGCATAGGTCTTGTTCTTTTTTCTTAATCTTCTAACTTAGTGACTGGTATGTATATCTGTACAATTTTGGTATATACTTCAAAGAGAAGATTACTCTTTCTTACACGTCCAAAAATAATCACATGATGCATTTGGTTTCTTACCCAGTAAATCTTAACATCAGTCCATGAGACTATGACATACAGTCATGTGAAGCTGTTAACATACATTATAAAGTAACCGAGTACTATTGTCAGACTACTTACTTTTGTGTTCTTATATGTCCTACTTTTGACCCTTTTCAATTTTTAGATTCAGTTTTATACATGTCGAACTCATATATGGATTTGGCAATTTGGCACCAGCAGAAGCCTACTCAACAGATGTGATTAATTGAAAATCAATTACACCAAATAACCATAAATGCATTTAGCTTCAGGTTGAGCGAACTCTCTGTTTTTCTTGGTCCTGACGTGCAGATCTGTCACAAGGTTGTTGTCTACTTGCCTTGCAATGGCAGCTAACATGCTTGGAGTTCAGTTTGTTGACCCTTGAGGGGATTGTCCATTACGACGATGAGCTGGACATCCTCTGCTCCAAGTAAACCAAATAAGGTACCGAAATCTCTCCTTTTGCTGCTGTGCCCTTACTATATTGCTTTCAGTGACATGGACATCAGACTGCATCTTAGGCCTATTGTTTTACTAGTAGTTAGGTATTCCTAATTTCCCATTCAGATCTGGATCTTTGGTAGGTGGCTTACCACCTTGTTGGGAAAGCAGCAGTAGGTGTGTAGCCAGGCAGAGGGACAAAAAATAAGCAGAATTACATATGTCCCTTTGTCCTTAGAATCTGAGTCTTCTTTTCTCTCTGAATCATTAGGCCTTTAGAGAAATGGGAAGTTAATATAGTTTAGAAGCAATTTTCGCTTATTCTTGTTGCCGAGGCCGACAATTCTGTTGATTGCCCGCTTAGACATCGATCGCAAAGTATTGTAAAAGGAGCTCCAGTTTAATCCCCAATGACCTTATGAATCAACTACTCGTAGATGCATCTGAACATAGATAAGGAGCTTGTCATCTTCAGAAGCTGAGAATTTTTCAAGAAGTCATTAAAAAAGAGGAGCAACGTTTTCCTTTTGCGACTAACAGCGGTGTTGGCCATCCCTTTCAAAAGCCTCCAGCCAAATCATATCAACATAATCGACTATGGAATCAAAGATTATTGCATAATATGTATTTAATAAATACTTGACAAATGTCAATTGGTTTAAAGGACTGCCGAACAATATTAAATATTGCCCTGCTCAACAGAAGATCTAACCGGTTTCAAAACTATCCCTTTGGTTTTGCACAGAGATCTTCAAATCGCATCCTACACCTAGATTGAATATGCTTCAGCCACTTAGTTCAGACATTCATCACAACATTTTTTATGCGAGCCAAGTTTTCCATCCACGTATTACTACATTTTGGTACATGTACAACGGCAACACTCCGCCGGTTTTAGATGATTGAGGTTTGGTTTGCTCCAATCTCCCACACTAGTTAATTTGGACACTTGTTGGTGACACACGAGCTTGTTCGTGACAGATCCGTTTTCAAGGGCTGGCTGGCTAACTAGGCTGGTTCTCTCATGTGATACCTTATATAGTAGCAGTGGAACAACAAACGGTACATATAGTTAGCCTGCCTAGCCAGATGTTCGCATTGATAAGGTATGTATATGCATGCACTTTACCTGAAATAACCGAATGCTTTACATTTGGGCACCGGTCATGCATGCCTCCTTGCTCTGCACATGTCAATCTGTCATGAATCATCACATCGGTCTCTCATTTTCTCAGTGCCATTTTGCATAAATCTCATGTAAACAAACTAAGTATATCTAGCCCACACGTTTTTTTTCCGAAAAGGAGGGACTCCCCGGCCTCTGCATCAGAACGATGTATACGGCCACATTTATATATAAATAAAGAAGTTCAACAAGGTCTTATAGTCTGAAAACAAAAAAACGACAAGCTCACAAAGAGCCACAACGCCAAGAAACAAAAGGCCCAAAAGCCACAACCGGCTGGCATAACAAAGATAGGTAAACTAATTGCCTATCCTATTACATGACCGTCATCCAAAACGGATGAAGATATCCCACGCTACCATCTTCCACCGGACAGATCCCGTAACCAAACGCATTCTGGCCTCCGTCAGAGTGAGTAACGACCACATACGGATCAGCGCAGTAGCTCGAAATAAAACCTACAAAAAATGAATATTTGTTGTTCTGTTAAAAACCAAATCATTTCTGCAATTCCAAATTGCCCACAACAAAGCACATACTCCTACACGAATGTGTCTAGCTGTTTCGGACTCTATCCCAACAAGTCACGTTCCAAATAACATACTGACCGGATTCGGAGGAGTAATATTAAAGGCAATATGCACCGTGTGCCACAAAACTCTTGCCAACAGGCAGTCAAAAAAGAGGTGCTTGAAAGTTTCATCCCGATCACAAAAACTACACCTAGTAGATCCTGTCCAGTTGCGCTTAACCAAATTATCCTTTGTTAAAATGACTTGTTTATGTACAAACCACATAAACACTTTAATTTTCAAAGGAACTTTGACTTTCCAAACCTCTTTGGAACTAGGAATGACACTAGAGTTAATGACATCGATATACATCGACTTAACTGTGAACTCTCCAGACCTAGTGAGCTTCCAACACAACTGATCGGGCTGATGAGATAGCTGAACCTCCATCAGTCTACTCACCAAATGAAGCCATGCTTCCCACCGGTCACCAACAAGCGCCCTCCTAAACTGAATATTGAGAGGAATGGACTGCATAATCGTTGCAACAAGAGCATCACAACGTTGAACAATACGATACAGGGACGGATACTGAAGCGCCAACGGCGTTTCATCAAGCCAGATATCCTCCCAGAAGCAAGTGATGTTTCCATTACCGACTATAAGCTTTGTTCTATTAAAGAAGACAACTTTGACTCTCATAAGCCCCTTCCAAAACGGCGAGTCCGTCGGTCTCACTGTCGCCTGGGACAATGTCTTGGACTGCAGATACTTACTACGGAGAATCTGCGCTCACGTGGCCTCAGTCTCAACTGATAGTTTATACAACCACTTATTGAGAAGACATCTGTTCTTGACTTCAAGATTCTCGATACCAAGGCCCCCCTGGTCCTTTGGTCGACAGATGATATCCCATTTGGCGAGTCAGTATTTTCTCTTTAGTTCATCACTCTGCCAGAAGAATCGTGATCGATAGAAGTCCAGCCTTTTCCTAACACCAACTGGGACTTCAAAGAAAGATAAGAGAGACATAGGCATACTCGTGAGCACCGAATTAATAAGAATCGGTCGGCCTTCATATGACATGAGTTTGCCCTTCCAGGAACTCAGTTTTTTCTCAAACCGAACCTCGATGCACTTCCATTCTCTGGTTTTTAGCTTACGATGGTGAATGGGTATACCTAAGTACGTGAAAGGTAATGCCCCCAATTCGCATCCAAACAATTGCCTATAGGCCTCTTGTTCCTCATTGGCTCTATCAAAGCAGAACAACTCACTTTTATGAAAATTGATCTTTAATCCGGTCAATTGTTCAAATAAGCATAACACCAGCTTCATATTTCTCGCTTTTGCCAAGTCGTGCTCCATAAAGATGATTGTATCATCAACGTACTGCAGGATGGACACACCACCATCAACTAGATGAGGCACGAAGGCACCCACCTGACCGGCCTCCTTTGCCCTTCCTATCAGAATTGCCAACATGTCAACCACAATGTTGAACAGAATAGAAGACATTAGATCACCTTGTCTCAGGCCCTTGTGTGTCTGAAAAATGACCTATGACCTTGTGTGTCTCTAGCCCACACGTACATGAACCACACATGCATGTGGGTTCCATCAGACAAAGAAGGTAACGTGATGATCAATCTTGGATTCAGATCTGATGCACGCTTGGCATAAAACTTGAGTCCATATCGAGGTCCTGGTTGTAGGTGCGGTACGGTCCTTTGTTGGGATAAGTATGCTTGTCGGTCATAGCCACTGCCTGCCCGGATTTTTTGACTTGTGCTTTGCAAATTATATCGGTGACCCCATAATGCATATTTTTAATAAATAACAGCTATGTTTTCTCTATTTCCTAGTCTCCCAAAAATTTATATTGGTGGATGTTCAGTTATAAAATACTTTTGGTTTGTTTTCCTAGCCTCCCAAATTATATCGGTGACTGAAGTTTGGTTTGTTCCAATCTCCCACACTAGTTAATCTTTTTTTTTTGTGAATGGATAAATCCATTAATTAAGAAGAGGCATTACAATCGTTCTGGCATAGGTTGCCAATTTCGCCTGGAACAAGGCTCGGCAAAAAGACTCTCTAGGGCAGCCGGTCAACACGACCGGTGAACGAACCCTAGGTACGGAAGCGGCGGCGGCTAGGGTTTAGAATCGACTTGCGATAGATACCATGTTAGTAGGAAGAAAGGGATTTGGTGAAATAGTTCGTTGTATTGCTTGAGCCTCGTGAGCGTATATATAGGAGTACAAAGACCAACTTGAAGTACAAGACAAGGTAGGACCAAATCCTAGTCTATCCTATACTTCCTAATAATCCTTATACTAAACAATGGGCAACCTTGATCCCATCTCTAAAGAAATGCGCTATAGGAAACTCCCTACCATGCCCAAGGAGCCTTTTGATCTCACCAACATATGCAGCTACAGGTGATCTGTTCATCTCAACTTCAGAGAGCATATTGGCCAACACAAGGCTGTCTGTCTCCACCATGAAGGGGTGTTCGCTCCACTCTAGAGCAAGGCTAACACCCTCCATGCATGCAGCCGTCTCAGCCTCCAACGCGGAGGTACACATCAGGAGGTGAAGGCAAGAGGCAAAGATGATGGCCCCTGTGGCAATGCCTACAGTTAGTTAGCCCGATAGACAATCCTAACATGCATGTCGACATATGTTTTTTTTTGGGGGGGACTGAGATGTGTAAACCACCAGTGAAAGACTAAACTGAATAATATTTCCGTTCCTTGATAGGTTATGAGTCAGTTAGTTTCTCTTGCTGGTGTCCTCAACCCAAAATACACATGCACTGGTAGGGTACACATCTGATTTGACATTCAAACATAGCTTGGTTCGCATTGATGGTCGATCTAAAGTATGACTACATTTCGGTACAGGTACAAATTCTCTCTTGCACGAAGGTGAGATGAGATTGTTGTTTGGTTTGCTCCAATGTCCTACGCTCAGGTTAATTTGAGCACCTATTGCCCATGGGCCATACCACACGAGCTTCAAGGGAAGGTAACTAGATTGTTTCTCTGATGTGGATGGTGAGTTAATAGAACAACACACCATACTTAATTACTTATATATACTGCGGGTGGAAGGGATGGTCAGCTGGTTATCTAGCCGGGCATGCTTTACCCAATTGAGCGAATGCAGTACATATGAGGATTGGTCATGCATGTCTCCTGCTTGTTTTGCCTGTCATGCATCTCATTGGTCTCTCATTTTCTTTCTTCCCTCGGTGCACTTTTGAATCTGTCTCCAGTAAACGAACAAAGCATGTTGCTGGCCGCCGTGTATAACAGACATACAACACGCACGAATGCGTGTATACCATGAAACGAAACAAACTAATGTGATCATCGACCTACAAAAATTCCTCTAAGAAAAGAACCAACTAACTGTTTGATGGTTAGGACGTGCTGACCCTACAAGGACGCGTAATCAGTCGCTTTAATCAGTCGGCTGGCCATCTGTCCGATCGATCTACCCGGATCTCAACATGCCTAGCCATTGGATGGGCCAGTGCAAGAGATAGGCAAGAGAGAGACTTTGTTTTGTTTCTCCCTATCGAAGGACCGCGGCACACACAACATACAGTTTGCTTCGTTCTCCCTATCGCAGCACGACTGATGAATCGAATAGTCTGCGTCTTTGCAATATCGACGGTGCTCCCACAGCACCGACCACATCATCGGCGACTGCTCCCGCCGCACCGGCATTGAAACAACACCGGTGACCTCCCGCAGCATCGTCCGTAACACCGGTGACTCCAGTAGCATTGGCCACAACACCCAATTGGAAACCCCCGGTGCCCCTTGTAGCATGGCCGACGCCGGTCGTCACAGCATCATTGGTTCCCATGTTTGCAGGGGTGTGGCACTCTTGGTGGCAAGCTTGCAGCAGCATCCGATGGTAGCATCGCCGCCGCTGCATGCTGTAGCTATACCATTCTCGTAGTAGTGCACGCCAGTGTTCCTGCAGCACTGTTCAAGGCTCTTTAAGCACTGGTGTCTAGGCTGCAGCAGCGCTATGAGCAAGTGGCGCCCAGGCTTGCAACACTGGCGCCGACGGTGACGTACCAACAATTGTGTTTCTCTCGGGTGAGCATAGTGACGACATCACGAGGTGAGTGTAGGGCAAGCTTGCTACATCGATGCCCCGCCTTGCATCGGAAGGTGTCTACCTGTGCGTCTTGGGTTGGAGCATCAGCTCGCATCTCCTCGTTGACCAAGGCGACATCACCATTTTCGACCAAGCCTTGAAGAAGCTTATAGAAGCCATACGGGAAGACCACTGGATCGACACATGACAACACAAGTGGGTGTGGGATGGGAGGGCGACTGTTGGAGTAGCAAAAGGTGGGAGGCCTATGGAGCTTGGGCAGCCACGGTTGGTGAGTCTTTTCTAGGGCGAACAGGTAGCACATGGAGAGAGGTAGCAGACGAAGAGGGATCTCGTTGGGATGGGTGGGCGAAGAAATGAGTGCCTCTCATCTCTCATGTAACAGTTGGAGAGATAAGTGAAAATGGGACAGGCGGTGATGGTACCCTCAACCCACCAAGTATTAAACCACATGTTTGACTATTTGTTGAGTGGGAATGCACATTTTTTGTGGATTGTCTCAATTTTTTTCTCTTTTTTTGGTTTTGTGGTTTCATTTTTTGGTCTTTCGGTTTCCATTTTCCTTTTTACTCCCCTTCTATTTCTTAAATTCACTAATATTATAAAATCCGTGAATAATTTTTTAGTACATGAATATTCTATATGATTTATTAACCTTTTTAAATCCTTAAACATTATAAATCCATGAACATTTTCTAAAATTTGCGATTTTTTTAGTTAAGAGCCTTTTTATATTTATGAAATTTAGAAATTACATTATGTTTTAAAAAAATCAAGAACCAGTTTTAGGTCCATGCACATTAAAAAACTTTAATTTTTGCTTTTAAAAATAAACAAAACTGAAGAAAAAATTAGCTGAAAGACCAGAGGTATTGCTCGGTAACGTGCACAATGCAACAACGCTCGACTATGTCAGCCCATGAGTAGCGGCCTTGTGCGCTTGCCAACCAATTCGACCTACACAACCTCAAATAGGTGTTATCGGGATAGAACCCTAGCACCGTGCATGACGTGCTGCATAGTCCTCCTATCTTTGGCTAAGCGCAACATATATATAGTAGAAAATCGTACAAGACTCGTGTTGTTGACTGGCCCAGTTCGTTGCTAAATTTCGGTCCTTTCTTTTTTCTCTTCCAATATTCCACCTGATGTAATCATGGAAAAACCTGCTTCCCAATTTTGGATAGACTTATAATCTATGTATATAAGAACGAAATTTTTTAAATATATTTTAATAATGTGCGTGAATTTTTGGAAACATTCAACAAAAATTAAATGTTCAAATTATTAAAAAATGTTGACGAAATTTAAAAAAATATTTCTGTTCTTTCCATAAATGGTTCTTTTCTTTCTTAAAAAAAGTTGTGTATTTTAGAGAAAACATGCGTTTTAGAAATTTTTTCTTGAATTTGAAAATGTTCACGATGTTTTGTTATTCGGGACGCTTCATGATTAAATAAATATGAAAAGAGGAAAGTATAAAATAGAATAACAAGAAGAAAAACCGATGGAAGCGAGGAAAAAAATCACGTCTGCTTGGTCATACAGGCAGTTTTGTTGAACTTAGTGAGAATACTACTCTTTGTTACCTTTTGAGATAATCACATGAAGCATCCGTTTTCATACCCAGTAAATCTTAACATTGGTCAGTGAGACTATGATGTATAATAATACGAAGTTGTCAACATACATAATAAAGTAATCGAGCAATATTTCTTCAAACCAGATCCTGCACTTGTTGATTAAGCTTCATCAACTACGTTTAGACGTCCACCACACTACCGGAATCGCCCCCCTGGCCGACGGCTGTCGGCATAGGCCTGAGTCCCGTCGGGGTAGACCTATGCCGACGGCCCCCGTCGGCATAGGGCCGTCGGCAACATATGCGTCGGCACAGCCAGGGAGGCCGTCGGCTTAGAAAAGCCGTCGGCATATATGATACGCCGACGGGGGCCGTACATCTATGCCGACGGCCTCGGCCGTCGGCAACTATCACGCCTAACGGCGGTCGCCGTCAAGTCTGCCCAATGACTGATCGCCCCGTGGCACCCCTATGCCGACGGCCTAGCTGTCGGCTTAGTCAAAACCTATGTCGACGGCTAGACCGTCGGCATAGGGGTGCCACGTGGCGACCAGCCGCTGCTCTAGGACCAGGTCTATGCCGACGGTCGGGCCTTCGGCATAATTTGAAACCAAGCCGACGGCCAGGCCGTCGGCATAGTCCTTCATACAGAGCTCCCAGTAGCTGACACGTGGGCGCCTATGCCGACGGCTTGGCCGTCGGCACAATTTTTAAACTAAGCCGACGGCTAGGCCGTCGGCATAGGCGCCAACGTGTCAGCTACTGGGAGCTCACGCTAGCCCTATGCCGACGGCCTAGCCGTCGGCATAGTTTGCTTTTGCTTTTTTTTTCTTTTTTCTGTTTGTTTTCAGATCAATTCAACTCAAATAGCAGCACATATCAGCAGATATATATGATGAGATAGACATATAAAACACAACGGGATATCATCCGGCACCATCACAACAATATATGCATAAGCATCATCACACACAAGTCTCTAAATGAACATCATCACAACCAACACAAGCATATAGAGAAGCACACAAGTCATCTAAATGATCATCACCACACACAAGTCATCTCAAGCATCATCACCACACAAGGATCATCGAGCACCGCGGAGGTCGTCACCGCGAAGACGGCCAAAGCCCAGGTCGTCAGTGCTAGCGGCAACGCTACCGCCAAGACCGCCTCCGCCTCTGCCTCCGTGGATCGGAGTGGTCGGGCTCCGTGTCTCCGGAGTGCTGCGAAGACCGCTGCCAATGGTAGATCCACATGTTCCCTGGATGTTGAAAAGACATATGCACGGGATATATGACTGTGTTGAAAGGCATGACATGCTTTGGGTGAATAGATTGGGGATGAACTAACCGGCGAGAGGCCAGCGTTCTGTGCCACAAACTCCTCAAAGCTCATCAGCACTGGTTGTGCTGGAGGGAACCGAGGACACCTGCCAGCCGCCATATCCTGAAAAGCCTACTGCATCTGGCTATCCCTCTGCACTTGGTGTTCATAAAGCCTCTGATGCCACGCCATGGTCTCCTGGCGCGTGTACTCCATGTAGGCCTATGGTATGACATGATGGAACTTATAAAACTACTAAATGCGGAAAATGAAGTGAGAAATGAAGATAAGAGGGAAAATACTTACAGATTGTTGCTCCTGAAAGGGGGGCCACACCACGGAGCCCCAAGACGGGCGTCTACACATGCCAGAACACTTTCACACATGCATCGGGATCCGTGCGATGTTTCGGTGGCATAGCTATATCCCGAAGGCCACCCCGAATCCCAGTTGACCAGTAGATCTAGCCCATTGACTTTCGTCGAACGGGCTTTGACTGGTGGACTCTTCCACCTGGTTGCGATAGGTCAGCCCATAGGAACATCCCCGAACACAGTCTGGACCCAACCCAACACTAGATTCCCTCCGGTTCCACCGCACCCGCACCATCCCCCCTCTAACTAACGGCTGCTCTACCTTCCGTGGAGGGGGGCCACACCACGGAGCCCCAAGACGGGTGTCTACGCATGCCAGAACACTTTCACACATGCATCGCGACCCATGCGATGTTTCGGTGGCATAACTACACCCCGAAGGCCACCCCGAATCCCAGTTGACCAGTAGATCTAGCCCTTTGACTTTCGCCGGATGGGCTTTGACCGGTGGACTCTTCCACCTGGTTGCGATAGGTCAGCCCATAGCAACATCCCCGAACACGGTTTGGACCCAACCCAACACTAGATTCCCTCCGGTTCCACCGCACCCGCACCATCCCCCCTCCAAGTGACGGCGGCTCTGCCTTCCGTGGAGGGGGCCACACCATGGAGCCCCAAGACGGGCGTCTACGCATGCCAGAACACTTTCACACATGCATCGGGACCCGTGCAATGTTTCGGTGGCATAGCTACACCCCGAAGGCCACCCCGAATCCTAGTTGACGAGTAGATCTAGCCCTTTGACTTTCGTCGGGCGGGCTTTGACCGGTGGACTCTTCCGCCTGGTTGCGATAGGTCAGCCCATAGCAACATCCCCGAACACGGTTTGGACCCAACCCAACACTAGATTCCCTCCGGTTCCACCCACCCGCACCTTACCCCCTCCAAGTGACGGCGGCTCTGCCTTCCGTGGAGGGGGCCACACCATGGAGCCCCAAGACGGGCGTCTACGCATGCCAGAACACTTTCACACATGCATCGGGACCCATGCGTTTCGGTAGCATAGTTACACCCCGAAGGCCACCCCGAATCCCCCCTCTAACCAGATTCCCTCCATGTCGATCGTTTCCCCCCTCTATGACACAGCGGCAGTGACGTCCGTGAGGGGGGCAATCGATATACCATCGGGGCATGTTTTTTGTTTAGATAAGGCACATTTATGTTGTGAAAAATACAAAATAATAAATATATAAACTAAAAATAAAAAAAATAAAGGTATGCCGACGGCAAGGCCGTCGGCATAGCTGCGCACACGGAGCTACGATCCCACGGCTCGATGACATGGCATTGCACGCGGATTGATGACGTGGCAGATAGCATGGGCTAGGACTATGCTGACGGCTATGCCGTCGGCATATCTCTGCCACACCGCAGGCCCTCACTCCCTTGGATCGATGACGTGTCGACGGCGCGGATCGGTGATGTTAGCAATTCTATGCCGACGACCGCCGTTATCCCCCGTCGACGTAGTTTTGACGCCGTCAAACGGTCGCCGCTAATCGGGTAGGTGGGCCCTTTCTATGCCGACGGCCTCTTCTATGCCGACGGTCCCCGTAGGCGTACCGCGAGCTGTCCCGACGGCCGTAATATGCCGACGGCCCCCGTCGGCATAGATACACATATGCCGACGGCTATTCTACGCCTACGGCCTGCCCTTGGCCGTCGGCATATGTCCATTTATGCCGACGGGCGCCGTCGGCATAGATGAGGCCGTCGACAACTAGATAATTTCTGGTAGTGCCACAACATTTCTTAATCAAGAGCCAGGTTTGCCATCCGAGTATAACCATATTTTGGTACATGTACCACCAACTCACTCCACGGGCTTTAGATGTGATTGTGGTTTGGTTTGCTCCGATCTCCCACACTAGTTAATTTGGCCACTTGTTGGTGACACACGAGCTTGTTCGTGACAGATTCCTTTGGGCTGGCTGGCTAACTAGGTTGGTTCTCTCCGCCCTATATACTCCGCCCGTTCCATATTAAGTTTCCCTGATTTAGTTCAAACGGAAGGAGTATATAGCAGCAGCGGAACAAGAAGCCATATATATCCCCGCAAAAAAGAAGAAGCCATATATATAGCTGGCCTGCCTAGCCAGATGTTCTCATTGATAAGGTATGTATATGCATGCATGCACTTTACCTGAATTAACCGAAAGATGTATATTTGGGCACCGGTCATGCATGCCTGCTTGCTTTGGCTGTCAATCTATCATGCGTCATCGCATCAATCTCTCGTTTTGTTAGTGCCTTTTTGCATCGATCACCTGTAAACAAACACAGTATGTACACGTACATGCAACACACATGAATGTGGATTCCATCACACAAAGAGAGTAATGTGATGATCGATCTTGACCCAGCTCTAATGCACCATTGGCCAACAACATCGTGGCTGGTGAGTCCATATAAGGTCCTGGCTAAAGGTGGCGCAAGGACTGGGTTGCAGTCCCACTACGTGCCTTCGTTGGGATATACTCCCTCCGTTCGTAAATATAAGTTTTTTTAGATATTTCAATAAGAATTACATATGGATATATATAAACATATCTTAGAGTGTAGATTCATTTATTTTACTCCATATGTAGTCAGTATTGGAATGTCTAAAAAGATTTATATTTAGAAACGAAGGGAGTATATAAGTATCTTGTCGGTCCCAGCCAACGCCTCGCCTGGATTTTACCACTTGTGCTTACCAAATTATATTTGTGACCCCTAAGAGCAACTCCAATGGGGTGACCTATTTCGTCCGCTACCGTCCATTTGGGTCAGCGCGGACAGAAAAATTGGCCCAACGTGCCGATCTAAACGGACGCGCGTCCGCTTTTCATCCGCGGGCGACCCATTCCCGGCCCATTTTTGAGCCGGATTTGCGTCGGCGCAGATACGAGACGGATGCGCGAATGCTCGCCTTCTCCTCTCCCCGGGCCCGCTGGTCAGTGGCTCATTGGCCTCCCCCACCCCCCAGCCAACAACAACCCTCGCCCGCCTCCTTCGTCGCCGACGCCGTCGCTTTTTTTTGCCGGCGACTGCCAGCTGCCGCCGCCTCCACATCCGCCCAGCAACACCGCTCACTCCCCCTGTCGCCCCGCCACCGCCGTCTTGCCGCCGGGGAGCAAACTGCTTCCCACCGCCGCTCCCCCAACCGCACAGCCACCCGCGACCAAGATGTCGCCTCGTCGCCCCGGCCAGATCCTCACCGGCACACTCGTCGGACGCCGGCCCACTCGTCGGACGTCGGCAGGGCAGCTAGTTGGTCCTTGCACGCCGCGACTCCCCTCGCCGACCGTCTCCTTCTTCGACGCCGGCAAGCTGTTCGACAGTTTGCCAAGGTACGAAAATGGACTCCGCCGATGAGTTCTTTTTCCACAATTTCCTTTGCGACTTCGATAATTTGTCGTCCGACGACGAGGAGGAGATATTGGCTGCCGTGTTGGTCCATCACCACCTCAACAGTCAGCACCCGTTGTTTCATGGCTCCATTCTGGGCCACCTTCCGGCTTTGAATCGCAACCAAGAGAGCGGGCATTTCCTTCTTTGGAAGGACTACTTTGGTACAACAAATCCGTTATTGAAACATCAAAAATTCCGCCGCCGTTTCCGTATGAGTAGGCATATTTTCGACCGTATTAGAGAGGAGGTGGTCGGCTATGATAACTATTTTGAGTGCAAAGAGGATGCCGTCAGCAAGATCGGTTTCTCCTCTTATCAGAAATGCACTACAGATACCTGGACCACGTTCGGTATCCTGCTAATACCTGGAGCACACAGAAACTGTGGGAGGTGATGACTGCTTGTGTGATCATTCACAATATGATCGTAGAAGAAGAGCGCCCGGAATGTCTGTACAATCAAGGGTTTCAATTTCAGAGTGAGAATGTTGTGCCTGAGCATGGAGTAGCGGCAACATTTGAACAGTTCACCCAATTTCATGAAGACATGCGTGATTGCGAAACTCACGTGCAACTGCAAAATGATTTGGTTGAGCATATGTGGGCTCATTTTGGCAACCAATAAATGTATCTTCTTTTATTCGTTTGCAAAACTATGTGAAACATTTTTATTTGTATCCGGCTTGCACTAGTGCAGAACCGGACAATAGCACCGGTTCGTAAGGCCCTTTAGTGCCGGTTCCATAACCGGTACTAAAGTGTGGTCACTAAAGGCCTCCTCCCTTTAGTACCGGTTCAACACGAACCGGTGCTAAAGGGAAACCACGTGGCACGAGCCATCTCCGGGGGCCGGGAGCCCTTTAGTAGCGGTTGGTAACACCAACCGGTACTAAATGTTTGTGGGTTTTTGTTTTATTTTGTATTTTTCAATTAAATTTGTGTTATCAATTTAATTTAGGATTGTTTTACGTTATAATGAGTTGTAGTCATCATCATCATCATCATCATCATCATCGCATATTAATAAATAAATAAACTCTAGCTAGCTAAAAATCATCGTAGTTGTCTAATTACTACTATTTAATCATCATAGTCATTACCGCTAGCTATCTAATCATCACCAACACTGGTTAGCTTAAAGAGGAAACATTCACTTTCTAACAGAAGCAAAGATATCATCGAGTTCAACATAATCATCACCAACATCGAAGTTCGGGACACGGACATGAGACACTAATTAAGAGCATGAACTACTGCTGCTCCCTCTCAGGTAGAATAGCATAGAACATGTATAGCTCTCCTGATTCATCATACTGGAGCATGCAGATGAATCTGTCTCCTAATCTTGGGTTGCGCTTCTCCTTGCTGCCCCCTAGTACTTCTCTGCGATCGTTAACAATTTTGCTCCAATCTTTCATTATTAAGCATTCTCCGCTTTCAGAAATCCTGAATGCACTCATGTGCAATGTAGGATATCTTGGCCGTAAGCTAACCATTGACATGTCACCTTTAGTCTCGATCCACTGAGGCACAACTGTCATCGGAAGTCCCTGTTGAAGAACATCGTATAGTAATTAATATAGTAAGCAATGAAAGTTTAGCTTCAAAAATAATGTATGCAAAAGATGCACTAATTAAGGACAAATAGTTAAAATCTTACCATTTTTCGATTATAGATGTGACCGTAGTTCAATACGATCACTATTGGTCGCACGTTTTGAGTACTAACATTTCTAAGTTCAGGAAAAAAATTTGTCTTGACAGTATTAAGATCCTCAAGCCATGAAACATAATGACTTATCTCCTCATAGTTTAGTTGAGCCCCGGGGCAGTAGTAGGTCCTGTCTACCAAGCGCCGAACATGTTTGCTTGAACCGAAATAAGCTGACAATACAAATTAGTTGTCAACTATTTTTGAATAAACTGTATCAAAGACATAAACATATGCATGCATGGTTGAGAAAAACTCACATAATGGTAGAACTGGAGGTGTTTGCACATCGACCCAGATGTCTATATTACCTTCAATATCATCTTCCGGACGAATATCAAAGGTGACAACCATACCGGGCTCGAATGCATAAGCCTTGCATAGTGCTCGCCAAGTTTTGCATTCAAAATAGGTGTATATGTCTCCATTATATAATTTGACGTTGAAAGTATACCCATGCTTCGTCTTCAAGTAAACTCTTTTTACCTCCATATCATTTATAGCACTAAAACCTATCTTATCCAAGACAAAAATTCTTGCATGGCAGGGGATGCGCTAGTAGAATAGTGAAAATTTAAATTTATAAGTTAAAGCAAATGAAGCATAAGTTTTGTATTTAAATAATAATTGCCAAAGTGACTTACTGTATCAACTTCGAATGTCTCATCCAGCTTGATACTGAAGCGCCTACCATCAACAAGGAAATTTCTGTCGCACATGCCGCGCTGGTCTTCACAGTGTTCACACATAATGAAAATTTTTTCGTCGTCAGATGACATTTCCTATGTTCATATAGGTGAAACATTAAACACCTATTACTATCTAACATTAATCAATATCTAGCCAAATATATATTCATCTAACATTTGACATTAATATATCTAACTATATTCATCTCTAACAATTGACATTATTATATATTTAACTTTTCTATCTAATTCATCTAACATTCGACATTAATCTAACATTTATATAAACTCAAAATATATAAAAAAATTAAATAAACAGAAAAACTCATTAACAAATAATATTTTAATTAGATCATCAAATATCAGATACCTAAATTTTCTTACTAAAAATAAACTAGTTATATTAATTATTGAACTAGTTCAAATCTCATATACCTAAATAAACTAATTCGATAATTTTCTTACTAAAAATAAACTAGTTATATTAATTATTCAACTAGTTCAAATCTCTAGTTCGACAATTTTCTATCTAGCTAATTCATCTAACATTCGACATTAATCAAACATTCGATTATCTAATTAACTTTTCTAAAAAACAGAAAATAAGTAAAAAAAATGTGTGTGTGTATGTCTGTGTGTATGTATATATATGCATGTGTGTGTATGTGTGTGGCATCGTACGCCGCTGCCCCGTACGTACGAGCGGGGGCGCCGGCGTACGGGGCGAGGGCGGCGGCGTACATATGGGCGGGGGCGCCGCCATACGGGCCGGGTGCGACGACGACGGATGGCGGCGCGGCGGGTATACGCGAGAGCGAGAGACGTACGGGACCGCGGCGGGACGAGGACGGACGGCGGCGCGCGACGTTCGAGGCGGTGGCGCGAGACGGCGACGACGACGGGCGGCGGCGGGGACAGCGACGACGATGACGGACGACGGGCGACGGGCGGCGAGGACGGGTTCGAGCGGCGCGCGAGTGGTTGGACGAAAGAAGTGGGGAGATCTAACTGAATTTTCATAAGTGTTGTATATATAGGAGAGGCCTTTAGTACTGGTTGGAGCCACGAACTGGTACTAAAGGCCAACTTTGGCTAGGCCAAGAGGCGGGAAGAGTAGGCCTTTAGTACCGGTTGGTGGTTCCAACCGGTATTAAAGGGTGGTCTTTAGTATCGGTTGGAGCCATCAACCGGTACTAAAGGCCTCGCGCTGCCACCCCAAAGTTTACTCCCACCTCGCCGGGCGAAGGGCAGCCGCACTGGTTTATAAACCCAGCCGTGGCTACCTCTTCGAACTCCTCTATATAGCAGGCTTCTGGGCCTAATTAATTAGGGCGCGCTGTCCTGTGAGCCTGCTGGCCCTTCTGGGCCTGCATTTGCACACCCTAGGTCTGGCAGGCCCACTGGGCAGCGCGCCAACAAATTTTTTATATAGTTTTTTCTTTTCTGCATTATTTATTTTCTTCTATTTATTTTTGAGTAGTTTTTTATATAGTTTTTTCTTTTCTGTATTATTTATTTTCTTCTATTTATTTTTGAGTAATTTTTTTATAGTTTTTTTATTTTTTGCATTATTTCTTTTCTTCTATTTATTTTCTTCTGGAAATTGAATACTGCATACTGAACAATTAGGTAAATGACCGAAAAACAACAAATGATGTCAGAATATGTTGGAAATTGATGACGTCGCTTTGAATGCTGCATACTGAACACAAAAGAAGTCCGGAGTTCAAATAAGTTTAAAAAACATTGAAGTTGGCCGTCTAACAGATGAGTTCTCGTCCGAAACCCTGATACTCTGAAAGAGTTTGTCCAGTTTGTACACAAAGTGCGTCCAGTTTTTGCCGTGACCCTATCTACTCTTTCGCGCATGCTATGCGGGTGATATGATGATACCATGCCAAGTTTCAACATTTTCAGAATTCATTTTGTAGTGATTTTTAATTTCATGGTCATTTAGCTCTCTAAAACAATTAGGTAAATGACCGAAAAACAATAAATGATGTCAGAACATGTTGGAAATTGATGACGTCGCTTTGAATGCTGCATACTGAACATAAAATAAGTCCGGAGTTCAAATAAGTTTAAAAAACATTGAAGTGGCCGTGTAACAGATGAATTCTCGTCCGAAACCCTGATACTCCGAAAGAGTTTGTCCAGTTTATACATGAAGTGCGTCCAGTTTTTGCCGTGACCCTCTCTACTCTTTCGCGCATGCTATGCGGGTGATATGATGATACCATGCCAAGTTTCAACATTTTCAGGATTCATTTTGTAGTGATTTTCAATTTTACGGTCATTTAGCTCTCTAAACAATTAGGTAAATGACCGAAAAACAACAAATGCTGTCAGAACATGTTGGAAATTGATGACGTCGCTTTGAATGCTGCATACTAAACACAAAAAAAGTCCGGAGTTCAAATAAGTTTAAAAAACATTGAAGTGACCATGTAACAGATGAGTTCTCGTCCGAAACCCTGATACTCTGAAAGAGTTTATCCAGTTTGTACACGAAGTGCGTCCAGTTTTTGCCGTGACCCTCTCTACTATTTCGCGCATGCTATGCTGGTGATATGATGATACCATGCCAAGTTTCAACATTTTTCAGGATTTATTTTGTAGTGATTTTCAATTTGACGGTCATTTAGCTCTCTAAACAATTAGGTAAATGACCGAAAAACAACAAATGATGTCAGAACATGTTGGAAATTGATGATGTTGCTTTGAATGCTGCATACTGAACACAAAAAAAGTCCGGAATTCAAATAAGTTATTAAAAATAAAAAAAGGTGCAATGCTGGTTAATTTGCTTTAAGCCATTCGGAATAGTGTAGACTGCACTGCACATAACTCAGTACAATCTATGCTATTCCGCAAGGCTTGAAGCTAATCAATATGTAGGTGAGTATTGCAACTTTTCGTCATTGTCTGTGCACTTACGGCTTATAAACCGCTCATACTGCCTCTCTCTTGGCGAGGTGGGACTAAAAATGAGCTTACAAAGAAACTCTAGTACCGGTTCATGCCAAGGTCTTCGTGGGGGGCCCAGACTGACCATAGCCTGACACAGCCTCATTAGTAGCGGTTCGTGGCATGAACTGGTACTAAAGGTTACCCACGAACCGGTACTAATGATGCCCGCCCGCCTAGCCGTTGGAACCGACACTAATGGTCACATTAGTGCCGGCTCAAATTCAAACCGGCACTAATCTGCTTCACATTTGACCCTTTTTCTACTAGTGTTGTAAAACTATAATATTTTTTATTTGGTAAAACTATGTTATTTGACAATATGTTTGAATGCAAATCAATGTAAATATTGGGCGGCCAGCCGGCCACGCCGGCACATATGGATCGGCGCGTTGGGCGCGCTGCCGACCCAAATCTAAAAGAGGGCGGACGCAGGGCGAGCGGCCGATCCAAATAGACAAAAAGCGGACGAAATCGCCATCCGTTTTGGTCGGCCCGTTCGAGTTGCCCTAAATATTCGTTTCTAATAAACTAGCAAAGCAGCCCGCTCGATGCACGGGGTAGGTAACTTACATAGTCAACATCTTAGCCTTTTATTTGGAGAACATGTTATTCGATTTGTCTAAAGAAGAATTGGGACCAAATCTTGTTTCGTTTAAAAGCACATCGTTTCTCAAGATAATTTCATCTTGAGTATATCATAAAAAAAAATACAAACTTGACTTCACAAACTGAATATAAGTGAAAAGTTCAATATATTTTCCATAGAACAATAAAATGGACAACATTAAAATTTTGAATGTTCTCTCGCATCACATAATGTTGATATTAGAATTTTTTACTGATCAAACTTTCCGCTAATGGTGTTTTTCATATCTTGTAAGAAGTGGCATCTCTTCTTGTCGTAACTATAGAAAAACTATATGCTTTGCAAGATTGTAATTAATAAAGAACCTCTAACAATAGCAAAGAGACGTATAGAAGATTCACAATCTTTTTCTAAGCACATCTCTTCTGTCGAGAGGTATTTATATATTTTTGAGTTACAATTTTTCTTTAGGGATGAACATAATTAAATGCTTGTACTCAAAGAGGACCAATAGAACGAAACTGTGGGAACAATCAGGGGTGATAATAACACTCTTATCTTCTTAATACCACGGCATATTTTTTGTAACTAAAATGTATAATCCGGCGTAGTAATAACACTCTCTGCCTGCATGGCGCGGTCGCAGGCAGGGGAGGTGAGGTCAAAGGCATGGGAGGCACAGTCACAGACCCGGGCGGCGCGGTCGAAGATACGGGAGGCGTGATCGTAGACACGGGAGGCGCGGTACGACACGGCATCGTCGACAGCAGTGATGACGCCCGTGCCGTCGTGCTCCCCGCCGGCCGGCATGGAGCAACTCGCCACTCCTCATCGAGTGGGCCTGGAGCGGCGAGTTGCTGAAACACGCGTTGGCTTGCGGCGACAACTTGCTTCGTCAGCAGGGGAGGTGGAGCAGCAAGCTGCGAGCTGCCTCGCTCGTACCCGGCGGGCTCGGCGGGCCACCCAGCCGGCTTGTATGCGGGAGAAATGTTCTTCGGAAGCCATCAGAAGAGTGGTGTAGGAGGAGATGTGGGAGCGGCAGAGGGGTGCGATTTTGCCCGGCGTCTGGCCTTGTTTAAATAGAGGGCGAACGGGACGAGCTCGGTCGGCATTGCGTTTAACGCCGGCCCACTCATGAACAGACGTGTGGCAGGAGTAGGTTTCTCGGCTTCCACTCGGATTTAATTGAGGCATATGGATGTGGCGAGAGGCGTGTTCACTTGCAGCAGGCGGCGCCCTTGGCCGACGAGCTGCTTCAATAGTGAAAGCAGTGAGAGGTCGCATCCGCCCTTAGCCGCCTTCAATGCGGAGTAGCGCGCTCTACAGGGGCATGAATGAAGGCAGTTGGTGCCGGGCGAGATGCACGCGCGGGAGGGGGAGGGGTTTTTAGTGGGCCAGAGTGGCTAGAAGCGGGTATCGGTCCAGATTCCCGCAAACCTCACCCACTTTTGTCTCCGGTTTGCGGAAGAAATCGTGTCCGGACCGCCCCTCAGACCGATACAGGTCGGCGTTGGATGACTTCCGCGGTCTGGACGGTTGCGGGCGGTTTGAGGGTCGGCGTTGGAGATATCCTACTTGCTTTTTGTTCACAAAACACAGCCACCCATGAATTGAAACATTGAGTACAACATTGATGTCTACAGTTAGCATTGATGCACAAAGGCAATTCGGTGAGCATACCACCACTAAGTCCATTATAGAAGCTAAATTCAGATCAAAGTATATTTTCGATACTTTGGGTTGCCAGCGAGATGTTAGAACCACCTATCTGACCTAAACTGAATAATATTCTCAACTTAATTTAGACATCTACTACAACCCTTTGGTGTAGCTCTCAAACCTAGCTAGGTTCTGATGGATCACCGTCCTAAGTATGAGCACATTTTGGTATAAGTTTTTTTTTCAAAAAGTAGGATTACCCTCGACCTTTACATCAAGCGATGCAAACAACCATATTTATTAATTATTCATCAGAAATTGATAAAGTAGATATATGGATTAACCCAAAGCCAACTTCCTTACGACCTCAATCGCTACACCTACAAGTCTCATGTAGTGCCATGGCGCATCCAGGCCCACCATCTAATCTGCTGGCCGCCCTAGGCTGCCTGACAACGAGTCGAGAGTACCAATTGGTGTAGCAGACCCTCAGCACACACCGCTTGCGCACACTGAAGAATCCGCCACGGCCATCTTCCACCGTCCCATCTTTAGGAGAGATCAACACATATGTCTTGCCAGACCCACGTGCCGTCGATGCCACCACGATGCTAAACAGCGCCACCATCCTGCGCATGTCCATGAACACGCGACCATCGATGAGACCCCACTGCCTCATGCCACCGAGACCCGCCGTTGTCAATGCGTCAGATGCCTCGCCACTCCACCTTCGTGAACACCACCTACTACCGCTTGTCCCATCCCCTCCGTGTGCAAGTCCTAACTGAGCATCTGAACGCCCCAGGCGGCGCCTCCAAGAAAGGCACGACACACATTGTGCCACTGCCGCCTAAGCAAAGGGGATTTTGGGTCTCCACACGGGCCCAGGGTCGTGGTGGAGGGGAGGACCTCGAAGGCGCCTGCAAGAAGAAAAGCGGCGATTGTGGTCGTCACCACTGTCGGGACGAGCGAGCCATCCAGAGTTTTCTCCAGTCTAAACCCACCTCTACCAACTCCTGCCAACGCACGTGGGCCGACAGCCGAGAGCACAAGCCACCAAGTACAGCAGGACAGAGGATGCAACGAGGAGGAGATCCACTGGCAACTCACTTCCCACGCGATCAAGAAGCCGTCCATCCACCACCCGCGAGCGCTGTCCGCCGAGGACACCGCTGCCATGCCTACCGGGGCCAACGCCCCAGGTCCAGATTCCTTCGCGAGGACCGATGCGATAAGATCCGCTACAGCATGGCCCACACCATCACCCAGGCCTGCCGCCGGGAGAACCGCACCCCATGGATCTGGGCGCCCGTGGATCCAAGAGTGGGAGGACAGACCCTCCGCCGCCACCATCGCTTACACGGGCTTTGCCCAGCGCCGACCACCGGCAACGGTGGAGGGGGAGGCTAGTCGCTGGGGGAGTTCTCGGCGGTGGCGATTGAAGCCCCCCATGTCGCCCGTGAGGGGAGCAACATGAGAGGAGGGCTCGTCCCCGTAATGGCTTTACATTTCGGTATAGGTACAAAGAACAGACCAGTTCTTCCAGTTTGAGATGTGACTGTGGTCTGGTTTGCTCCAGTCTCTGATGCTCAACTACATTTGGGGACCGGCCATGCATGATGCTTGTTTGCCAGTCAGGCATCACATCGGTGTCCCATTCTTTCAGGAGTAATGCTACACATACAAACGAGTTACAAGGTTTTACAAAGAGGTTTAATTTGATTGGTCAATAGGTGGGGAGGCGGCCCACCCTCCCTGAAAATCAGGGGGGGGGGGGGGGGCAAGTTTGTGATTGGTTAGTAGATGGAAAAAAATTTAGTCAGTGTGTAATTGCGTGTAACTCTTTGTATGTTTAGCATTATTATTCTTTCAGTGCGCCTTTGCATGAATGGTTTGGATTCCATCAAACAAACGAAACAAAGTAATGCGCCCATCAATCTTGGACCCAGATCTGATATGCATGATTTGCCCACAAGAATGATACATGCTTGTGCTGACAGTCGACAATCGCCTCCGGCAGCCTCAGCCAAAAACAACATTCCACACATTTCTGAGCGCCGAGTATGGTGCATTGCATGCTACCTGGTTTATATGCAATCTACGCTCCTGGCTTCCCTCATGCATTGCGTACAGCATTGATGCTTAGGCCTTATAGTCAAAGCTAATATGGCGGCCAGCTACAAGTCAATTACATTGCAGAAGCTACATCTCGGATCGAAATTGAATAAGCTTCCTCAACTGGCTACAAAGATTTCTGTTCTTCTGAACTGAGAATTTTCATTCCATTACCCAACCCGTGCAGCGAGATCATTAGCTACAAAGATTGGAAAAAAAATCTGCTGCGTGACACAACCGGATGAACTTATCACCAAAGGAGACGAGATGGTCCACAGTCTTGCTAAGTCTCAGTAGACTGACATTGAGATGGATATCCGTAAAATCTTATATTGAGATTCGTGTAAAATTTTCTTTTCAGTTTTTTTTCTTTTGTATGTTATGTCACTTGACCAAGACTTAATTAAATTTCAGTCGATTGAGACCTAGCCATAACCTTGGGAGAAAATTACATATTTGCTAGTTTTAATATGGGGCGTCTCAAAATTACCATTTTCAAGATTGGCTTCGCAAAATTGCCGCTCATGA
Organism: Triticum aestivum; assembly: GCF_018294505.1. NCBI lineage: Eukaryota > Viridiplantae > Streptophyta > Magnoliopsida > Poales > Poaceae > Triticum > Triticum aestivum. Next base: position 700,656,002 of record NC_057812.1, on the reverse strand, counting down.
CATTGACTCCTTGATTGTCATGCCATTTGCCTCCTTTTATTGATTTCCCTTTTCTTTTCTCATTTATAGGCACTGAAAAAGACCAAACTACCCCTCATGCTAAGTATACGTGCTAAGTATTCCTATGTGGCATTCTGGCTATCGATCTAGTTCGACAGGGTGATAGGAGCAACGAAATTTCTCGTTGCCCGAAAGAGCGCCTGCTGACGCCTCTGGTCGCCGCTCGTGCCACTCGACCGCACACTACTCGCTCCACCCGACCGCTATCTGCGATGGCCGCCGCTCGCGCCCGCTGCTCGTCCTGATCGTCGTTCGCTTGCCTGGGATGAGGAGGAGGTAGGGTGTATCCTGAGAGGATGGGAAGACGCAGAGGGAGGTGGTCATGTGGCCACGGAGGAGCTGCCGTCGGCCAGCAAAGGGTTCTCTGGACGGCTTGCTAGGGCAGAGTTTGTGGTGTATATGCCGTCGCTGCTGTACCGAACGATCCAAGGCGTTCTGCCTGCAGGCCATCGGCAGCACAAGATGTCCAGCCGGCGGCACGAGGCATCCAGGTGATCGGCGGCGTCGGAATCGCCGGAGCATGACATCCAGGCAACAAACGGTATGGTAGTAATGGCACACGCGATATTATCGGCATGCAGCGCGTGCTTGATGGTTCGGGTGCTGATTCGATTGCAGATGTGTACGATAGCCACAGGGGTAAGTTAGTCTTTCACTAGCCTGATAATGTGAAAAAATAATTAAAATGAATAAAAGAGGAGCTAATGGCACTAATCAAGGACTCCATGACATAAGTGGCGATTATGCGAATCAATTCTTCAAAGTGGCAAATCTGCGAAGCCCCATGAACAAAGTGGCAAAAATCCAAATGTCTCCTTGCTTCGGCGGTACAAAACTTTCAAACAATGAAAATTTGAAGTGATGCGTCCCTTGATCTGCCCGAATATGGCACTGTTTAAGACAAGGTCTAGCTCCACCCGGAAAAAAAAGAAGACAAGGTCTAGCTCTGGGCTGATAATGGCACAGACCAGGAACTCATATTCTGCCTCTAGGTATAACTACATCTCGGCATAATTTCAAACCTAGCTAGTTTCCCACGTATTGTCAATCTAAGTATAACTATAGCAGTACATGTACAACTCAGGCATGGCACCCATTGTAGATATGACTATGGTTTGGTTTTCTCCGATCTCCCACACTCAAGTTAATTTAAACAATTGTTGGCCATGGGCGATGACAACAGAGGTTGTTCCTAATAGCTTCATCTTCAAAAGCTAGCTAGCCCAACTAGGTTGTTTCTCTCGTGCGGACGGTGATAATACCTTACATAGCAGCAGTAGAACATCAAACCATAGATATATATTGAAGGAGGAAGATCACGCGTCGCTAGATGTTTGCGTAGCTAAGGTGTGGTATGCATGCGCTGAATCCAGTACATTTGAGGACCCGTCATGCTTGCCAGTGGCGAAAGCATGCATGAGCTGTGCAGTCAAATGACTACACAGGTTTTTGGCAAGAACATTATACAATGAGTATATATCATGTAGATAAATACATACACATGACCACACAAGTTTAAATTGACTACACATGAATGAATTTCTGGCACCGCCACTGATGCTTGCCTGCTTGTTTCGCCTGTCATGCATCGTGGCGGTCTTTCATTTTCATGCGCTTTTACATTGGTATATCATGCAAACGAACCAAGCCTTTGGCTGGTCCGACTGTACATAGGTCTTTCATTGATAAAAAAAGTAGACCTCAAATGTGCATGAGAAATTCATAGGTACATCAGATGTACCTATGAATTTTAGTTTAAGCTCGCTGATCCTGGGGTTGACATCTACTTGGCCCAGCTAGATTCCCACGTATAACTACCTCTGTGATAGATTCCCACGTATCGGCATAATTTCAAAACTAGCTAGATTTCCATCATCGTTGATCTAAGTATAACTACAGTTCGGTACATGTACAACTCAGGCACCGCACCTCTCGTTGATATGATTGTGGTTTGGTTTGCTCCAATCTCCCATGCTTGTTGGCCATGGGCCATGACAACGAAGCTTGTTCCAGACAGCTTCATCTTTAAAGGCTGGCCAATTCTAAGTGTCTTTTTTTTGCCGGAAGATTCTAAGTGTCTAACTAGGTTGTTTTCCTCTCATGTGGATGGTGAATCAATATAACACCTTATACAGCAGCACTAGAACATTCAACCATGCATATACTCCCTCCGTTCCTAAATATAAGTCTTTGTGGACTACAGACGAAGCAAAATAAGTGAATCTATAATCTAAAATGCATCTATATACATCCGTATGTGGTTCATTGTGAAACCTCTACAAAGACTTATATCTAGGAATGGAGGGAGTATATTGCAGGAAGAATATCATGCATAGCCAGATGTTTGCATATAGGTAAGGTATGGTATGCATGCACCGGATGCAGTACATTTGGGGACGGTCATGTGATGTGCATGCTTGTTTCGCCTATCATGCATCACATCGATCTTGCATTTTCATTGCACTTTTCCAATTTGAATTGTTCTCTTGTAAAAAAACCAAGCCTTTGTCTGGCCCAAATGTATGTGTGCATACAACTTGCGTAAATGTATGTTTTACTTATAAAACGAGGCGAAAGCCTATTGAAAGAAAAAAAATCTTCTTCTAGATCAAGGAATCCATCGAGCTTATAAGGGCATCTGTAGCTGATCCCTTAAAACCGGTTAAAGGAGTAAAATTTTGGTTTGAGGAGTTAAACCAGACTTAGTCGATCCCTTATCTGGTTTAACCCCTAAAATATTATACTCCTTGCATCGACCGCGGCACAATCTTAGGATAACTATTCCCCTCCTGCACCCCGCACCTCCATGCCGCCTCTCTCCCTCGCTCGCACTACGTCGATGCTGGCGCCACCAAGTGAGCATCACAGCCAATCCACCCCCGCCCCAACGCTTCCAATCGACCAGCGCCACCCCTGAAATGGCAGGATCCATCTATCGGAGGTCGCTGGCACCAATTTGAAGCATGAATCCTGACTGCGGCATGCAACCCACACGAGCACGGAGCGACAAGCCTCCCACCGGTTCCTTCACTGACCTACCACCGCCGCCGAATAGGAAGTAATACGGCATGCGGTAGTGGCCATGGGGGACATGGGTGTCGTAAATCAAGGACCGGTACACCGGCCAGCATTACTGGATTGGCTCCTTCTAGGCATACAACATGAAGGCAATGTAGCCTCTATGTCAGCTGAGCGAAGATCAAATTCCCCCTCGGCAGCCGTGACACGGGACATGTCAACTCGTACTGGATCGATTGGAAGGGCGGCATAAGCATGCACGATACGCACGAGAACCCCACCTACCCGAGGTGCCGGTCGGAGGTCAGTGCGATCAACTTCGAGTTCACCCATCAATTGTCGCCTTCGTGCAGCGGTAGGGTAGAGTGCAAGATAATCATTGATCCCATAACTACTCTAATGGTTATCGTGGCTATAGGCTCCCGGTGGTCACCCTGCCATTAGTAACCGTCCTATCCGAATCCTTCTTCTCCGCGGCTTGGCGGAGGTGGTAGAGGTTCTGTGGCCGGTGGTCGCTATTCGGAGGTTTATGATGTTTGTGGCATGGAGATTGTTGCTTCCAGGAGGAATCGTGGCGGCGCGGTACCTGAAGCATGTCAAAGGGGATGTTTGTTTCGAGGCTCGCATATATCTTCAGTACTCAGGCTTGGTTGTCATGTTCATGGGGGTTCCCTTTGTGGTCGCCGAGCCCTGGGGTTTCTCTTTCAAATCCTTACATGCTAAAATTGGCCCGGTAGCATTTTTCACTTGTATGTAGCTGGTAAATGCTTATCTTCGACCCCCTGAAGCAGAGAATGGTGAAATTCTTCTATCAAGAAACAGGATAGTGTGGTAATATCTGCATACGCACATTGGGAGGACTGCTCTGGTAGCCGGTGTTGCGGCTCTCTTCACTAGTTTGTAGCGTCTCGGGCATAGATACGACAACAAGATGATCAAGGGACTTACATGTGGATTGGTTGTCGGTGGTGTGTTGGCGGTGGCTTACCTCGAGTACATGAAGGTTAAGCCAAGAAGAGATGGTGCCGATGGCCTTATAGAAAAAGCATAGCCAAATAAACTTTTCCGAGAAACCTTGCTGTCCTAGGGTGCTTAGTAGAGAAATCCAGGATACATAGTCGAATTGTTTTTAAAAGTCTAGTTTAAAAATCATGGTAGGTGCCTTTCTATTGTGGCATCAGTAAATTAGGTCTTCTCCATAGATGAAATTTTCCGCAATATTCGCCCATTTATGAAGCCCACTCTGGTAGCCGTGTACCAGAAGCGATATGAAAGTTTGATTCTATTTGTTAAGATCTTGGCAATTGCTTTCATGGGGCATTTTTCAAGAGAAATTGATCTGAAAGCGTCAACTGATATTGAGCCATCTTTTTTATTTATATTTAATTTTTATTCAAATATCTGTTTACCAAGCAGTTGTCATAACATATTGCAATGACAATATCCAATTATGAAATGGCTAGAGGGAAGTATGATGTGAGCTCAATTTGAACGTCCAATGTCTCTGTTTAAGTCGTGGAACTGGAGAAACATAAGGTAGGACGAGGTGTTCTAAGGAGTCCAATATTTATGGTAGAATCTTTTTGTTAGGTACGAGGTCGATCTACTACTAGCCCTCGATACAATCCCGAATTCAAATTACAAATCGAGTCTCTCTCTCTGTTCTTGACAAGGAAGAAGGTAGGTAGGTGGGGAAAGAGGAGGAAGCCGCCGTTCGTTCTGATCCAGCCTGGATGCCGATCCTCTCGTCGCATGTGGTTAAGTAGCGAGCCGCCAGGCGAGCGGGCTCAACGGGCCCATTCTGGCCCGACGAATCTTCTGTTCGGCTGCATGATCCTCTTGGGCCGGCTGTTGACGCGCCTCGGTGTGAAGCCTTCGACCTCCTTGGCTGTACATGCGCTGACATCCCCTCCTCCTTGAGAGCTGGCTTGCCCCCAAGCCAGTAGAGCTGGAAAGCGCCCGCGTATGGACTTGGCGTCTTCCCAGGTGGCGTCGAGGATGGACAGGTCAGACCAGCACACGAGTACTTGCTCGCGCCGGCCTTGGGGAGTGTTGCGCCAGCGGGTGTCAATGATCTCCACCGGCGACAGCAGTTCCTCTGGTGGAACGGGCAGCTTGTCTTCCACCGTCGTGTTGTTGGAGAGCGCTCGCCGCAGCTGAGAGACGTGGAAGACAGGGTGGACCTTGGCGCCGGCGGGGAGTTCCAGTTCATACGCGACGGGGTTGATGACGCGGATGATCTTGAAAGGTCCGAAGTAGCGGAAGGAGAGCTTGTGGTTGGTGCGACGCGCCACCATCGTTTGCACGTAGGGTTGGAGCTTGACGAAGACGACATCCCCGACGACGAAGGAGCGGTCAGTGCGCTTCTTGTCAGCCTGCGCCTTCATGATGTTGCGCGCTCGATGGAGGTGCTCGGCCAACACCTGCTGCATATGCTTGCGCTCCTCGAGCCAGTCCTTGAGGGAGGGGATGGAACAAGTAGAGGCCACTTCGATGCCCCAATGACGTGGTTCATGCCCATACAGCGCAACAAAAGATGAGGTGCCCAAAGAAGAATGAAAGGAAGAATTGTACCAAAATTCTGCGACGGCGATATACTGGTGCCATTTGCTTGGGCAGGCATGCGTGAAACACCGTAAGTATATCTCCAGGCACTGGTTGACGCGTTCCGACTGCCCGTCAGTCTGAGGGTGGTACGGTGTGCTCATGTTGAGTTCGGATCCGATGATCTTGAACAATTCTTGCCAGAACTTGCTCGTGAAAACCGGGTCTCTGTCCGATACGATCGCTTCCGGGAGCCCATGGAGTTTGTAAATGTTCTCCAGGTAGGCGTGCGCGACCTTGGCCGCCGTGAATGGGTGGCTTAGAGGGAGGAAATGGATGTAGCGGGTGAACTTGTCGACAACGACGAGGATGCAGTTGTACTTGCCTGAAGATGAAATCCATGGTGACCACCTTCCAGGCGCGGTCTGGCACCGACAGAGGCTCGAGCAGTCCCGGGCAGCGAACGCGCTCTGGTTTTGCTTGTTGGCAAACTGAGCAGGATTGGACGTATTGACGAGTGTGTTCTTTCATCTTGGGCCTGGCGAAAAGGCGACGCAGGCGGCGATAGGTGACTGGCACGCCAGAGTGGCCGCCCATGGTGCTGTCATGGAAAGCACGGAGCATCCGTTGTCGCAGGGCGGGGGAGCCGCCCAGCCAAAGTCGATCGCGGAAATAGAGCAGGCCATCGCACGTGGAGAAACGCCCTTTTGGGTCCGGTCGCTTGGACAAATCTTCCAAAATCTTCTGAACTTGTCGGTTTGCGCTGTAGCTCGCCGCGATGTCGTCCAGCCAAGCTGGGGTGCAGACAGACACAGCTGCGACGAACTCATCAGGGGTGCGGTGCGAGAGCGCATCAGTAGCAGTGTTTGAAGATCCGGAGCGGTAACAGATCTTGTAACATATCCCGAGCAGCTTGGTGAACGCCTTCTGCTGTCACGGGGTGGACAGATGTTGATCATCGAGGTGCACGAGGCTTCTCTGATCTGTGCAGATGATGAATTCGTCGTTGTGCATGTAAGAGCGCCATTGCTCCACAGCCATGAGGATGGCCATGCATTCTTTTTCGTAAGTGGAGAGGCCGCGGTTCTTGGGGCCGAGCGGCTTGCTCATGTAGGCGATCGGGTGCCCATCTTGCTGAAGGACAGCGCCGACGCCATAAGCGCATGCATCGGTGTCGATCACGAACTTCTTACTGAAATCTGGAAGTTGCAGTACGGGCACCGTTGTGAGCTTCAGTTTCAGAGTGTCGAACGCCTGTTGCGTGTCACTTGTCCAGACAAACTGGTGGTTCTTCTTGAGCAGGGTGAACAGAGGTCTTGCAATGATCCCAAAGTGTTGCACAAACTTCCGATAATATCCAGCAAGGCCGAGGAAACTGCGCACATCTTTGGCACACTGAGGAACAGGCCACTGCTGGATCGTCTGGACCTTGCTGGGATCTGTAGAGACGCCTCGTTCGTTGATCACATGCCCCAAGTGAGCGATCTGGCGCTGTGCGAAGGAGCATTTGGATTGCTTGACTTGCCAGTGGTCGTCTCTGAGCAGCTGCAGCACGCGCGTGATGTGTTGGATGTGTTCAGACAAGGTTTTGCTGAAGATGAGGATGTCATCGAAGAATAAAATGACACATTTGCGCATGACTGGGCGCAGGGTGGTGTGCATGCCTCCGTTGAATGTGGCCGGGCCTCCCGCTACTCCGAAAGGCATGACACGGTATTCCCAGTGCCCGAAGTGTGTTTGGAAGGCCGTTTTGTACTCTTCACCTTCTGCCATCCTTATCTGATGAAATCCGGCACGCAGGTCGAGCTTCGAGAACCATTTTGCATCGGCCAGTTCATCAAGGAGCTCGTCAATGATTGGTACTGGAAACTTGGCGACCACGGTCATGGAGTTGAGACGGCGGTAGTCAATGCACAAGCGCCATGTACCATATTTTTTCTTGACCAACAGGGTTGGGGATGAAAAGGGGCTGGAACTTTTCTGAATAATCCCTGCGTCGAGCATTTCCTGAACCTGACGTTTGATCTCTGTCTTCAATTCAGGTTTGTATCAATATGGTCTGGAATTGACAGGTTGTGCGCCAGCCATCAGAGGAATGCGATGATCGCAATTGCGGCGAGGCGGCAAAGTCTGCGGGTCCTCAAAGACATCCGTGAACTGTTCCAGTAGGCGTAAGATCTCGACAGGAATCGGCACATCTGTAGTACTGGTGCCGTCAAGAGAGCTGAGATGCACTATGTGTGCCACTGATCCTTGCTTGCAAGCCTTGAGGAGCTCTGGTGCGGAGATCATAGAACATTGGGTTTGATCTGAAGCCGTGGCAGATAGCGTCAGTTGGCCGGTTGGAGTTGTAACAGTTAAGAATTGCTGGACCCAGTCGATGTTCATGGGGCTGTGCTGCCTTAATCAATCCATTCCCAGAATTGCATCATACGAGCCCAGTTTGAGGATCTTAAAATTTGTCCTGAAATCATGCCCCTGGGTTGTCCACTGACACGCTGGAATGTAGGTGGTGCAGGGAATGGTGTTGCCATTGGCGACACGTACGCGGCATGGGCGCGACAGTGGCTTGGCTCCGGTGAGTTTTGCTGCCAGAGAACTGTCTACGAAGGACATGGAGCTACCAGAGTCGACAAGCAGCAGGATCTCTTGCCCTTGGAGCCAGGCGTGCAGCTGCAATACCCCTGGGTCTGACGACCCATCTCCAGCCTGACGGGACAGAGTGCAGAGGTTCTCCTTGTCAGAAATCGGTGAAGCTGGTGGCGATTCTGACTGCACATCGTCTTGGGGAAACATGGCGAGCAGCTCTTCCACGTTGTGCATTTGCACCGTGGGCGGGCATGTGTGATCCTTGACCCACCGTTCGCCGCACTTGAAGCAGAGCCCCTTCGCGCGACGGAAGGCACGGAGGGCGGCGACCTTGCTGGCTTCAGGCGTTGCGCGCGCTGCGTCAGTACCGCGACGATCTTCAGAGACCGATGTTGGTGTAGCAGGTCGACTGAAGAAGGGCGGCGGCGTCGAACGACTAGCGTAGTTGTGGACGCGCGAGGAGTTGGCGAGGCGCCCGAACGAGTGCTCGTCGTCGACCACTTCCTCCTGAAGTAGGGCTAGCGAGCATGCCGTGTCCAAGTCCGGCGGCCGTTGAACGAGCACCACCGCTCGGATATCCGGCCGTAGTCCCTCCACAAAACGAGTCAAGAAAAAATACGGGTGAGTGGACTCTGAGTAAGATATAAGATGATTCATCAATGTCTTAAAACTCTCGATGAAATCTGCTACTGTGGTAGTTTGTTTGACAGCATAAAACTATCGAATGAGCATTTGATGTTTGTCACGCCCGAATCGGGTGCAGAGAAGGGAAGTGAAGGATTCCCAGTCCAGCCCGGACAATTTCTTCTGCACTGATTGCAGCCAGATGCCCGCAGGACCAGAGAAACTCAAGATGGCCATGGGAACACGGTAGGCGTCGTGGACAGTGAACATCTGAAAGTACTGTTCGCAGAGTGTTTTCCACAGCTGTGGGTTATCACCAGTGAACACCGGGAAGTTCATGGATGGTGGTTGACCCAAATTGGTCAGGATGGATGAGGATAGGGGAGGAACAGGGGCCGGGACGATCGGAAGGGAAGGCGTACCCGTGACCGGAGGTGCCGCCAGTGACTCGTGGGTCACTGACGATCCCCCTCCGGTGATGTCGACGTCGCCGCGGCCATCGGGCCCGTGGAGATCTCCTCGCACTTGGAGCAGAGGAGGTAGGTGATGTGGAATCGCCGCTCCACTCGGCGGTGGTGGTGTAGGCGCGGTCGTGCGCAGCGCCGCGACCGTGGACTCTAGCTTCGCGAAGCGAGCCTCGAGATCTGGCTTCCAGTGAAGGAGATCGTTGATCTGCGTGGATTGCGCCTGCAGCTGCTTGAGGACGTGGGCGGAGTCGGCCTTGGCGTCCTGATGGAGCTTGTCGAGGTACTCCTTGAGCGCGGGATCCATGGCGGCGACGAACGCTTGCCGCTCTTGGGTTCGCCGGCGCGTGTCCAGGTTTAGACGCGGCGGAGGGAGTGGTGTTGGTCTCTGATACCAGGATGTTAGGTACCAGGTCGATCTACTACTAGCTCTCCATACAAGCCCGAATTCAAATTACAAATCGAGTCTCTCTCTCTCTCTGTTCTCGAGGAGGAAGAAGGTAGGTAAGTGGGGAAAGAGGAGGAAGCCGCCGTTCGTTCTGATCCAGCCTGGATGCCGATCCTCTCGTCGCCTGTGGTTAAGTAGCGAGCCGCCAGGCGAGCGGGCTCAACGGGCCCATTCTGGCCCGACGAATCTTCTGTTGGGCTGCACGATCCTCTTGGGCCGGCTGTTGACGCGCCTCGGTGTGAAGCCTTCGACCTCCTTGGCTGTACGTGCGCTGACACTTTTGCCAGTGATAGGGGGTTAAATTTAATGAAAGCCTCTTTGCTTTCTTGTTCCGAGAAGGGGCAGTCTAGATTGCTGCTTTCAGTGGGACCATCTGCATATCTTTGGTCGGAAGAGTGCTCTGGTAGCTGGTGCAGATTGTTGGGCACAGGTACGACAGCAAGACCATATAGGGACTTACATGTGGATTGGTTGTGAGTGGTGTACTAGTGGTGGCTTGCCTCGAGTACATGAAGGTTAAGTGAAGAAGAGATGGCGCTGATGGCCTTACGCACAAGTTTGTGCTTGGCAACACCGAGGAAGAAGACTCAGTTGATCTTCTGCGGTCCGATAGGTTCGACAATAAAATGGACTCTAGCTCGCCTGGATTGATTGAAGTGCAGCTTGAGACGCTCAAAGGATGAATATGCCCTTTTCTATATATTTGTAGAGTAGATCGCATCTAGCTCTCCTCCACGAGGAGACTCTTCCCGGACGAGGGTCTTCTCGCCTCCCGCCGGTGTCGCCGTTGATCCGCCTTGTCTCTTTTGGCCTTAGTGCCATAGAGACGTAGTGGATCCCGGACCTTGTCGGTGGAAGGGCTTCATCTCTGTTTTGAGGTCTTCTTTTAGGGTTGATTAGGGTTTGTATCCTGCACAGGAAGGCGAGACGGTGACGGCTCCCTGTAGTTGGAATAAGGTGCTCTCTACCTAGTGGCGGCGCCAGAAAATGAAGGCTGGGTATTCATCCAATTTTTTTTTGCTCTAGATGTAGTATATGAACCAAACAACACAACACTTTCAACACTAGCAGTAACTACTGGCAGAATCAATACCGACGGCAATGAGCCAATGACCATATGCCAGTACTGCTGCCATATATGCATAATAGTAACAAAATGGCATTGCGGCAATATCTCTAGCATTTAAGAAAGATTACAAACCAGCAAAGGATTTGATGTAGATCAGTAGATGTGGAACCTGTTTTCTTTGCCTTCGAAGCTCTTTCCCACAATGCAAATATGCTAACACCCTTCTTCATCTATGATACAAGGTCAGAAAAAAAATAGATCAGCAATCTACCAAAACTGTTATACCCTCTGAAAATTGATAGATTAAAATACCAAAATTGCAATCTAGCAAACTAGTACTGCTAGCAACCTGGTCGTTCTAACAAACTAGCTGTACTAGCAAGTAGGAACCTGATTGTTCCAGCAAACTACATTAAAATACCAAAATTGTAATCTAGCAAACTAGTGTCTGGATCGTTCTAATCTGTACGCCATAGGAAGTTAGGAACTGACTGGGACCTAGGGCCTTAGGGGAAAAGAATTAGAGAACTAAGAGAAGACATCGACAAGGAGAATGGAACCTGGTTGCCCGTCGCCGGCTCCATTGGCCCTTGGCCGCTGCTTGCAGTACTAGCCACACCGCCGCCGCCGCTCGCGCTAGGTTAGGTTGGGGAATGGATTGGGGTCGAACGAATCAATGTAACGAGGTGGTCGGCTGGGCTGTAGGCCTGTAGGCATGTAGCCGGCATGCTGTGTGGGCTGTCGGCTTGTGGGCCGTTGAATGAAGACATCTACTAATTTGTTTAGGCCAAATCTTGGGTATTCACATGAATACAGGTGAATACCCCTGGCGCCGCCGCTGTCTTCACCTAGTCCCCATTCCGGTGGTGCATACAACATCGTAAGAAGGCATGTGGAGGTGTGTCTCTGGCGGATCTTGATGGATTCGGTCGGTGTTGGTCTTCGGTGGATCTCCGTGGATCCAGTCTGGATGCGTTTACGTTCGTGTGTCTACAAGTTGGATTTTTCCAATCTATGTCTCTCTTTATCGGCGGCGGTTGGTTTTCTGGTGCATTGGTCCTGTGGGGCCTTACTATGATGACTTCCCGACTGTCTACTAAAACAAGTTTTGCCCGGCTCTGATGAAGGAGGGACGATGACGGCGACGCACCTTCAGCTTGCTTCAGTGCTTGTAGTCGTCGCTACGTGGTCGATGGACCTGCATGTAATTTTTATTATTTCTGGTGTTCTCTATATTGCCATGACAGTTGATGAATAAATTGGAAGTTTCCTCACAGAAAATAATAATTTAGATTCTTGATAGATAGAACAAAGTGGACATAAGCAGCATTACCAGCTTATTGGAGAAACACAAGCAGGATGACATCTGTCCCTTTGTCCTTAAGAATTTGAGTCTTCTTTTCTCTCTTAATTAGTGGGCCTTCAGGGTAACGGAACGTTAATCTAGTTTAGAAGCAATTTTCTTCCCAGTTGCTCAGGCCAACAATTCTTTAGATTACTCGCTTTGACATCTATTGCACTAGTATTGGTAGGTAAGTACGGGAAATAGAGCTCCAACTTAATCCATAGAGACCTTTGTTGGATATTTATGTGGCTTTCAAATTAGTACTTATTTATTTAACTCAATGGGGAATTATTCATATTATTAATGTTTTGTGACTGGGAATAAGTGATGCGGAATTTCACTCGAGGAAATAATACTCGAGGTGCCGAGGACGACTGTGATGGAATACAGTAGCGGAATTAATAGGGATCGACTCTACTGGAATTTTATATGTACGTACGTATTTTTTTCGGGACATCATAGGGTGGAAGAGCTGTGTTTGTTTTGCAGGATCGGGTCTGCAGGCTGTTGACCCACATTTTTGGAAATGGAGGAGGACCCCCGGCCTCTGCATCTGGACGATGCATGCAACCACTTTATTAATTATTCACACAAGACCTTATAAAGTCATACAACAGTAAGACTGAAGCCACCGTCTAGGCAACAAAAGTGTTGCTACTCCTATCCAATAGATGAAGGATGCTGATAGTCTGGGCCTAGTACCAAACAGACCTCGCAACCAAACCTAACATCTAAGACTGAGGTCCCATCCAGGACGCCTGCCGGGTATGGGTCACCTACTAGTCCGGTGCACTCCTCAACCAGGACGCCTGCCGGGTCTGAGGCCGCCGCAGCCACCTACCACCAATCCATCTTCAGAGCTGTACTGCTGCATGTATGTTGCCCGGTCTAGCTGCCGTCGACGCCACCACGCCGCCAGACCGCGTCACCCTCCTGCGCGAGTCCATCTCCGCGCATCGGACGCAGAGTCACCACAGCGCCATGCCGCCGAGACCCGCCGCCATCAATGAGTGAGATGCCGCACCGCTCCACCAAAGAATCCGTCCTCTGGTCCTGCATCCAGCTGCTGCTCAAAAAACGATGCCCCCACGAGGGAAAACGACGCCCCAAAAGCACCGCCATCGTCCGATCCGGAAACTCCGGATCAAGGTTTTCACCCAGAGCAGCGCAAGCAAGTCGACAGAAGCTGCAGAGGCGATGTCTTCAACAAGATACCGACGCAAAAACGCCGCCATCGTCCGCCATGACCCGAGTCATAGCACGGTTTTCACCGGCAGCCCCGTTTCCCCACTGTACGCCGGGGCTGGATGCGAGAATCCACAACCATCTAGCCGACCACCTCCGGCGAAGAAGATGGCCACCACCTCCACGCCAAGGGCCGGAGCCCCGACGTCCTCGTGTCGCGTGCCTAGTCCAGAGGCCGCTTGCCGCGCCGGAACAAAGGATGCGCACGACGACTCGAGGAACCACCATCCAGATCCGAATGGGATCCAGATCGGACACCCTAGCCGCCGACGTGATCTCTTCATCGCCGCCACCAGCACGACAACCCTGGTCACCACCGGCCTGCGCCATCGCCCTTGGATCGGCTGCAGTGGGTCGCCGCCACCTAGATCCGATCGTCGGCCGAGGAAGATTGCCGCCGCCGCCGCTGCGGCCAGGCTTAGCCTGCGATGCCCTCGGCGGCGGCGGCGGAAGGAGAGTCAGGCTCGGCGGGGAGGAGAGGGGGGGCATGCGGGGAGGCCCCGGTGCGGCGCGGCGCCGCCGCACGGGGGGGGGGGGGGAGGAGATGGCCGCAGGCTGTTGACCCACATGGTTAAGATTGTAATTTGATCTCACATATACAATCTAATCATGGCACATGAATCACACATGTGTGCTAAGGACTAGTATATTTAGACTCGGAAAACTGACATGTTTTATCGTGGTTGATAACATTGCTCCGGAGTCATACGGATGTTTCCGAAAACAGGTGGAACAATAAAACACCTGAAAGTGGAGTCTATAAATAGGTCCCTACTCTCTAGCCTCAATATGCATTGTGAGCGGCACCACGAAAAAGGCAGATGAATTAGAGGGTAGACCGCATAGCCCACAATTTTTGACATTGGTATCTTGAGCTAGATCAGCCGCGATCGCCGCGGTCGCCCAATCCGTTGCCGTGAACTCTGCCGTAACGTGGTCGCTCGATCTCTGGAACCCAGCCATGGCCATCGCTCGCCGCTTCTCTCGTGATGCGTTTGATCCTGTTACTAATTCCGCTGGTTTTGTCGACGCATGCGGCGCACGGTTCTTTGTTGATGGCCGTGAGATGGGATGCACCAGGTCGCTGTAATCCTTTCCGGTGATCAACCGATCTGTGAAACCATGATATGGGAAATCAATTCGGCTCGTACTACTATGAAGCAACTCACTCATGCACGTAGGTCATGGAAGGAAAAGCAAGTCACGACTTTTTTGACAAGTGGATTGAGGAAGGAAAAGAGTTATATATCCGTATCATCACCAGGAAATTTGGATTCTTTTGCTTACACGGATCGAGTAGAAACATATCTATACATCTGCATGTACGATTGGAATAATGACAAGTATTGCCGCTGGAAATTATTATGTAGTACAGATTTGTTTTAGATCGGATCTGGAATAGAAGATTTGACAAAAGAGGAGGGAGGGATGACTGCACTCTGTGGCGACCATGAGTTCGCGGCCTCGTCAAAATCTCCGAACCATACGATTCGCCATCGGCTACTCGGAAGTTGCAGGCCAAATACAACTATGTAATATGCTCACCTGCTCGCTGCACGCATAGACGCGGAGGCAAGGACAACTATGGGTTCAGACTCATCTCTGCGTCACCTGAACTTGGCAGACTGCTGACTAAGGAACAGAAAATCGCCACCGACCTTGCTACGTTTCTCCCTGAAAACTGTAAATTGAGGGACATTGCAAAGCAAAGGACAGGCCCAATTCCTACTCACGTGGTTCGAGGAACAATTTTGCTTGGTTCTTATTGTTGGAAACTCACGGTGCAGGGCAGCAACTAGTAACTCATGTACACGGAAGACGGTCTAAATTTGTTTTCTCGTTGTCGTTGGCGGCATGTCACTCCATCCGCGCCAAACTCTTTTGCACTTGGATTGAGGAACACTATTTATTCACGGGATTTCTGATGTCTACGGATTAGATCGGTAATACTTTTCCTCAATAATGGCATCCAACAGTATTTTTCTATGCATTACTTAGAGCATGTGAATTAGTTACGTGACTCTATTATCACGGTTTGGAAATAGAAAATTATAGTTATATTTTTTGGGGGGAAATCCCGATTACATTGTTTAACAAAACAAACCAGAAAGGCAAACATATATATTAAAATATCATTGTTAAGGAAAGGGAATTATATAATATGGACTTGGAATATGCATAGAAAATGGCGTGCACAATTATTGTGAATCATTCTATTGCTCTTTGGATGTTCAATAAGAGAGTGAATAAATTGCATGGAAATTATGTGCAATCTTAAAAACATTTTTGGTGGAATATTTGGGAAATATAGTGTGTTTTTAAAGTGCAAGTCATGGTTATTCTAAACTCTATGCCAAATTGACAGGAATAATCAATTTTTTTATACCTTGAGTGGTCATTTAATATGCAATATGGGATATTATTTGCTCTACGAAGGAACAGAAACTCTTTGAGTGAAGGATTTGATCAAATATTATTGGTTGCACCTCGAAGAGGAATATATTATATTTTAGCAATGCAATTGGCAAAGAGGAAGGTTTCACTTCCATGCAAACAATTCCAAGGAAATGATAAAGTTAATAAACTTAGAATTGGAAATTATGCCCTTAAACTCCATTGTGGAGGAAAATTGTTATGAATGGATACGCTATTATACTAACCTTGCATGAGAAGGAATTCAAAAAGTGTCTATTATGACAATCACTTATTTATGAAGGACGATGGGAACCACTCCATGGAAAATTAAGGAAATTTGCTCTCACTTAACGGTATGCACATTGTTAATATTTGCATTAAATATGTATATGTCACTAATTTTTCCAAATATTTGGATTATGTCTCATATGTATTATATTGCTAGAATAAAATAGCAATTTTATTGGCATGCTAACAGTACCAAAGGAAATTATATATATTGTGTGTTTTCTCATTACTATCAAATCTTATACACTTTGGAATTGGAAATTTTTTGTCATGAAACTCCCTGGTGGAGGAAAAGTATTATTGTTATAGGATAATCTATAAGCAACTCCAGTGTGAATGGATTTAACTTATGAAATGTATTTGGAAAAGGAAGAGTGGAAATATCGCTCAATGTTAAAATTAGTGCATTACTGAATTTCACAAAATGGTCTATTCTTTCCCGATGGCCGATTGGAAGCTAGCAACTCAAATTGTTATTTGGGGAAGATAATTCCATAGAGAGGATTGCTTATAGTAGGAACACATGCTTGGAATTTATTATTTTGGTCATGGACGACTTGGTAATTTATCATGGAACCGAATCAAGTAACTTACTAATTCGGGAATTCAAAACTTTAGTGGGAGGAATTTGATTCTCTGAAGCACATATATAACAGGTATTTAACTTGCACGCCTTTTCTTAAGGTGGAAGGAGATAAAAAGCTTCACATCATTCTTTTATATATCCTTATGGTATTTTTTCGGACACTCCCACTAGAGGTCAGATTGTTTATTTCATTTCACTCATCGATGATTGCACTTTGTATGGTTATGTGTTTTCCTTTCATTATACAAGTCGGAAGGTTTTATTGTGATGTTCACATGTTGTACTGAAGTGGAAAATCAGTTGATTAAAGAATATCAAAATCTTAACAACTGATTGGTGGGGGGAGTACACTTCAAGAGTATATCAATTGAATATGTAAAGAGCATGGAACTTCATTCACCATTGCAATATACCATATACTCCACCTGGATGGAGGAATTGAATTTTTATATATACTCCCTCTTTGTTTGGAAGGAGTATTACATGGTGTCATCTCTTTATGTCATTCTTCACCAAGCACAGTCACTCCTCATGGTTTGTAGACTGGAAAGAAGTATTTTATTTTGGTAGGAAATTCTCAATTAATACAAAGCACACACCAGGAATTTTTTTAATTTTTTATTATAGTGGATCAATGGTATTTCTTTGATCTGGAAAAGGAAAACTGGTGGAATGTGGGAGCACAATGATTGTATGGATAATGGTGGAATTATTGGCAATCATACTAGAATATAATCTTGACCCTAAAGGAAACTACAAGTGTAACTCTTGACACTAACATGCTTAGGTTAAGTGGGAGGAAATAACTTGGAATATCATGTCTAGATAATTATCGTGTGTTTTAGGGGGGAAGTGACTCTGAATTCTTAGAGGAATAACTGAAGTCTCCTAAGAAAGCTTTTCCATCAACGCAAGCTATGGGTGGAAGAAATGCGGGAAGGAATAAACTCAATGAGGAAGAATAATGTTTGGGAACTTATTATCTTACCAAACAACCGCAAGCTTACCAAACAACCGCAAGCCCATTCTATGTGAGTGTTTTTTAAGAAAATTTGGCTCACTGGAATATTAATTATAATGTCACTCTTGTTATTAAATTATTTACACAAAGGGAAATATACTTTGTGGAAGTTCTGTCTCCAGAATTTAGGGAAAGAGGGAATAAAGACATGGTTTGCTAATTCAATATATTAATGTATGGTCTTATAACAAGCTTCACATAAATGGAATAGCAGGTCATATGGTTTTCTAAATGAAGCAATGTGGTCATCCACAACTGTAAGTATAAATTGTTTTGCATTACTATTATATATGTTAACCATGTTTTTTGTTGTTGTTTACAATGATAAAGCCACATTGATGGAAGTGAAAGCTTGGTTATCTTATAAATTTCATGTGGAAGGCATGTTTGAATCTTCCAATTATTTTGGGAGTGGAAATACATAGGATTCTTGTGATATACTTTTCTATGGAAAATAGCAAAACCTGTTAAATCACCTTGATAAAGGGAATCATACTCAGCAAGTAATTATGTTGGAACTCCTGAGGAAAAAGAGGACAATACTGGACTGTATTGTATCTATACGATCATACCTTAGCTACTGGAATTTATTGCTGCATTCAAGCAGTGGAAGGAAATATGTGTCGCTAAGGGAATCTCACGCATCATTTATGATCGTGGAATGTGCATCACAACCTGTCACTTATTTCAGAGTTTATGTTTGAAAGTAAACACAATTGAGGAAGTTATCATTGTATACACGAGGTGTGGAATGATTAAACTTAGGTACGTACATTTCATTTATTTGTATGTAATAATACTGATATGGTGCAGGTTCACTGACCAGAGTCAGGAATTTCTTTTAAAACATGTTTACACATGGAACTTCACATATTCATTATTATGTTTCAGCTAAGTGGGAGATGTTGGATATTTATGTGGCTTTCAACATAGTTATTATTTATTTAACTCAATGGGGAATTATTCATATTATTAATGTTTGTGACTGGGAATAAGTGATGCGGAATTTCACTCGAGGAAATAATACTCGAGGTGCTGAGGAGAGTATTTAACCAAAAACTATCACAATTCATGGAAACGTGACGAAAAACTACCACTTTATGTTTTTGTGCGAAAAACTATCACTTTTATCCTAAACCGTGGCAAAAAACTACCAACTCGTTTAACTGCTCGATTCGGCCGCGCTAAGCTCGAATCTGACCGGTTGGGCCCACACATAAGCGGCGTAAAAAAGCAATCGGGTCCCTAGTTTTTCTTAAAAAAGCAATCTAGTCCATGGAAGGGGACATGTGCCATGGCTGGCTGGCCACAGCCACGGCCGGGGGCCGGCGAACATCCACCGCCACACCAGCCTCCCGCCGTCGGCCTCCAGTCACCGCCGCCGGCCTAGACCCACCGCCGCACCGCCATGCCCACGGCCCCCTCCTCCGCGCCGCCGCCCGTGGCGGCATGCCTGGCCGAGCCCAGTGGCGCCGCGCGCCCGTGGCTGCGCCCCTGGACGCGCTCCCATGGCGGCGCCCCTGCCCGCGGCCGCATGCCTGGCCGAGCCCAGTGGCCGCGCGCCTGGCCGAGCCCCCTGGCTTAGTGCGAGGCCGGCCGAAGCTGCTAGTTCACGACGGGGATGCAGCCAGAGCTAGCTAGCACGACGGGGGCGTAGCCAGAGCTAGCTAGCTGGCTAGCTCACACACGCACTGCGGCGGCCGGAGCTAGCTATCTATGCGCGACCGCCGCTTGCTGCTGCTTGCTTCCACCACCGCCGCTACTTGCCGTTGCTCCCGCTTGCCGCCGCCGCCGCTGCCACATGCCTCAGCTTGCCGCTGACGAGCTCGCCGGCGGGACCTGATTGCTTTTTATTTTATTTTACAGGGACCCGTTTGCTTTAATTTTTTTTGTAGGGACCTAATTGCATTTTTAGCCCGCTTATGTGTGGGCCCAACCGGCCAGATTCGGGCTTAGCGCGGCCGAACCGAGCAGTTAAACGAGTTGGTAGTTTTTTCCAGGGTTTAGGATAAAAGTGATAGTTTTTCGCAAAAAAATGTAAAGTGGTAGTTTTTCGTCACGTTTTCATGAATTGTGGTAGTTTTTGGTTAAATACTCTGCTGAGGATGACTGTGATGGAATATAGTAGAGGAATTAATAGGGATCGACTCTACTGGAATTTTATATGTTCGTACGTATTTTTCCTGGGGCATCATAGGGTGGAAGAGTTGGGTTTGTTTTGCAGGATCGGGTCTGCAGGCTGTTGATCCACATGGTTAAGATTCGAATTTGATCTCACATATACAATCTAATCATGGCACATGAATCACACATGTGTGCTAGGGACTAGTATATTTAGACTCGGAAAACTGACATGTTTTATCATGGTTGGTAACATTGCTTAGGAGTCATTACCGATGTTTCCGGAAACAGGTGAAATAATAAAACACCTGGAAGTGGAGTGTATAAATAGGTCCCTATCCTCTAGCCTCAATATACATTGTGAGCGGCACCACGGAAAAGGCAGATGAATTAGAGGGTAGACCGCATAGCCCATAATTTCTGACAACCTTATCAGAATCAGCTGGCTGTAGATGCATCTGAACATGAACATAAGGATCTCGTCATTTTTAGAAGTTGTGACTGTATCAAGAAGCCATTAAAAAGAAGCAACATTGTTTTCCTTTTACGACAAGCAGTTGTATTGTTTATATTTGTTCCTTTAATAAGCCTCTGTCCAAATTGGATCAACATAATCGACTATGGATACAAAGATGGCACCATATCTATTTGATAAATACTTCACAAATGGCAATGAGTCCAAAACATTGCGCAGTGACGATAATTGATATTGCACTGCTCAGCAGATCTAGTCCATTTGATTCTCCAAACAATCATTTTGGTTTTCCGTGGAGATCTCCAAACGACATACTAGACCTAGACTAAATTCAGACATCCACCATAATTTTTTTCAAAGATTACGTATCATTTCATTGATAGATAGAAAAAGAGAGCTGAAGTACCTAGTAACTATACACATCTAGATGGCGGTGACAAGAGCGCATAGGAGCAGAAGGGGAGGTTGCTCAGCCTCAAAGAAATAGGGTCAGGTTACATGGAGAATTTTGTCAAGTCCCTTGCGCCGGCCCTAGTCCAGCGCGCGCCCTCTAGCTTGATTGTTTCTGTGAGATGGGCGTGGGAGGGGGTCGCACCGTCGAAGATCACGGCGTTCCGGTGCTTCCAGGTGGTCCAAGCTGCGAGGATGATCAATGAGCCTTTGCGCAGGCTGGCTGGAATTGCAGCTGCCATGGTGTCCCACCAGGCGACGCTTGTATATGTACAACTGCGACGCTACT
Source organism: Triticum aestivum (assembly GCF_018294505.1). Classification (NCBI taxonomy): domain Eukaryota; kingdom Viridiplantae; phylum Streptophyta; class Magnoliopsida; order Poales; family Poaceae; genus Triticum; species Triticum aestivum. Next base: position 700,634,951 of record NC_057812.1, on the reverse strand, counting down.
CCACTTCTAGATATGATTGAGGTTTGGTTTGCTCCAATCTCCCACACTTGTTAATTTGGACACTTGTTGGTTACACACGAGCTTGTTTGTGACAGATGTGTTTTCAAGGGCTGGCTGGCTAACTAGGTTGGTTCTCTCTTGTGATACCATATATAGCAGCAGTGCTATAACATACTATACATATAACTAGCCTGCATGGCCAGATGTTCCCGTTAATAAGGTATGTATATGCATGCACTTTAACTGAATTAACCGAATTCATTACATTTGGGCACCGGCCATGCATGTCTACTTGCTTTGCCGGTCAATCTGTCTAGCATCATCGCATCGTTCTCTCACTCTTGGTCCCCTTTTGCATTGGTGCCCTGTAAACAAACTAAGTATGTATTGCCCACGTGTACATGCAGCACGCATGAATGTGGATTCCATCACGCAAAGAGAGTAATGTGATGATGAATTTTGGTCCTAGGTCGGATGCAAAATTGGCCTACAGCTTCGTGACACCATATCAGCTCAGTCATGACGTATGTGTCACAGCAAGGATCGGGTTGTTGTACCCGTATGTGCCTTGGTAGTACTTGATAAATACTCGAGGATAGATTCAAAACAGTGCACAATATTTCATAAATGGACATTACGTAGCCGAGCTGAAGATCTAATCGGTTTGTTCTCAAATCAATCCTCAATTGTTTCCCAAAAAGGCTCACAAATGGTAACCATTGTAGAACCCATCGGCCGAAGCATTGAGTACAACACTGATGCCTAGGGTTAGCCCTGATACACCAAGCTAATATGGTGGCAGGTCACAATTCACAAGGCAAATCTATTACAGAAGCTACATCTCAGTTCTTAAATCTAAATATTTTTTTGAAAGTTATAGTTTTCCACAAAGATGTATAAGCCACTGTAAGGACTAAACTGAATAATCCTTCCTTTCGGTGATTGGGTTTGACACAGTAGTTTCTCTCGCCGGTGTCCTTAACCCAATTACACATCCACCAGTACACATATGATTTGACAAGCAAACGTAGCTAGGTTGACAATGATCGTTGCTCTAAGTATGACTACATTGAAGCACAGGTACAAACGCCGTGTCCTTTTGTCCTGAGATGTGATTGTGATTTGGTTTGCCCCAATCTCCTACGCTCAACATAATATGAGCACCTGTTGTCCATGGGCATACCACACGAGCTTGTTCCTGACAGTTTTGTCTTCAAGGGATGGCTAACTAGACATTTTCGTGTTCAAGGAATGGTGAGCTAATAGAACAACCAGCTATACTTATATACACTGCGAGGGGAATGGCTAGCTACCCCGGCATGCTTCACGCAATTGAGTGAATGCAGTACATATGAGGATGGGTCATGCATGTCTCCTGCTTTTTTGCCTGTCATGCGTCTCATTGGTCTCTTTTTTTCCCTTGGTGCACTTTTGAATTAATCTCCAGTAATGAAATAAGCATGTGACTGGCCCGCACGTCCAACATACATACACCACACAAGAATTCGTGTACACCATGAACCCAAACAGTCCAATGGTTTGATGGTTAGGTCGGGGCGGGCAGTATGCGTGGACATCATCAACCTCAAAAAATTCCTCTTCAAGAACTTAAAAGAGAGAGCCTACCAATGGTTTGATGGTTAGGACAGGGCTGAGGCTACGCAGGCGCATAATTAGTCAGTTTGATTACTCGCAAAAAGAAAAAAGATCAATCAGTTTGATAAGTCGGTTGGCCAGCCGTCCGATTCGCCCCCCTCTGAACGTGCCTAGCCATCGGATGGATCAGTGCAATAAACACGCAAGAGATAAACTTAGCATGGTTTCTACCTAGCATAGCTAGGCGGGGCAAGCAACATATACTTTGTTGTGTTCACTTCGTGGCACTCGACCGACAAACCACGGACTTCTTCATAGCACCGACGACACGCCCACAACATCCGCTGCTTCTCACACGGGACGGCACCGCCGCAACACTAGTGACCTCCTGCAGCATCGGCTGCCACACTGATGGCTCCCGCAACACTGGCCACAACAACCCAATTGGAAACCACCCGTTGCAGCACGGCGGAGCCGACCGGGGTCATCGCGGCATCACCGGTTCCCATGTTTGCGGGGTGTAGCACCTCAGGTGGCAAGCTTGGAGGAGCACTCGATGGTAGCAGCCTCGCCGCTGCATGCTGTAGCTACACCATTCTCACAGAAGTGCATGCCAATCTCCTTGCAGCACTGCCGAGTGCCCTTTAAGCACCGGTGCCCAGGCTGCAGCAACGTTGTGAGAGAACGACGGCCGGGCTTGCAACATCGGCGCAGACCTCGTAAACGCCAGTGGCACATCAACAATTGTGTGTCTCCCAGCTGGACATGGTCGCAACATCTTGTGGCGAGTGCGGGGAAGGCTTGTGGCCTTAGTGCCCGACCTTGCAACAGATGTTGGCTATCGGTGCATCTTCGACTACGGGATCAACGTCTTGCTCGCCATGGAGACGTCACCATCTTCGTCCAAGCCTTTGGAGAAGCTTATAGAAGCCATAGGAAGACCACCGGATGAACACAAGAAAATACAGATGGGCATGGGATGGGAGGGCAACTGTTGGAGCAGCAAAGGTGGGAGGCCCGTGGAGCTTCAGAAGTAATGTTTGGGCACTTTGTCTAGGGAGAAGAGGCAGGAGATGGAGAGAGGTAAGAGACGAAGGCGGATCTAGCTGGGATCAGTGGGCAAAGAAACGAGTGCCTCTAGTTTGTCCAGTAACTGTCATGTGTCGCGTTCTGGGCGCTCCTTACGGATTTTATTTTTTTTTTATTTTTTTGCACGCGTTTTCTGCTTTTTAGATGGTTTTTTCTCGTTTCAGTTTTTCATCGCTCTTTCTTAGCTTTTCGATAAAAAATTTGGATTTTTTTTGCGTAAAAATACATGTTTTCCTTTTTTCCCTCGGTGAGAGGCACGGTTCTTCTGCGAGAGGCTACTTGTCACAATCTAAGAAGGTGGGAGTGATCTTTGGAAGGAGTGCTCCTCAATTACTGATTTCGATTCGACACGCAATAGGAGATCTATGCTGCGTAGGTATTTTAAATAGACTCCTCCTATCTTTTGCCAAGTGCAACATATTATTGAAAAATCGCACAAGCCTCGTTTTGTACAATGGATGATGCCATTGAAAAAAATACTTGTGAATTCATCTAAGGGTGACACTGGAATTAGTTCCATGGTCTCATATTTTTCGAGCAATAAGCAGTGACTGTAAGCTACCATTGAAAATAAATACTTGTGAAATCATCTAAGGATGACACTGAAATTAGTTATATGGTCTCACATTTTTCGACCTCTTCTAAAAACATTGATCCTCTTCGTGCCTTCCCTCAGCCGTCAGCGATCGACCAAATACTATGTTTGGTCCGTCCTGCGCCGCGAGGTACACCTACATAATCACTGGCCAAGCATATGGGCCCACCACACATTGTATTTCATGTGTGCTCTCTGCTAGGAGGTCCTGCATCTGGTGGAGGCAAAGTGACATTGTTCGATTGCTACGCAGTGGGAGAAGGAAATCTGGCACGTGCGTTGATGATGATGAGTCGAACCATAGGCCGGTCTCGGGATTTTCATCCCCAATGCCGATCTTTGATTCACCGCCTTCTACAAGGACAGCACGGAGGCGCGCATCTACATAGTCTGATCAGAGATATTGTATTTCCACTAGAGTGCGCTTCTCGTTAAAGCCGCCTCTACGATCATCCCTTGTCCGACGCCTCAATGGCCTGATAACTCCGGAGGAGATACTAGAAGGCATATACGTCCCATACCACCTCACTTCCCTTCATTGTCGCACCACCTTCGATCCAACGCAACGAGCATGGCTTGTCACCTCTATAGGAGCCACCATGTGTAGCACCTTCCAATATCAGGCATAAATTGACGCCTCCATGTGAGTCGCTGTGTTTAGCACCTACCGGCGACATGAATGAGATGGCGTATCCGCAGAAGTTATTGCACATAGCACCTTATGAGTTGGTCAAACCCAATCTGGAGAAGGACAGCCCCAGAAAAGCCATCACCATCTCGAGATCTAGCCTCCGCACCGTCCACTCCATCATGGAGGCCGCTGTCGTCGAAGAAGCCGACACTCGGTTGCAATCGCCAAACTCCCGTTTTGTGGTCATACGATATCACAGTAATCTCGTCGCAGCCACACTGATGCCGCTTTGACCTACTACTGGTCTTCGAAAACCATGCTCTGCCTCGCAAGCGGATGACATACAGGCTGATGTCGTGCTGCAGGCCGGAGATCTCCTATCTCGGGGACGGGGAGATGAGGGTCCACAGACCGCCATCCATCGGGCAGGGCTGCGCCCGTCACTCTACACCTATGGTGGTCAGATTTTTTAGGGGAAGAGCAGTGGCGGCAGTTGTGGCTAGGGTTTGCACAAGCCTCACCGTGGGAGCGACGCAGGCATTACACGTAAATAACTTAGGGCTTGTTCGGTTAATCCTCTCCCCAAGAGGATTGGAGGGGATTGGCAAGGATTGGTTTGTATTTTGACTTATAAGAGGTTTAAATCCCCTTCAATCCACTCGGATTCACACACAACCGAACACGGTCTTAATAAGTTTGTCTAACTTTCTTGGACTTGTTTTATGTTTACACCTACCAGTGAGTAATTATTTGTTCAAAGTTTTAACGTTCATGCATGTAGAAATGTTAAACAGACCCGACGCCTTTTAATTCTTTTGAATGAACATGTCAAAGGCACTTATCACTATAAATTATGTTTTTCATTGTGAAATTCCATGACCATAAACAATAACAAGCGTACCAAAGAAAAATTCCACAATAATATGCATGGTCAATCAAATAAGTCAACATCAAGTCCAAAGATATTGCAGACATTGCACCATCTACCGGTGCCGAACTCATATGCATTTGGTAATCTGGCACCTACAAAAACTAGCTCAATGTTAGACTGATTGGCAATCACATCCTGAAATGCCTATCCAACCGATATGATTGACTCACAACCTATTATGTTAACTTACCACAAATGCGGGGAGCATATAGTTTCACGTTAAGCACACTCACTGCCTTTCGCTTGGATAAGACGCAAATCTGTCATGAGGTAGTTGTCTTTTGCCTTACAATGGGAGCTAACATGCTTGCTGGAAAATTCAGTTTGTTGACCCAGGAGGTTGTCTATTACGACAATGAGTTGGATCTCCTCTCCTCCAAGCAAAATAAATCAGATCACAAAGGTTTCTCCTTGTGCTGCTGGACACTTATTATTACATTGCGTCCGGTGACCTGGACATCCAAGTGTATCCATGTTAGGTCTATTGTTTTATGGACATCGAAGTGCATGCACTTTAGGTCTATTGTTTTACTAGTAGTTTTTGGATCAGATCTGGATATTTTGTAGTTTGTCGACCACGCCTTGTTGGGAAAACAACATTTGGTGTGTTGCCAGGCAAGGGGAGAAAAAGCAGCACTGTTGCTCGCATTGTCTTTAAGAGTCTGAGTCTTCTTTCCTCTCTAATTTGGTTCCTGGGCTTTTGAAGAAATGAAAATTAATCTAGATTTATTATGGTTGTTTCAGGCTAACAATTCTATAGATTGCTCGATCGCATTACTACCGGAAGGTATTGTAGAAAGACTCAACTTTAATCCTCATGGACCTTGTGAATCAGCTATCCTATATGTATCGCAGCATGGACATAAGTATGTCCTCGGCTTCAGAAGCAGAAAATGTTTTTGATGGGAACTGTGGCTGGCAAAGTCAGGCTGCACTGAGCATTTTATTCAAGTAGATAATATGCCGCATGTTGTTGCGGGATTGTTTTTGGCTATTTGAAACATGAATATATGGAGTAATAATATGATGAATAAAACTAAAAATATATATGATTTGGTTTTTTATTACTGTGTATTCACAAAATATTTATTGAATATAAATTACATAATAGAGTGAAAATTATTATGCATGTTTGCATGTGGGGGTGGACTTTTGCCTACATATTTTTGCATGTTATTGTGAGCATTTTACCACGCACATTGAATGATGAGGTAGCATGCTTGCATGTTGAAAGAAATAAATTAGTAAGGGCTAGCTATTTATATATACAACTTTAAAATACACTTTAAAAACAAGGCTATATAACGGATAAAGATTAAGTACAGGGAGATTTAGAGGTAGGTAGCTAGGTGACACATCATAATACTCCAATCATCTAGAAGTAGGTGATCGGAGCAGATTGCTCTTCCCTCTATTGAATAGGTTCCGATGACCTACTTCAGAAGTAAATAATATTTACTAAAACACATTGATGTTTTCAAAATAATCCTCCATAATTGATTTCCAAATAGGCTCACAACTTACAAAACCACTGTACATAGAACACAACGGCTGAAGCATTGATGCTTAGCCCCGATGGACAAATTAAAGGTAATATGGGACAAGGTCTCAAGTCAATTAATTTGCAGAAGCTACATCTCATATCAAAACCCAATAAGCGTCTAGAACATATTTCAGACATCCACTACAACACGTCTGGTTTCAAACTCAAACCATTTTTTTTCCATAACTGGGAATTTCCTTAATGCAGACTGACTGGTCCACATGTACACAATACGTGCAGGTCTAGGAGCAGCCACTCGGGCAGCAGCTGCGACGGATAAGCCTGCTTGAGCCTTGAGTCCTAAAGACGTCCCAAGAGCCGGGGTTGGCCAACAGGCGTGGGCAGGTTCCTGACAAAACGGCGTTGGTGGTTCCTGACAAAATGGAAAAATAATTTCTCAACAAAGATCATCCCAGGGCAATGGTTGTATGTGTGTATGAACAACAATCAACTTACGCCATGAGGTAGACTGTCATCGCTGGCCCCGCTGCCAGAAGAGCGAACAGGACGAATGGAATCTGCTCTCCGCTCCTGGCCGCTCCACCCTGCCCCTTTATCCACCACAGGAGCACCTCGAGGCTGAACCATGTTAGAGTTGTGTCGAATATTGTGTACAAGTTAGGTTACAGTTGGACTAGGAGTTGTATTGTGTTTACATAGGATGTGGAGTTGTGTCCTAATAGGACACTTGTATCCTAGGCCTCTCATATATAGCGGGGATAGACACACGATGTAACATATGTCAACATAATAGCACAGGCACGCAAGGGGGAGCCGGCGGCGTGTGCCGGCGCCCGGGTGGCCGGTGTGCGGTATTGTGACGGTGTCACGGGGAGGAGCGCCCGTAGTCAAGCCCCGGGGATGTAGCCATATCGGTGAACCTCGTTAACAAATCTTGGTGTCGTGCTCATGTGATTGCTTGGTCCTCGGATGATCGGTGGTATGCTTTGAATTTATTCTAATAAGTTGTATCAGAGCAACGTTCGAGAAGGCCACAGATCATTGATCTAGAGGAAGGAACAGATGGATTCGTGGAATCAGTCAAACTCGGTCGCGGACGGCGACCGAACAGAAAAAACTGATGGCGTGGCGAGATGTTCTGTTCGGGTAAGCAATCGGAATCAGCCTGTGCTTGGAGACAGATCGGATCGATCTCGATTGATGGATAGCGTGGAGCGTCTGCGGCAGCAAGGAGCAGCGAAGGTACCGACCCAACGTGCAGAATCCGGCTGGTGGCGCGTGACCTAGGCGGGGCTGTAGCCGTGGCCCAGAGGCTAGCGGGAGCCGCGTCCCCAGGCAGTTTGGTCATCGGGGAGCACGAAGACGACATGTTCGCATGGGAGCTCCGTCCATGACGTGTGCTATTGTGCGTTGCTGCTGTCTAGAGTAGAAGCCAAGAGGCAGGCACGTGGAATCATCATGCTAGTATTTGGGCTGTTGTAGACATCGTAAGGATTTGTTTGAGAAAAAAAATCGGCACAAAGACCAGTCAAGACTGGGATGCTATCAAGAAAGAAAAAGAGATAAGTCCAGTAACTATATACATGTGGTGTTCATACGGGAAGGCTGTGAGGGATTTTGATTTGGTTTTCTTTGTTGGTACACTTCTGTGTATGGATGGCGTTGGTTACGGTGAAGGCTTGAGGAGTCTGGAGCGTGTCGTTGCAGTCGAATAAGTTCGGCTGGGTCGGACTAGACAGTCTGACGGATCGACGCGAGTCGGTTGATACAGAAGACGGTGGTGGGATCAGCAAAGACGACATAGGAGCGTGATGCTGATGGTGACCAACTTCTGGGGCGTGAAAACACGTGGCGCAGGCCCGAGGCTTGTGCGGCTTCGACAAGACTATGGCGCGGGATTGATTCAAGGTGGTGTATACATAGAGCTTGAAGTCAATGAGGCGCAGGGGTGGATTGATCATCTACCATGGAGTCATGTTGAAGGTGGAGCTGGATTGAGGGGCTGCGATGTAAGAATCCAGAGAATCGAAGCCTATTCAGCGGAAAAAACGAGTGACATGCAGTTCGGACTGGAGCCCAGTGGTCTGATGGAAGCGTGAAATTCGTCATCGGTCGGTGATGATCGGTGGTACTCTACAATGGGGGTTGAGTGGTGTGGTTTCACGACCCTTGAGACTCGACCAGGACAGCGGAGGCTCGACGTGGTAATAGCGGTGAGGCGTGCGGTATGCACAGGGCATGGAGACGAGCCAGGGCTCTGGTGCTTATACATGTGATGAGACAACTGCGAATTTGACTCAGGATGACTACAAGCAACGGTGAAATTCCTTCAAGTTTCAGACAGGCGGTCAAGAAAGGAGCAGTGATGTTGAGTTCAGGTAAATCTTATGCGTGACACCCAATATGTGAGTTGTTCACTTTCACGCAGGTCAGTGATCAGTGTGTGATGGCGTTGGATGGATACTTGGAAGTTGGGAACACAAACTAGAGTAATAAGGAACTTAATTTTGCTCGAGTGTTGACTGTTGTCAAAAAAGAAGGGACTACAAGTTGCAGGTGGAGTCATATGGAGTCTTTGGAGTAGCAGCAGTACTCATGGGATAAGCTCAAGTCCAATGTACATGAAAGTTTGACACATTGACGAATTCAAGGTGGTGGAGAATATTCGCCAAGGTGGAGTTTGTTAGGGTTGTGTCGAATATTGTGTACAAGTTAGGTTACAGTTGGACTAGGAGTTGTATTGTGTTTACATAGGATGTGGAGTTGTGTCCTAATAGGACACTTGTATCCTAGGCCTCTCATATATAGCGGGGATAGACACACGATGTAACATATGCCAACATAATAGCACAGGCACGCAAGGGGGAGCCGGCGGCGTGTGCCGGCGCCCGGGTGGCCGGTGTGCAGTATTGTGACGGTGTCACGGGGAGGAGCGCCCGTAGTCAAGCCCCGGGGATGTAGCCATATCGATGAACCTCGTTAACAAATCTCGGTATCGTGCTCATATGATTGCTTGGTCCTTGGATGATCGACGGTATGTCTCGGATTTATTTTAACAAACCAGATGGTAAGTGACTCCACCCGTGACTCATCCTCCTCTCTCCGCGACATCTATCCAGGCATGGAATTCGCCGGCGTGCGGCTGGATCCGCGAGATCCGGGCCCCGGGGTCACACCCATGTGGTCGAGATCTGTGTGCACGCATGAATAGTGTGGTGGTGGCATGGCTGGCAAAAGCTGGCCAAAGATCATGATTTGCACCTCACGTATAGTTCTTGGTTAGCCCAGTGCGTGAGGATTTGCTGGAATTGCTGGCCCACATCATGTTTCTTGACGCTAGTACGTCTCTTGTTTGCATCTGCAAATTCAGTAGGGTTTACTACATTTCCTGCATAGCAATGAGATAATCTGTAATGTTGCTCGTTTCAGTGTCCTACCCGCTACACGAGGTCAAACTTTGTTCATCATCTGAGCTCAATTAGCTACATGAGGGTACTGCCATTTCTCATGGAGAACGGTGGCCAAGTTCAGAAGATTGTCTGAAGATAAACAAATGTCATCAGATGAAATTCATTCTGGCACTGTAGAAGTTTCTCTGGATGGCAGTGCGGCTAAAGTGCAGAAAGCCACACCAGAAGAAGAGTTAGCTTCAGCTGGAGACTCATTGCGCTCCAAAGATAAATTAAGTAGCCACTACAACACTACTACGACATGCAAATTTTGTCAATTAATATTTTTGTAGAGTAGTTAATTATACTACCACAACTAATCACATCACTGCTCCAGTTATCTTGTTGCAAGTGGTATTTACTTATCACTTCTGCTTCGGATCATTCGTGGTTTTGTACGTGTGATTAGGATTTTAGTGGTGGGTTTGAGTTGGATTTTCATGGCGAGCTGTTCTAATCTGTCACTATTGGTATGGTTCGGGATCCTATTTTTGACCCGTCTATTATTGCCTAGACTGCAATTGTCTTGTTAAACATGATACTCTTTGTAGAGCTTCGTTACATTATGTACCTCTTTTTTCTCATAAATGCATCCGTGTGGTTTCTTTGTTTTCTTGTAAGTTGCATGCATATAAGTATCCAGTTGTCTAGTTTGTTGTAATAGTTGCACAAGAACGCATACGTGGTTGGATGACCCATATACATATCTCAGTTGGCTAGCCAACTTATGAAGTTACACAGTGAGAGCTGACCAGTTGCACAATCGATGGTATTCAAATGGATACACTGTGTAAACCATGTTCAAGCAATGTGTGTATGGTTTTTTTGGTTGCACACTCACGTGTGCTCTTTTGTCAAGGGTATGTGTTCGTACAGGAGTTTGCACATCAAAGAAGTACATATCCTAGTTGGCTTAGCCTTACTTATGCAGTTGCATAAGGAAGGGCTATCTAGTTGCACGGTTGACAGCTAGTTTAGTTTTGGCTCAAGTGCCTAAATCATGTTTAGGCAGTTTAGGCAGTGTGTATGCTGATTTTTTTGGTTGCACACTCATGTGTGCCCAGATGGCCATAGAGTGCATCAAGTTGCACACATTTTTTTTTGTTTTGTAGGTGTGTTTTCAAAAATCAGCATGAGTTTCTTATCTCATGGCATTTTTTATATCAATTGTTTTTACTCACTTTCTTCCTTTATACATTTGGTTGCTTTGACTAATTTGTTCGTTTGCTTTTTTTCACAGACCAAAAATGGTTGTAGAAGGAGATGCGGCTCCTACTAAAGGAGAGGTATCATCAACTTTTATAGATGCATCCTGAACTTCTATAGTTGCACAACAATCAATTAGGAGTTGGTATCCTCAACTTTTCAAATAGGCATAACAATATCATACGAGTTGGCATCTTCAGCTTTCATAGTTGCGCCACAGCACCAGAACCATTTGGGAGTTGGCAGTCTCAACTTTTTAAGCAGTCCCACAACAATATCACATGAGTTGGCATCCTCAACTATTTTAGTTGCACAACAATCAATCAGGAGTTGGCATCCCCAATTTTTTTAATTGTTGCACAACAATGTCACATGAGTTGGCATATTTAACTCTTTTAGTTGCACAAGAATCATTCAGCAGTTGGCATCCTCATGTGTTCATATGCATATGATTTTCTAGGTTTGCACATGCACTTAAATGTAGTTGCACCACTCATTTGGAAGATCATAATCTTTAAAATTCACTATTTTTTCCATTTCTTGTGTTCAGACAGAATAAATTCATCATGTTCATCAGTTCAAAATTTATTAAATAGTTGCTCAAACATGCAACGTGAATTGCATGCATGAGTACTTGCAGTTGCACAACAGCCAGCATAGGGATTTTTTGGAATTTGCATAATTTTTTTAGCTAACCAAAATCAATTTGAAATTATATGAGTTGGCATCTTCAACTCAGATGCCAGCTATTGAAATTCGAAACCCACAAGTAGATGGATATGGGAGTTCTTCATTTGCACACTTGTACTGGTTAGGTTGCACAGATACAACCGAGAGTTGGTTCATTTTTTCTCAGACTTCTTTTTTTCATCATGTGCAGGTTTTGTAGGTTATGGGGGTGCAAGAGCTGCTGTAGATTTGTGCACATAATTCTAAGCTACAAAGTCACATATACTACTTTGTGGAAGGATCATAGGAAAAAAACACATGCAAACTGCATTCTTGTCTAGTTGGTAGTTATGTTTTCATAGTACCTACAACATACTTTTTTTTTGCTACATGAACATTTGTTCTTCTGCTTTATGTGTGAAATAAGACTCTCTATGTGCTTTCTCTTATATATTTGCACATTTTATGTGTTTTGTTGCACACATCGCTACATATGTTGGCTTGTGCCATGATGTAGTTGCACAAAAATCTGTTAAAATTGGACATGTACAATATCTTCCTGTTCTTTATCTCTTTTTATGCTCTCTTCAATTGTGGAGAAGCTATTTTTTGCAAGAGAATTTTGGTGAGGGGGCAAGGGAAGTGAATGAGGGGGGGGGGGGGGGGGGGGGGGGGAGGTCTGAACAGGAGTAGAAAAGGATCACCTTTTTTCACCCTTGGTGCTGCCTGGTACTTTCTGATCAGTCCTCCCTATTTCTTATTTTTTATCACAGCAAATTGTTCTAGACCCGTCATTATTTCACTTTGATTCATCTGCCTTGGCAGCTCTGGCAATGGAAATCCAGACCTGGGAAACCATTGTTTCATATCAATGAAGAAGGTGGGGGCGGGTAAAGGCATGGGGAAGAAGAAGTTGGTGGCCAGAGGGCGTGATGGCTTCAGGATGGGAGGGAAGGGCACTGGGGACCGCATCCAGCGTGTGGTTCGCTGGGTTGACGCGTCTGTTGCTCCAAGCGGGGGGCTTGCTTTCCTTGTATGGGAGGCGGGGGGGGGGGGGGGGGGGATCTTTCCTATTCTGACGGCCGCTCGGGAGCGCTACCGGGCCAACGGCCGCCCGCTAGACGCGTCCTAGCAATTTTGGCACCATATGCTCACATCATGTAGATGGCGTCCAGCTCTACCCTCACCACACAACAACTGTGTGGCAGCCTAGGGCTTCCTCCTCCACGCATGCATCCGGGCCTGTCATTTGCTCCGGCTCATCACACTGGCATGGCATTTACTACCAATCCTTCCCTAAGTATGACAAAAGGTTGGTACAATTACAACTTCTCGACATAGACCACTTCGAGATACAATTTTGTTTTGGTTTGCTCCAATCTCCCACACTCTTGTTCATGACAGCTTCGTCTTCAAGGGCTGGCTAACTTGGTTGGTTCTCTCGTGTGAATGGTTTTATATAGCAGCAGCAGAACAAGGAACCATGGAACAAGGAATCTATATACCTAAGGGTTCTCAGTCCCAATCCTATATACCTAAGGGAGTCACCCTCACTAACTTATTTATCTCAACATGCAAACATGTCACATATTACAGAATTATGGATGGGATAAGGTCCACCTCAACATGCAACCATGCATGTGAAAAGATCCACCACCACATGCAAACATGCATGTGAATATGTTTTCCATTTTATTATTCTACTTAAATTAATAAATATTTTACAACTATACGTAATCTCTATAGATACTACTAAAAGATAATGTATTGTTTCCGTGTCACCCTTTACTTTGTCCAATCTCTCTAAATACATCTCCCCTTCCTTATTTTTATGACGTTTTCCCTCCATTCTCTGGTATTTGTCCCACGGGTACCCCTATAACCATCTTTACTGTCTCGCGTCTTATTAACATACCAAAATAGAATAAAATTTTCTATGGTAAATAAATAAGTTCTTAACAAATAATTGTTTAACAATAAGACGACAGGTAAATCATGGTGATTGCATACAAAATTTGCTAAGATTTTAGCGCACCAACGTACTAATAGACGTGCACTCGCAGGACAATCTACTTAAATGTGTATGCTCTTGTTGCAACGCACGAGCAATTATCAAGTTTGTTATGACATGCGGGACTCACTTGTAAGTCGTTATTCTTCTCCTTCTCTTTTTTCGTATCTTCCCCTTTCCCTCCGTCAACTCCTGCCAGCCCGCCGGGGTTCACGCTAACAGCATCATGTCGGGCTGCCCGTGCAGCACACCCTCTCCCGAAGCCAAGCCCAACCAAGCTTAGAAGACAGCGGGTGGCATAGCATGGTGCGGCTCGGTGATGTGCCACTATGGAGGGGAGAAAATGGAGTTGGAATGTCAGGCGGAATATGAATTTCTTGAATGCGGATTCATAGGGAGACAAAAATTTCAAGTTGGACACTATTTGTGACTCTGTCATGTAGAACTTTTAGCCATGCTTCTATCCAAGGCTCGTGGATGGTCCTGCATTTCCTCTCGAAAGATACTAGCTGAAGTTCGGTTTGTTGACCCAGGAGATTGCCTAGTATGAATAAGCTTCCTTGACTTAATTCAGACATCCACCATAACATTTTCTATTCAATGTTTTCCATCCAAGTATAAGTACATTTTGGTACATGTACAACTGCCACATTCCACTACCTCCAGATGTGACTGAGGTTTGGTTTGCTCCAATCTCCCACACTAGTTATTTCGGACACTTGTTGGTGATGCATGCGCTTGTTCGTGACAGATCCATTTTTATTGGCTGGCTGGCTAACTAGGTTGCTTCTCTCTTGTGATATCTCTACTTAATAAATACTTGAGGATGGATTCAAAACATAGCGCAATATTTGATATATACATGTTGATGCATTCAAAACAATGCAAAATGTGTGATAAATGAACATCCCATAGCTTAGCAGAAGATCTACTTGGTTCAAGCTCAAAAAAATAAAAATAGAAGAAGATTTACTCGGTTGTTTTCAAAACAATTCACACTTGTTGTCCAAATAATCTCACAAATTACGACCACCATACAACCCACAGATGAAAGCATTGAGTACAACACCGGTGCCTACAATTAGCCCGATAGACAATCGTAACAGTGAGGCCAGGCTACAAGGCAAATCCATTACATAAGATACATCTTAGTTCTCATATCTAAGTACATACTCCTATATTTTTTGGGGACTTTTGGTTTTTGACCGAGATGTGTAAACTGCCCATAAAAGACTATAAACCGAATAGCCTTTTCGTTCTTTGATAGGTTTTGAGATAGTCAGTTTCTCTTGATGTGTCCTCAACCCAGTCTACACATCCACTAGTACACATCCGATTTGACACTCAAACGTAGCTGGGTTCACAATGATGGTCGATCTAGGTGCAAGCACCGTCATCCTCCATCGCGAGATGAGATTGCGGTTTGGTTTGCTCCTATCTCCCATGCCCAAGTTATTTGAGCACCTGTTGGCCATGGGCCATATATATACTACATGAGCTTGCTCGTGACAGTTTCATTTTCAAGGCATGGCTAACTAGATTGTTTATCTCGTGTGGATGGTGAAATAATAGAACAACAAGCCATACTTATATATACTACGGGTGGAACGGCTAGTCAGCTGGCAGCTAGCCCGGCATGCTTTAACCAATTGAGTGAATGCAATACATATGAGGATGGGTCATGCATCTCACTGGTCTCGCATTTTTAGCTTCAGTGCACTTTTGAATTAGTCTCCAGTAAATGAAATAAGCATGTGGCAAGCCCGCATGTACAACAGACATACAACACACATGAATGGGTGTTTTCTTTTAAAAAAAAGGAGGGAGACCCCCGGCCTCTGCATCTGGACAATGTATACATCCACTTTATTAATTATTCACAAAGACCTTACAAAGTAGTACATCAGTAAGTGTGAAGCCACCATCTTGGCAGTTGCTACTTCTATCCACTTGATGAAGGGATGCCGATAGTCCGAGCCTAATACCAAATAGAACTCGCATGTAAGCCTAACATCTAAAATCGGAGGCACCAGCAAAGCCATATACCTGGTTAGGGGCACACACCAGTCCGACGCATTCTCAGAGTATGCTGTCGCCGTCTTCCACTGATCCACCTTCAGAGCAGATACTGATGCCACGACCTTGCCAGGTCTGCCATCGACGCCACCATGACGGCAGACAGCGCCATCCTCCTGCGTGAGTCCGTCTACACACATCGAACGCCGAGACTCGACTGCGCCACGCCACCAGATCCACAATCGTCGATGTGTAAGATGAAACACCGCTCCACCAAAGATGATGTCCGCTGGTCCCTCGAGCCCGTGCACACCTCAAGAATGAGCCCCCAAGGGGGAAACGACGCAAGAGTGACATCATCATCCAATAAGCCGATCTACGGTTTCCCCCGGAGGTACCAGATAGAGGTCTGAAACTTCTCCACGGCATGTCTTTAAGAAGAGAACGACACAGAAGAGCGCTACCATTGCCGGCCTTGGCATCTAGCTGAGCGCATGGTTTTCACCCAAATCTGTTCGAAGAAACTCCATTAAGTCTTGTGTACGGATCACCACCATCTCCACTGGGGACTGGAAGTAGGCTCCAAGCCGCCACCGCCGCCGCCTGGCCAGCCAGCAGCCGCGCCGCGCGAGCAGCAGGGCCGCCCACAAGACCCAGCTACGCCATCGGAGAGCCCTACACCAGACCCCGCCGTCGGCCCAGGAGAAGACGAGGCCATGTACGCCCAATAGCCACCACCGCCAGCCCATGCGTCGCGCCGCCACGTCCCACAGCCGCGCCTCGCCGCCACTAGAAGAAAGTGTCCCGCGCCCCCATCCTCGAGCCGGAGGAGAAGAAGGCCCCGCCGCCGCCTACGCCGAACGGGCTTTGCCCGGCGACCTGTGCCGGCAGCGGCGAGGAGGGGCGGCAGATCTGGGCTCCCCCCGGCCGCCCGCGGAGCACGACTCGAGGAGAGGAGGGGAGGAGAGCGATAGGTTAGATCTGATCTGGCCACATGAATGGGTGTACACCATCAAACGAAACAATCCAATTGTTTGATGGTTAGGACGGGGCTGGCATTCCCTCGCAAAAAAAAGGACGGGGCTGGCGTTACCCGTGTACATCATCAACCTAGAAAAAAAATCTTCTTCTACAAAAAAAAGAAAAGAAAAAAGCTCAGAAATAGAAACTACCAATTGTTTGATATTGGTTAGGACAGGGTTGACGCTACGCGGACGGATAATCAGTTAGTTTGATAAGTCTTCTAGCCAGCCGTCTGATCTGCCCCGATCTGTACATGCCTAGCCATCGGATGGGCCAGTTCAACAGACGCGCAAGAGACAAACTTTCCTTTGTTTCTACCTACCACAGCAACGCGGTGCATGGAACATACACTTCGCTTTGTTCTCCCCATCCCGCATGACCGGCGAACAACCGACGTCTTCATAGCACCGACGACACGCCCACAACATCGGGGACTGATTCCAGCGCATGAGGTCTTGCTCGGAAACGTGCAAGGTGCAACAACGCTCGACTATGCCAGCGCATGAGGAGCGGCCTTGTACCGCTGCAACAACAGCCTCAAATAGGAGGTCTCGGGTATCTCAGAGACGCAATCCCAGTACCGTGCATCGCATGCTACGTACGTACATTAAATAGGCTCCACCTATCTTTCACTAAGCGCAACATATAGTCAAAAATTGCACAAGCCTTGCGTCGTAGACCGGCCTACTTTGTTGCTAAATTTCGTTCCTTTGTTTTTCGCTTCCAATTTTGCACCCAGTGTTATCGTGAAAAAACCTGTTGCCAGAATTTTGGATAGGTTTAAAATATATGTACACAAGAACTAAAAAATATCAGTAATTTTATTAATGTGCTTGAATGTTTTAAAACATCCAAATAAATTTAAAATATTTAAAATATTGAAAAATGCTGAAGACTTTTCGAAACATATTCTCAATCTTTCCATAAAAAGTTCTAGTTTTTATAAACCAAAAGTTTATGTTTTTATGGAAATTCTGTGTATTTTAGAACAATTGATATATTTTAGAAATGTTTCTTGAATTTTAAAATGTTCAAGATTTTTTTGATTTTTTTGGAAATTTTTATTACTTAAATAAATATGTAAAATGGAACAAAAAATACAGTGGAATAGCAAGAAGAAAATAGGTGTTAGATAGAGAAAATAAAGTTAAGTCATGACAGCAGGCAGAAAACCACCCCAAGACCTTGCGTCTAGTTAATCCAGCCCATTAGTATCTCCATGTGTATTTCTCCGGCAATTTGACGTAGTGAGCGTCATATAGGGATTTCCATTTAAGGTAGTGAGAATATTAATCCTTGTTCGTCCAGAAAATCATATGAAGCATTTGTTTTCATACCCAGTAAATCTTAACACTGATCAGTGGGACTACGATATATAATAATGTGAATTTGTCAAATAGATGATAAAGTAATCGAGCAATAATTCCAGATTTTTTTAAAAATAGATAGTTTTATTAATTAAAAGAGGAAACATTGTTCTTACAATCTCGAAAGGCCACGCTCAAACGCAGGTTGGCACTGTCCCTTGCATAAACCACCATGTAACTCTCTACGCCCAAACTGGGCAAGACTATGGGCTAAACTGTTGACTCTTCTATCTACTTTACGAACTTTAACTTCTCTGCTTCCTTGCTTGATGGCTTGAAATTCCCTCGCAATCACTCTGATTTTCGATCTAACCATACATGAGAGGTCGAGTACCATTGCCACCATGCTGTTGTCCTTCTCAATAACTAGAGGTAGGTTTGTACCCGACATCGCTTTCTGTAGTCCTTCTAGACAAGAAATAGCTTCTGCAAAATCTGCTCCTTTGCATCGCGGAATATAGTCCGAGGCCGATAAGATAATTCTCCCATCATGATGTCGAACCACGACTCCCCATGCTCCACTGCTGCTCTCCAGCAAGAAACTTTCATCGACATTGACCTTGTCCACCTGAGGTCAGGCTCTTGCCAAACTTATTCCTTGGTATTATCATGTTCTTTCACTCCTGGTAGTTTGGTCATAGGGCTTTTCCCTTTATGATCGATCTCGGAGTTTCTGTTCTCAATCATGCATATGTTTACAAGGTAGTATTGAAAAAACCGAGAAGAGTGGGAAATTTTTGCTTTACCTTTTGCAAAGATCGCATAATTTCTATGATGCCAATCATGCCACCAAAATAGCATTAGTTTTTGTCTTAGGTCTTTAGTCACTTTATAAGTAGGACAAGAACCCAATCCCTTCCTGTGTAGCTTATTTCATTCTCTGGAGGGAGGTCCCATACGTCCTTCAACTCATGCCAAAGGGCTCTCGCAAACGTACATCGCTGCGCAACATGGAATCCTGTTTCGTCATCAGCACCGCAAACATTACAAATTGGAGTGAGGCCCGGGATACGTCTAAATCTGTTAGTTTGAACCGCAAGGGATTGAGTTGCTAGCCTCCACGTAAAAATATGCACTTTTTGGGGGACATTTGTTTTCCAGATAGGGTTCCTAATACTTTGGTCTCCTGGGATACTGTGGTTGGGTCCAATCATTTTAGATTTCTTTTCATCCATGGCTAGTCTATACGCGCCATGGAGAGTGAAAATTCCATTCTTTTCCGGCTGCCAAGCAATATAATCATCCTCATATGTACTACTTTGGACTCTTGTCAATTTGTAGATTCAGTATTATACATGCCCAGCCCCTATGCATTTGGAAATTTGGGACCAACAAAAGCTGGCTCACTGTTTGGCTGATCGCACCCCGAAATGCAAATTCAAATTCAACCGACATGATCAAGTGATAACCTGTTGTGCTAAATTACCATAAATGCATTTAGCTTCAGGTTAAGCACTTGATGCTTTTCGCTACCCCGATGTGCATTTATGTCACAAGAAAGCTGTCTACTTGCCTTGCAAATGCAGGTAACATGCTTGCCGAAGTTCAGTTTGTTGACCCCTGGGGATTGTCCATTATGATGATGAGTCGGATCTCCTCCTTCAAGACAAAAATCAGGTACCTAAATCTCTCCTTTAGCAGTTGTGCCCTTAGTATATTGCGTTCAGAGCATGAACATGAAATAGCATGTTAGGTCTATTGTTTTAGGTATGCTAATTACTACCCCCTCCGTCTGAAAATACTTGTCGCATAAATGGATAAAAATTGATGTATCTATAACTAAAATACATCTAGATACATTCATTTCTCCGACAAGTATTTCTGAATGGAGGGAGTATTTAGGTATTCCCAGTTTCCCATTTTGAATGGATCTTTGGTACTTCCTCCGGTCCATATTAATTGACACTTGTCCCAACTTTATACTAAACCGTCATCAATTAATATGTATCGGAGGTACTAGTTGGCTACCACCTTGTTGGGAAAGCAGCATTAGTGTGTTGCCAGCAAATGGGAGAGAAAATAGGCAGCACTGTTGCTGTACATCTGCTCCATTGTCTTCTTTCTCTCACTTGCTGGGCCTTCAGAGAAATCGGAAGTTGATCTAGTTTAAAAGCAAACTTTCTCTTATTCTTATTGATCGTGTTGACAATTCTGTAGATTGCTCGCTTAGACATCTAGTGCACTAGTAGTGGTTGGAAAATACTGTAAAAGGGGCTCCATTTTAGTCCTCATGGACCTTGTGGATTAGTTAGTCATAGATGCATTAGAACATCGAGATAGGGATAGATCTTGTCACTTTCAGAAGCTGAAAATGCATCGAGAAGACATTTATGAAAAGCAGCACTATTTTTTTACACTACCTGTATTGTTGTATTTACATCTATTGCTTTCAGAAGCATCTAACCAAATTGGATTGACATAATCAACGACGGAGTCAAACAATTACACAATATATATTCGCTAAATAATTGATAATGGATTCAAAACGTTGCACAATGATGAAAAATTAACAAGTGCAATGATCAACAGAAGATCTAGTCGATTTGTTTTGAAAACAATCGTCCCGAGTTTTCTCACATATATTAAGCACCGGAGGTGGCTGAAGCATCGAGAATGGACGGACCAGAGATCAGGTCCAGTGTAGAAGCCACATTCAGGTCCAAGTATAAATTTACGAGGCTCAACCAAATAACCTCCTCAACTTAATTCAGACCTTCACTACAACTTAATTCAGACCTCCGATACAATCTTTGTGATTCCATGCCTAGATCACCATCTGAGTACAACGGCTTCACAGTTCGACGACTTCGAGATGTGATTGAGTGCAACTACACTCCTGTCCAAGTGCATTTGCCGGCCTCGACAACTTCTATATGTGATTTTGGTTTGGTTTGCTCCAATCTCCCACGCTCAAGTTAATTTGGACACTCGTTGGCTACGGGCCATGACATACGAGCTGCTGGTGACAGCATTATCTTAAAGGGCTAGCTAAGTAGGTTGGTTCGCTCGGTGAATCAAGACATATATAGCACCAGTAGAGCAGCACACTGCAGCCGGTTAGCTAGCTAACCAGTCTAGCCAGATGGTTGCACAGGTATGGTATGCATGCATTTGGGGACGGCCCATGCATTTCATCTCTCATTTTCAATGCACTTTTGCATCGGTCTCAAGTAAATGAACCAAGCCTTTGGCTGGCCTGCACGTACGTGTGCATACAACACGCATGAAGTTGTGGACCACATCAAACAAAGGAAATAAAGTAATATGATCATCAATCTTTGATCTAGCTTTGATGCATGATTGGCCTGCAAAAACAGAAAAATAAAAGCGCTGACCTGTCAACATTCGATTCCAGATCCCCGCAAAAAAAACATTCGCTTCCAGAAGCCTTCGCCAAAAACACCATACCCACTGTATTTTTCTCGGATGGAAGAAGGGAGGGCATCCAAGGGCCCCGAGAGCACATTATTATCAGCGGGGATACACGGTCCTTGAAGTTTGCAAGGAGGACCCTAAACCAAGGATCTGAAATACAATTGAGTCCAAACAATGGGTCCAGCTCAGGCACCTACTTGGGTCAGCCAGATCGCAACCACTATATAGGGTGCTGAAGGAAGGGATGGTGGATTCCAAACAAAAGTTGCACTCCGTCCCTATAGGCCTCAAGCCAAGAGGAAGAAAAGAGCTCGCGTCGATGCACCAGACTCTATGGCTGCCCTTTGGTGAGAAGATACAACGACGTGGTATTGAAGACCGGCAGTCGACCACTTCTATCTATTACTCTGAAAGAGGATGGAGGCATCCACAGGCGTCATAGCTTCTTCACAGTCATCGTTGTGAATGATCCTCTACCCAGTCCTTAGAATTTCGAGCTCCAAGTCTCCCCTTTTTCATATCCACCATCAAGGTGCATGCAATGAAAGAGGATGAAGAGCAAATGTTCTTGCAAATTAGGGAATCCATCGAGCTTAACCGCCTCTCCTCCACTAAGCATCGCAGTGGGTGGGAAGCTCCAATTCGGCATCTTACCAAATGCCTCTAAAGTACGATAACCTAGACCTGCTACTCCCCTCATTTTTGTATACAGGACCACTATCCTATTTTTCAGATACCAAGAAAAGAAAGCCAACTAATAAACAACAAAATTAATTGTGTGGAAAATCTCTCATGTTCCGGGCTAATTAAACATGACGCATGTGGTGTCTCTTTCTCTATGGCACCATCATACGAGGCAAAATATTTAATCAATGCATAGCACAGTTGCATGAGACAAAAATTTAACCAGTTCATCCCAGGAAGAGGTAGTGGCTATGTATAGATGCAAATTGTATATTTGATAGTGTCTGTATTATATTCAAAAGCGGAAGGAGTATATACAATGGATCTCTAGGCGCCTCGCCCTTCTCTACTCCGGCTAGCCGTGTGAAGAAAGGGAACGAGCCGGGCATAACACTCAGAAGATTTTCAATGGTGGAAAGAGTGGAGAGGAGGAGGAGAATGGGTCTATCCTACGACATGCACGTACCCACATAGTATTGGAGAGCCAAGTATATCACGGATCACATGTTGTGTAGTACGTTGTTTAAGCAATGTACGGCGTCATGCATGTACGTTCAACACGCATGCATTCATGTCATATACTGCATGTACACAGATATATCGGACTCCACTGAATAATCAAAATAAGATGGGTTCTACAAGCTTCATACAAAAACACAAGACACATGATATATTTTTTCATATAGAGCCGCTCTTGGTTCTCGTTACTATGTGTTCTCCACTTTACTAGTATTTGTTCCTATCAATATGGCGCAACAGCGCTCATCTGCTCACGAGCGTCAGCAAACACCTTTAGGAGCAGCATTGACAACAGCGGATGAGTGCTCCGCTCATCTGCTCACGTTCGTTTGCGGTCGTCCACACGCCATGTCTCCATGGTATTCTTGTTTTCAAGTTTTCAATGATAAAAAAAATTCTCCATATAAATCATGCTTTATTACATGCGAGGGGGTCTAATAAACCCAGGCGGAGGGAGTAGTACTAATGACTAATAACATGGCGAAGAATAACTAACTAACTGTAAATATTGGTTGCTAGATAGCTAGCTTATTGACACACACTCAGTGGGCGACTAAAATCAGTGGAAGGTATATATAGGAGCTTCTGTCCATGAACAATGAGTGGTACGCACATATAAGCATGATTACAAGGGAACTCAAGATGCATATCAGCACGATAAGGTATAAACTGCATGAGCACATCACACAACTTTTCTCCACAAAGTCCGGCATGACCAGCGTCGAGAAATTTGTCATCACAACTTTGTAGCATGCAGTGGTGGAGACATGCCCCAGGCAGCCCGGGCTGCTGCCTGGGGCCTGAGACCAGTTTCCTTTGTGCACTGTAGCGAATACCGTAGCTACAATGCTACCGTGCACAAAGGCTGCCTGGGATGGCCTGGGGCTTCGCCTAAGCCTAGCGTCGCCGCTGGTAGCATGCATGCGTACCATGCTCTCTTACTCCCTGGCTTTCACCTATTTCACGTTTCATTCCAAGAGCAAGGAAACCAAATAAAAGCATGCCTATAGATAGCACAATGCATGAGAACAAATAATTCATCTCATTATGGCCAAACGGTTGAAATATATGACACAAATATGCCATTGTACATGGCACAAGCTAGAAAAAATGTGATGAATCCTCACAATTCATGAATGAAAAGAGAAGAGGATCAAGTGAAACCATGATGTGAAGTTGTTTTCTGTTTTCTGATCCAAGTGTAGTTCATGATTCAAAAGTTTAAGTTATTTGTTACTTCCTGTAGCAATAATTTGCAATTGTAAAATGTAAGTTCTATTAATTACATGTACTGTAACCCCAAACAATTTTTAGAAATTAGTGATGGGTGAAGTTGTAAGGAGAGAGATAACAAGACTTCGGCCGACACAAGGGATAATCATGTGGATGCCTGGCAAACCTATCATTCAACGGGATCAATGGCAACTGGAAAAATATAGAAGACAAGAGTAAAAAATATACACTACTAATTTGAGTCGGCCGCTAAGATCTCTTTTATCCTGGATCAAAGGGTATATATATTTGCTGACACTACTAGAAAAAGGCTGTTAGTGGCGCACCTAATGGCGCACTATAGATGTGCCACTATTACCATACCACTAGTAACAAATAGTAATGGCGCACCACATCAAAGTGCGCCATTACTAACAAAATTTTTTTCAGAATTTTTTTTTTCAAATTTTTTTTCCAATTTTTTTTTCGTTTTTTTCTAAATCTCGGGTTATTATGGCTTAATCTCGGGTCAATATGCTTAATCTTAAGTCAAATCACACTCCATGGTAAACTTCATGAAAGGTCACCCATCCTCACGTTACTCTAGCCTGAGCACGCTTAACTTCGCAATTCTATCCAACCCCAGCACCAGCTCACTTAACATGCACTTGTTGATATATCTATCATATCAATCCTATTAAACCTTGTTGATGTCTAGGACTTTGTTCATGTTCATGAGTGTAATGAAATTTTGAAAAAATATTTCAAACTTCCCAGTCATATTACGTATCATATTTTGAATATTTTTTCCAAAAGAAAAATTCGAAACCAATTTTTTTTCTGTTACTAGTGGCGCACCTAGCAAATGGTGCGCCATTACTAAGTTTGAATTTTTTTCCCATTTCCCCCCTCTAGATCTTAAAAGCCCCGTATCTTTTATTCTGTTAGTTTTTGGGGATTCTGAAAATCTTCAACGGGGCTCCTTGTTGAATTCGGATGTAACTTTTCGAGTAGATGATTTTTCATATAAAAAACTTTTTAATCCGAGTTCGTATGCAAAAGTTATGCCAATTTTACTAAATTTCAGAGAGATTTTGCAAATAAAGTTAAAATTCATATTTGTAAATTTTCCCAACAACTAGACCACATATCACGTGGGAAACTTATTTTCTTTTATTTTTTCTGACATTTCCATCATTTTCTTTTATTTTTTTAGAACTGAAAAGGCGGTCGGGGGGGAGGGGTGCATTTGGTTAGCAGTGACGCATCAGGGGATAGTGCGACATTACTAGTTGACATAGTAATGACGCACCTTCACAAAATGCGTCATTACTATGTGCGTGACTTGGTCAAATCTTGATCAAAGTTAGTAATGACGCACCTTATGTAGGTGCGTCATTACTAAGTTTGACATAGTAATGCCGCACTTATGCAAAGTGTGACATTACTAAGTTTGACCAAGGTTTGACCCAGTCATACACATAGTAATGACGCACTTTATACAGGTGCGCCATTACTATGCGAACTAGTAATGGCACACTATCCCCTGATGCGTCACTGCTAACATTTTTTTTCAAAACTAGTAATGGCGCATCACATAGCAGGTGCGCCATTAGTAATATGTCAATAATGGCATACCTGTATCTGGTGCGCCACTGCTATATAGCAGTGGCGCACCACATACATGATCCGCCATTAATGTCCATATTAGCTATAGCTGTTTTTCTAGTAGTGTGAGCTGGAAGGCCTCATGTATGTCGTGTTGTGTCATGGAAGCGACCTCCAAAACCAAAGAAAAAAAAATGTGATGGGAAGTGATTTCTCAATTGCGAGGCATATTTTTAACAAGGCGTGCAGATTTGAGCTATGTAGGCCAATATGGAGGTGTATTAACTGTTAGGCACCAAATGAATTCCTTGAAGGTGAGTCCATAGGGAGACACCATTTTCAAGTTGGACACTATATGAAACTCTTTCATGTAGACCTTTTAACCACGCTTCTCTTTGAAGGCGTGTGGATGGTGCTGTTCTTCCACCCGGGAGATGGAAAGATGACAGGGGTAATTATTCTGAGAGTCGTATAAACAAGTAGCATGCCAAATTGCTTCTTTTGGAACTTCCACCAAAGGTGATCAGGACGGTTGTGTGGAAGATGTCCGGTCAGACTGTTTGCATTGCAGCGGGGCAGCGACCCATGACTTATTGGGCGCTGTATATTCGTACCAAAGCGAGAAAAGACCAAGTGCCGCAACTAAATTTTGAATCAAGTGTACGAAAGCAGCCCAATTGCTTGAATTGGGGCGACAAACTATTGACCCAGTTGACCAAGTAGACTTCCATAAGTCCATCGACCTACTGTATGAGAGTTTAGCAAATAATCACAACAAGTGGCAGAGCTACTACATGTTATATACTGTGTGTATACGGTGGACTCCACCGAACAAAAAAATATGATGCAAATTCTGAACCGATGATGCACGATTGGCAAATACCATCGTTTGACCACAAACACACTCCAGAGACGACATTCCTGCGAACACCATCTAATGCCCAGTCGCTCCATGTGTCCATCACGGATCAATTGGAGACCTCCTATCTTCTCTCGGTACCCGCAAAACATGAATGACTGTACGTTCATTGCAAAAAACAAAAAAAACTGTACGTTGACAAGCAAACAGTGGCGTTAAGTACAGCATGGTCACCTTCTCATTGGCTCCTTCTTTTGGAGCCACGCCTGTAAAATATGTTGGAAGCGTTGAACCCTTTGTCTCGGGCCGCATTGATATATATCGGGCACAAGCCTTGGCGTACAAGTTGGGGAGAGATCGATCAGAGAGATCGTTACAGGAGAAATAGAAAGATTGCTACGGGAGAGAGAAGAAGAGATAGAGCTAGAGTACAAGTTTAAACAACAAGTGCTATCTCTATACAACTATTCTAACACTCCCTCTCAATCTGAACTTCAAGGAGCTTTGCCAAGGTTGAGATTGTATGTGAACTTTTCCAATCCTCTCATGGTAAGTGGTTTTGTAAACCCATCTGCAAGCTGATCTTCTGTAGGAATGAATTTGATCTCAAGCAACTTCCGAGCCACTCTTTCTCTGACAAAATGAAAATCAACCTCACTGTGTTTTGTTCGTGCATGGAAAACAGGGTTGGCTGAGAGATAGGTTGCCCCAATATTATCACACCATAGTCTCGCAGCCTGAGGAGTTTTAATACCAAGTTCATAAAGAAGCGTCTGAATCCACATTACTTTAGCTGTAGCATTAGCCAAGGCTTTATATTCAGCCTCTGTACTTGATCTTGAGACAGTGGCCTGTTTTCTTGCGCTCCATGACACAAGATTTGTTCCCAGAAATACAACAAAACCACATATAGATCTTCTATCATCAGCACATCCTGCCCAGTCTGCATCTGAATAAGCAGTTACAAGAAGAGAAGGGGACTTGGTAATTTGAAGTCCAAGACCTTATGAGTACTTAAGATACCTTAGAATTCTCTTAACCGCAGTCCAATGAGTAGTTCTAGGTGCATGCAAGTATTGACATACCTTGTTCACTGAGTAGGAAATATCAGGACGAGTAAGGGTTAAATATTGCAAGGCACCTACAACACTCCTATAATTTGTTGCATCCACTGGTGCAAGAGCTTCTCCACTTTCTACTATGAGCATTTCGGAGGTAGAAATTGGTGTACTAACCGGCTTGCAATTTTCCAAACCTACTCTTCTGAGAATATCAGTAGTGTATTTTTCCTGTGAGAGAAGTATGCCATCCTTAATTTTCTTTACTTCTATTCCAAGAAAATAATGAAGGTCACCCAAGTCTTTGAGAGCAAACTTGTTGTAGGCTGGAACCCTAAGTGAAGATATTTCACGAATTGAAAGGGGAATCCCCAAGAACAAGATGAACACAAGAGGGAAAACAAGAGGAACACTCAAGAACAAGCCCAATCACACATCCACTAGACCAACAAACACACAAGATCCACAAGGTACCTGAACAATCAAAGGGAAACATGATACATGGTAGAGTTCATCCCAAATCCTATGAAGGAGATGAGGGCTTGATGATCTAGGTAGATCCTTCCCCAAGAGGAGGGCTTGATATCCACAAGTGGATCTTCCTCCTTAGGAGGTCATGATCTCCATGAGGAGGAAGATGAGCAAAGCTCTCTTTTTGTCTATCAAATACTTTGCTATCCTACAAATGAGCTAGGGGATGCCCCTATATAGTTTAGGGACGAAATAAGAGGAAGAGGGGGATACAAGGGACCAAATCCCAAAAGTGGCACGCAGGCCTCAGAGTGGGGCGGGCACCCGGGGGACTTAGGCCCGGGCACCCGGGGTCGGTGCAGGGGGCTGGGCGGCTTCTGCCGGGCACCCGGGGCCTCAAAGCCCGGGCACCAGGGGGCGTGCTGGGCCGGTGCGGGAGGTGGCCCGGGCACCCGGGGCTAAGGGGCCAGGCACCCGGGGTTCCGCGGCTGGCGGCTGGGGCAGGGGCCGGGCACCCGGGGTTTGAGGGCCCGGGAACCCGGGGCATCGCCTGGGAGGAGGAGGGCCGGGCACCCGGGGCTGGGAGGCCGGGCACCCGGTGTGCGCCCAGGTGGAGGGGCCGGGCACCCGGGGCTGTAGGGGCCGGGCACCCGATGTGTCCAGGGGACTCTAGTTCTCCTCATTCTTCTCCTCCATAGTTGCTTGTGTCTCCGTCCTTGCCTCTTCACGATCTTCTCCTTGGTAGCTACGAGTGCATAGAGTTTCCATTTGAGGTATAATCCGACTCTTGTGTGAATCCGAATGAAACTCGAAGAGGAAGGAGTTCACCTCGGTTTTGACAACGCGTGCGTGAGCTCTCGTCGTAGGTCCTTTCCATGCTTGCGGTGGTGGTGTGATGTCCATGGTGATGGTCGAAGGATGCTCCGCATCATCTCCTCCCCCCCCTTGGGAGTGATCCGTCCACGGATCGTGATCTCCATCACCATGGTAACGAGATGACATCGCCGCATAGAAGTGGACAACCACCAAGCACTTGTCATGTGGAAGCTCGAAATGGTCACTCTCCAATGTCGCACCGTCTTGTATATCCTTCAAAAGGAGCAAAGATAACAAGCACTTGGAAAAACAAATTTGGTTGGCATTAAAGCAAAACCAAGCATTCAAGAGGTGATGTACCCAACAAGTGTTGTCATCAAGCATAGCATATGATGTGACAAGGGAGTGTGGCATAGCAGGTAAGCACATAAATTTAGCACAATCAAGGACATCATGGAAACAAGCATGTAAATGTGAGGTTGAGATGCACATATGTTTGACAAGATAGCGAGCATCAACCTCAAGATCATAGCAAACATGCATAACGCGCTCGACAAATGGTCTATGGTAGGCATAAGAGTCATTCACAACACCAAAAGAAATGAAATGTCTAAACACATGGGGCAAGTGCAAGACAATCCAAGCATAATGTGCATATGGTGTGGTGAAGAAAGTGAGGCACTCAACACAAATGATATAGCAATTTTGCAACATGTGCGAGGCAATCAAGTCGTGCAAACTAGTGAAGCGAAGAGGCAACACACTAGAGGAAATCATGGCAATCATATCATGTGAGCAAATAATAGGCATAGACAATGCACATGACATATCGCAAGTACAAACACAAACCAAGATCATTGTATCATCATAGGCATTGGGCACATAGCAAACATGGCAATAACAAGCAATATCTCCACCAAGCTTGCAAATACACATACAAGTAGTAGAATCAATCATCATGTGTAATGCATAGCATGGGTCACAAATGCATGGCAAAGGCGTAGGAATGAGCATATCATGCAAAGTGAATATGGCAAGATGGGCATATAATATGTAAAGGACGATAACCCATAACCATGTGAGAGCCATGTAGAAGAAATGCGCGAAGTCTTTGCATGAAGAGAGCGGTGGGAAAGGCAATCCATGTGATCCCAAGTCATCGTTGCTCTCTAGAGCTTGTTTTGTCAACTCATCAGATTGTGAGGTTGACAAGTATTCATGGGTACCTACACAAAAGAGACACAAACCAAAGAAATTGTGTTCGTGGTAAATGTACACATCATTCATCATGATGTGTATGTGCACGTGTGAGTTAGCACAAGATAAGCATCACTCAAAGAAATTTGATGCGTGATATAAGAACATGTCATCCATCATGAAAGAATAGTTATTATGTATGACACGATGAGGACACAAATTGAGAATGCAAGTATATGGCACATCAACATCATTGTCATTCATGGGGAGCCTATGGTGCACACAAGTAGAGGGATCATGCAATGGATAGGATGAATCAAAATCTCCTAACATGTATGAGGAAATTATGAGGGTCTCCTCATGAGCATTAAAGAAAACATCACATGGAGAATATTGACAATATCCAAAACAATGCATATTTGGAACAATGTGATCATGGCATGGCATAGTAGATGAATTGCACAAATCATTTAAAGGAAGCATGCAATATCATCACAAGAAAAACAAATGCCAATAACCATGGGCTCGTCATCTATGCCATAAGTGCAAATTGGGTTTATGTTGATGGCATATGCATAGTCACTATGAAGAGATTGCAAGTATGCCATATTGTTGATCTCATGCATAGCATATGACAAGTCAAGCGGATTGTCAAACATGATGTGACCAAGAGAATTATCACAAGAAATTCTATGTAACATGGCATCACAAGGTAAATCATCGCATGGGGAAATCACACTAGCATGAAGCATGACAATAGGTGTATCAACATCATGCAAGCAATCAATGTCAAGAGTGTCCACTAGTGGGACTAGAGCATCACCTTCACCTATGTTACCTTGTTCATTCCCCTCAAATGGTGTAGGTGAGGTGGCAAAGACCAAATGGTGGTCATCATCTTCATCTTGATGGAACCATGTGGGGGGTGCATCATATTCCACCATGGCCATCGTCTTGTCCAAAGGAAGGACGAAGTCGTCGCGGATCGGCGCATCATCATATATGGGACCTAGCACCAAATGAGAAGACACAATAGAGGTAGAGGTCAAGTTGTTAGAAATGCAAATGGCCTCATGTTCCCTATCAACTTCCTCACCCTCTCTATGTGGTGGTGACTCACTCACTCCCTCAAGGTAGGTGCACTCAATGTCACATATGGTGGAGTCACTCATCTCACTCAAATGGTGGGGGTTGTGGATCTCCTCACATGGGAATTGTGGCAACTCATCATATATGGGGCTAGTGGTGAAGTCACTCTCACTCTCAATATGGTGGCACAAGTCACTCATGTCATCATACGTCGTCGTGGTCGAAGGGAAACTCCCATGCTCAACCATATCGTCGTCGTCGCCATGGATGAAGGCCGAAGATGGCACATCATCGCTCTCGTCATGGATGAAGGCCGATGTAGGTTTACTCGTCGGAGGTAGGCGAAGATGTCGTACGTCCAAAGGCGAAGATGCCTTGAGAACACTTGGCGAAGATGCCAAAGTAGTCGAAGTAGTCGTAGCTCCGTCTTGGTGGTGCTTGTCTCGCGGTCTTCTCTTGTGTTCATGAAGTTTGGCCGTAGCTTGATGTAGAGCTTTTTGGGACTTGTAGGTGGACGCATCGCGAGCATCTTCATCTTGATGGTGTTATAGTGCTTGAGCTCGATGACGTTCCGAAGATTGGCCACTTGAGCGTCGCCGCCTTGAAGATGAGGAAGGGGAAGAAGACTTGTAGTTGGCCACCATGTCTCGTACTTGAGCCCTTTGTTCTGCCAACTTGGTGTCGAGGTAGTCCCTTATCCTTGCTTCGTTTTGGCAAATGTCGATGGCGAGTCGCTCAATGCTTTGCCTTGCTCGTTGTAGTCCGAAGATGGACGTTTTGGTGATGTAGTTGTTCGCGTCGTCGTTGTCGTGGAAGACCGGAGATGAAATGCCTTGCCTATCCATCACAAGACTCGAGTAGAGGTGAGTAGGAAATGAGATAAACAATACCAAGTTACCTTTTCCCAAAGTTGAGGATGTATCCCGTTTCACTCAATGTGAGATGAAAGAATGGTGGAATTGGTACCGGACTTGTTCACTCACACCTATCAAGTAAAGCTTATGGAGTAGCTTGGTGAGGATAGTGGCACAAAAATTTAATGCAAAATGTTAGCAAGAGTCAATAATGTTGGAAAAGATTCACAAATTCACAAGTGAAACAAGTAGACCAATAGCAATATGTGGCACGTAGAAACACACACACGGATAGATAAATGGGGTCGTGCAACCAAGGAATGAGCACAAAATGTGGAATCCACGGAAAACGCTCGTGTTGCACAACTCAAGAGAGGCGCTAGCACAATTGCTCAATAGGCGGATACGACACTTGTGCACAACCTAGAAGATGCAAAATGTATCAACTTTCTATCCCAAGTATGCTATGTGTATGATGTTCCTGGTGTTCTTCTCAAGATGATCCAAGATGATCGGATATGACAATCTTATATGCAATGTAGTATGATACTATGGCACTTGCTTACAAGCTCTTTGCTCTCTTTTCTTTTGCTTAAAAGATTATTCTTTTTTTGTTTTTTTATATGGCCACTTATGCGAAATGCACAAACCAAGATAGCAATTTTGTATATGCGGGAACAATCTTGTGACACAAGGGATGATATGATGATATCAAGATGATACCAATATGATATGGTATATATGCAATGGAAGGTACGGATCACTAATGTGCACAAGTAACGTTGCCGGCAATACTCAATGGCTAGTCTCGATAGGCAAGTGACGCAAAATGGGCTAAGGGGTTAACAATGTAATGGCAAGAATGTACAATGATAGGATACCACGATACCAAGGTGATATAGAGGTTACCGTTCTTGCTTACGGTTAGGGTGTCAAAATGGTGAAGTGGTCGTTGTCGAAGACGTCCTCGTGGTGATGATGAGTGGCGGTGTTCTTGATGTAGATACCAAGATGATGTATACCCGTCCCTAAGTAGCCGAAACACCTTAGGAAACGGTAAAAAACCGCGAACTCAAAATCTCCAAAGGAAAATGTCAAATGGTGGTAGCGGAATGCGTTGGCGGCTCCGGAGTTAGCAATGCGGAAGTGGTGGTGGTGGATGATGAAGAAGCAACCGTCCCTAAGTAGCCGAAACACCTTAGGAGACTCAGGTCACCCTCAAATAACCACAAATGCTATACGTAACTAAATTGGGTTAGGTTGCGGAAAGCGATGGTGGTTATGCGAATGATATGGTGGATGGCCTATGCAAAGATGCCAAAAATGCCAAATTTTTGATGGAGTCAAATGGTGTTGGAACCTATCTAGATGGATGGGGGATGTCAATAGCTACTCAACGAGCTAAAGAACGCGAAAATCGGACTTCCGGAGTGAATGTTATGGTCAAAACGGTAAAGTGCACGCGGCTGATTCTGGGGGTGCAGGTGCCCGGGGGTGGAAGGTGCGGGCACCCGGGGTGGTCCGAGGCAAACAGCCCGGGGGTGCGGGTGCCCGGGGTTTGGGGTGCGGGCACCCGGGGAGGTCAGCGAGGGTGGGCGGGGGGGGGGGGTCCGGGTGCCCGGGGGTGTTGGGTTTGGGCGGAAATTCATGGGAAGATGGATGAAATTGGTGGATTTCGTGGAGGGAAAGGTGGAGATGGATGGGGGAATGCTAGATCCACTCGAAACCAAGCAAATCCATGGATCAAATCCAACAAAACCTCATCAAACCAACAAATCACAAAAAAATTTGGGGCTATTTTTGATGGGGAAATTTTCGAATTTGGGGAAGAACACAACAAAATTAGGCTAGAGAACAAGAAGGGGGGCTCTAATTTCATGAGAAACCATGGCTTATGATACCAAGATGTTGTAGGGTGGAACCCTAAGTGAAGATCTTTCACGAATTGGAGGGGGAATCCCCAAGAACAAGATGAACACAAGAGGGAAAACAAGAGGAACACTCAAGAACAAGTCCAATCACACATCCACTAGACCAACAAACACACAAGATCCACAAGGTACATGAACAATCAAAGGGAAACAAGATACTGTTGTAAATATGCCCTAGAGGTAATAATAAATTAGTTATTATTATTATATTTCATTGTTCATGATAATCGTTTATTATCCATGCTAGAATTGTATTGATAGGAAACTCAGATACATGTGTGGATAAATATACAACACCATGTCCCTAGTAAGCCTCTAGTTGACTAGCTCGTTGATCAATAGATGGTTACGGTTTCCTGACCATGGACATTGGATGTCGTTGATAATGGGATCACATCATTAGGAGAATGATGTGATGGACAAGACCCAATCCTAAGCCTAGCACAAGATCGTGTAGTTCGTTTGCTAAAGCTTTTCTAATGTCAAGTATCATTTCCTTAGACCATGAGATTGTGCAACTCCCAGATACCGTAGGAGTGCTTTGGGTGTGCCAAACGTCACAACGTAACTGGGTGGCTATAAAGGTACACTACAGGTATCTCCGAAAGTGTATGTTGGGTTGGCACGAATCGAGACTGGGATTTGTCACTCCGTGTAAACGGAGAGGTATCTCTGGGCCCACTCGGTAGGACATCATCATAATGTGCACAATGTAATGAAGGAGTTGATCATGGGATGATGTGTTATGGAATGAGTAAAGAGACTTGCCGGTAACGAGATTGAACAAGGTATCGGGATACCGATGATCGAATCTCGGGCAAGTACAATACCGCTGGACAAAGGGAATTGAATACGGGATTGATTGAATCCTTGACATCGTGGTTCATCCGATGAGATCATCGTGGAACATGTGGGAGCCAACATGGGTATCCAGATCCCGCTGTTGGTTATTGGCCGGAGAGTTGTCTCGGGCATGTCTGCATGGTTCCCGAACCCGTAGGGTCTACACACTTAAGGTTCGATGACGCTAGGGTTATTAGGAAGACTTGTATGTGATTACCGAATGTTGTTCGGAGTCTCGGATGAGATCCCGGACATCAGAGAAGTTCCGTAATGGTCCGGAGGTAAAGATTTATATATGGGAAGTCATCATACGGTCACCGGAATAATTCGGGGGGTTACCGGTATTGTACCAGGACCACTGGAGGGGTTCCGGGGGTCCACCGGGAGGGTCCACCTGCCCCGGAGGGCCCTATGGGCTATGTGTGGAGAGGGACCATCCCCTTAGTGGGATGGAAGCCTCCCCTCCTAGGGCCCATGCACCTAGGGTTTGGGGGAACCCAAAAAGGGGGGCGCCCCCTTGCCTTGGGGGGCAAGGCAACCCCCCTGGCCGCCGCCCCCTCCTCAGATTGGATCTGAGGGGGCCGGCCCCCCCTCTCCCTTGCCCCTATATATATGTGGGGGTGGGAGGGCAGCCGCACCCAAGTTCTGGCGCAGCCCTCCCCCTCTCCCAAGTCCTCCTCTTCTTCCGCGGTGCTTGGCGAAGCCCTGCAGGATTGCCACGCTCCTCCTTCACCACCACGCTGTCGTGCTGCTGCCGGATGGAGTCTTCCCCAACCTCTCCTTCTCCCCTTGCTGGATCAAGGCGTAGGAGACGTCACGGGGCTACACGTGTATTGAACGCTGAGGCGCCGTGGTTCGGCGCTTAGATCGGAATCAACCGCGATCTGAATCGCTACGAGTACGATTCCTTCATTCGCATTCTTGCAACGCTTCCGCTTAGCGATCTATAAGGGTATGTAGATGCACTCTCCTTCCCCTCATTGCTAGATTACTCCATAGATTGATCCTGGTGAGGCGTAGAAAATTTTAAATTTCTACTACGATCCCCATCAGTGGCATAATGAGCTAGGTCTATACGTAGTTTCTATGCACGAGTAGAACACAAAGCAGTTGTGGGCGTCGATATTGTCAATTTACTTGCCGTTACTAGTCTTATCTTGATTCGGCGGCATCGTGGGATGAAGCGGCCCGGACCGACCTTACACGTACTCTTACGTGAGACTGGTTCCACCGACTGACATGCACTAGTTGCATAAGGTGGCTAGCGGGTGTCTGTTTCTCCCACTTTAGTCTGATCGGATTCGATGAAAAGGGTCCTTATGAAGGGTAAATAGAAATTGGCATATCACGTTGTGGTTTTGGCGTAGGTAAGAAACGTTCTTGCTAGAAACCTATAGCAGCCACGTCTAAGTTGTTTTTGCAGCATATGCCTTGTGAGGTGATATGGCCAAAAGGATGTGATGAATGATATATGTGATGTATGAGATTGATCATGTTCTTGTAATAGGAATCACGACTTGCATGTTGATAAGTATGACAACCGGCAGGAGCCATAGGAGTTGTCTTAATTTATTTATGACCTGCGTGTCAACATAAACGTAATGTAATTACTTTACTTTATTGCTAAAGCATTAGCCATAGTAATAGAAGTAATAGATGACGAGACAACTTCAAGAAGACACGATGATGGAGATCATGATGATGGAGATCATGGTGTCATGCCGGTGACAATGATGATCATGGAGCCCCGAAGATGGAGATCAAAAGGAGCAAAATGATATTGGCCATATCATGTCACTATTTGATTGCATGTGATGTTTATCATGTTTTACATCTTATTTGCTTAGAACGACAGTAGCTTAAATAAGATGATCCCTCACTAAAATTTCAAGAAAAGTGTTCCCCCTAACTGTGCACCGTTGCGAAGGTTCGTTGTTTCGAAGCACCACGTGATGATCAGGTGTGATAGAACCTAACATTCGAATACAACGGGTGTTGACGAGCCTATCATGTACAGACATGGCCTCGGACACATGCAATACACTTAGGTTGACTTGACGAGCCTAGCATATATAGACATGGCCTCAGAACACGGAAGACCGAAAGGTCGAGCATGAGTCATATAAAAGATACGATCAACATGAAGATGTTCACCGATGTTGACTAGTCCGTCTCACGTGATGATCGGACACGGCCTAGTCGATTCGGATCATGTATCACTTAGATGACTAGAGGGATGTCTATCTGACTGGGAGTTCATTAAATAATTTGATTAGATGAACTCAATTATCATGAACATAGTCTAAATTGTCTTTGCAAATATCTTGTAGATAAATAGCTCACGTTGTAGCTCCCTGTTTCAATACGTTCCTAGAGAAAGATTAAGTTGAAAGATATTGTAAGCAATGATGCGGACTAGGTCCGTAGTCCGAGGAGTGTCCTCACTTCTACACAGAAGGCTTACGTCTTTGATGCACCGCTCGATGTGCAAACCCCTACAACGTCGTCTGTGGATGTTGTGAACACCTGACAGACACATCCTGATGACTACTTGATAGTTTAGTGCACCATACCTTACGGCTTAGAATCAGGATTCCAATGACGTTTTGAATGTCATAGAACATATGAGATGTTCCAAGAGCTGAAATTGGGATTTCAGGCTCATGCCCGTGTTGAGAGGTGTGAGACCTCTGACAAGTTCTTTTGCCAACAAGATGGAGGAGACTAGCTCAGCTAGTAAACATGTGCTCAGAATGTCTGGGTGCTTCAATCACTTAAAGCAGTGGGAGTTAAACTTCCAGATAAGATAGTGATTGATAGAGTTCTCTAGCCACTATCACTAAGCTACTAGATCTTCGTGATGAACTATGACATGCAAGGGATGGAGTTGATCCCGGAGCTGTTCGCGGTGCTTAAGACCTCAAAAGGTAGAAATCAAGAAGGAGCAACAAGTGTTGATGGTTTAACAAGACCACTGGTTTCAAGAAGGGCAAGGGATAGAAGGGAATCTTCATGGATGGCAAACCAGTTGCCGCTCCAGTGAAGGAACCCAAGGTTGAACCCAAACCTGAGACTAAGTGCTTCTATTGTAAGGGGAATGGTCACTGGTAGCGGAATTACCCCAAATGCATGGTAGATAAGAAGGTTGGCAACTTCAAAGTATATACGTGTTATTAATGTGTACCTCACTAGTACTCCTGGTAGCACCTGGGTATTGGATACCGGTTCAGTTACTATTATTAGTGACTTGAAGCAAAAGCTACGGACTAAACAGAGACTGGCTAAGGGCGAGGTGACGATGCATGTTGGAAGTGTTTCCAAAGTTGATGAGATCACCATCGCACGCTCCATCTGCCTTCGGGATTAGTATTGAACCTAGATAAATGTTATCGGGTGTCTATGTTGAGCATGAATATGATTAGATCATGTTCATTGCAATATGGTCATTCATTTAAGTTAGAAAATAATGGTTATTCTGTTTACATGAATGATACCTTTCATGGTCATGCACCCTATGTGAATGGTTCATTGAATCTCGGTCGTGGTAATACACATGTTCACGCCAAAAGATGTAGAGTTAATAATGATAGTACCACTTTCTTGTGGCACTGCCGCTTAGGTCATATTGGCGTAAGATGCATGAAGAAACTCCATGTCGATGGATGTTTGGAGTCACTTGATTTTGAATCACTTGACACATGTGAGCCATGCCTCATGTGCAGGATGACTAAGACCCCATTTTCAGGTACAATGAAATGGGCAAATGACTTGTTGGAAATCATGCATGCCGATGCGTGTGATCCAATGAGAATTGAAGCGTGCGGTGGATATCGCTATTTTCTCATCTTCAGTGACGATTTGGGTAGATATAGGTATATCTACTTAATGAAGCACAAGTCTGAAACGTTTGAAAAGTTCAAGCGATTTCAGAGTGAAGTTAAGAATCATCATAACAAGAAGATCAAATTCCTACGATCTGATCAATGAGAATTTTTGAGTTATGAGTTTGGCAAACACTTAAGACATCGTGGAATTGTATCACAGTTGAAGCCACCTGGAACACCACAGGGTAATGGTGTGTCCGGACGTCGTAATCGAACCTTATGAGATATGGTGCGATCTATGATGTCTCTTGCCGATCTACCGTTTTCATTTTGAGGTTATGCGTTAGAGACAGCTGCATTCACTTTAGATAGGGCACCATCTAACTCCGTTGAGACGATGTCGAACATTGGTTTGGCAAGAAACCAAAAATTGTCGTTTCTTAATGTTTGGGGCTGTGATGCTTAAGGCTTCAGCCAGAGAAGCTCGAACCCAAAGCGGACAAACACATCTTCATAGGATACCCAAAGGTGACAGTAGGGTATACCTTCTATCTCAGATCCAAGGGCAAATTGTTTGTCGCTAAGAACGGGTCCTTTCTCGAGAAGGAGTTTCTCTCGAAAGAATTGAGTGGGAGGATGATAGAACTTGATGAGGTTGTCGAACCTTTACTTCAACCAGAGAGTGATGCAATACAGAAAGATGTTTTCTGTGGCGCCTACATCTGTTGAAGAGGAAGTTAATGATAGTGATCATGAAGCTTCGGATCAAGTTGCTATCGAACTTCATAGGTCGACAAGGATATGTACTACTCCTGAATGGTACGGTAATCTTGTCTTAGATATCATGTTGTTAGACAACAATGAACCTACGAGCTATGGAGAAGCGTTGGTGGGACCGTATTCCGACAAATGGTTAGAAGCCATGAAATCCGAGATAGCATCCATATATCAGAACAAAGTATGGACTTTGGTGGACTTGCCCGATGATCGGCAAGCCATTGAGATAAATGGATCTTTAAGAAGAAGACGGACGTGGGCGGTAATGTTACCGTCTATGAAGCTCGACTTGTGGGAAAGAGTCTTTTCACAAGTTCAAGGAGTTGACTACGATGAGAATTTCTCACTCGTAGCAATGCTTAAGTCCGTCGGAATCATGTTAGC
Source organism: Triticum aestivum (assembly GCF_018294505.1). Lineage (NCBI taxonomy): Eukaryota > Viridiplantae > Streptophyta > Magnoliopsida > Poales > Poaceae > Triticum > Triticum aestivum. The sequence goes on along the minus strand of NC_057812.1, from coordinate 700,595,363 downwards.
ATTAGCTGTATTTTTCGATTATGAAATCTGACAGATGGATGTCAAAACAAGTTTTCTTACCAGTTTTCATAAGAAAGAGTTGTATGTGATACAATCAAAGTTTTGTCGATCCTAAGGATGCTAAAAGGTATGCTGGCTCCAGCGATCCTTCTATGGACTAGAGCAAGCATCTCGGAGTCAGAATATATGCTTTGATGGAGTGATCAAAGCTTTCAGGTTTATACAATGTTTGCTAGAAACTTGTATTTACAAGAAAGTGAGTGGGAGCACTACAACATTTCTGATAAGTATATGTGGATGACATATTGTTGATCCGAAATAATGTAGAATTTCTGGAAAGCATAAACGGTTGTTTGAAGAATGTTTTTCAAAGGAAGACCTGGATAAAGCTGCTTACATATTGGGCATCAAGATCTATAGAGATAGATCAAAATGCCTGATGATACTTTCAAAGAACGCACACCTTGACGTGTTTTTGAAGGAGTTCAAAATATATCAGTCAAAGAAGGGGTTCTTACCTGAGTTGTAAGGTGTGAAGTTGAGTAAGACTCGAAGATTGACCACGGCAGAAGAAAGAGGAAGGACGAAGATCGTCCCCTATGCTTTTGTCATAGGCTCTATACGGTATGCCATGCTGTGTACCGCACCAGATGTGTGCCTTGCCACATGTCTGGCAAGAGGGTACAAAGGTGATCTAGGAGTGGATCACCAGATAGCAGTCAAAATTATCCTTAGAGGAATAAGGAAATGTTTCTCGGTTGTGGAGGTGATAAAGAGTTCGACGTAAAGAGTTACGTCGATGCAAGCTTAACACCTATCCGAATATGGCAAGACCCGTTGACTACAACCTCTCTCACAAGCATAACATGATCAAACCCAGAACTCATTGAGTGTTAATCACATAGTGATGTGAACTAGATTATTGAGTCTAGTAAACTCTTTGGATTTTGGTCACATGGCGATGTGACCTGTGAGTGTTAATCACATGGCAATGTGAACTAGATTATTGACTCTAGTGCAAGTGGGAGACTGTTGGAAATATGCCCTAGAGGCAATAATAAATTAGTTATTATTATTCTATTTCATTGTTCATGATAATCATTTATTATCCATCCTAGAATTGTATTGATACGAAACTCCAATACATGCGTGGATAAATAGACAACACCATGTCCCTAGTAAGCCTCTAGTTAACTAGCTCGTTGATCAATAGATGGTTACGGTTTCCTGACCATGGACATTGGATGTCGTTGATAACGGGATCACATCATTAGGAGAATGATGTGATGGACAAGACCCAATCCTAAGCCTAGCACAAGATCGTGTAGTTCGTTTGCTAAAGCTTTTCTAATGTCAAGTATCATTTCCTTAGACCATGAGATTGTGCAACTCCCGGATACCGTAGGAGTGCTTTGGGTGTGCCAAACGTCACAACGTAACTGGGTGGCTATAAATATACACTACAGGTATCTCCGAAAGTGTCTATTGGGTTGGCACGAATCGAGACTGGGATTTGTCACTCCGTGTAAACGGAGAGGTATCTCTGGGCCCACTCGGTAGGACATCATCATAATGTGCACAATGTGACCAAGGAGTTGATCACGGGATGATGTGTTATGGAACAAGTAAAGAGAAGAGACTTTCCGGTAACGAGATTGAACAAGGTATCGGGATACCGACGATCGAATCTCGGGCAAGTACAATACCGCTGGACAAAGGGAATTCAATACGGGATTGATTGAATCCTCAACATCGTGGTTCATCCGATGTGATCATCATGGAACATGTGGGAGCCAACATGGGTATCCAGATCCCTCTATTGGTTATTGGCCGGAGAGTTGTCTCGGTCATGTCTGCATGGTTCCCGAACCCGTAGGGTCTACACACTTAAGGTTCGATGACGCTAGGGTTATTAGGAAGACTTGTATGTGATTACTGAATGTTGTTCGGAGTCCCGGATGAGATCCCGGACATCACAAGGAGTTCCGGAATGGTCCGGAGGTAAAGATTTATATATGGGAAGTCATCATACGGTCACCGGAATAATTCGGGGGGTTACCAGTATTGTACCGGGACCACTGGAGAGGTACCGGGGGTCCACCGGGAGGGTCCACCTTCCCCGGAGGGCCCTATGGGCTATGTGTGGAGAGGGACCATCCCCTTAGTGGGCTGAGCGCCTCCCCCCTAGGGCCCATGTGCCTTGGGTTTGGGGGAACCCAAAAAGGGGGGCGCCCCCTTGCCTTGGGGGGCAAGGCAAGGCAACCCCCTTGGCCGCCGCCCCCTCCTCAGATTGGATCTGAGGGGGCCGCCCCCCCCTCTCCCTTGCCCCTATATATATGTGGGGGTGGGAGGGCAGCCGCACCCAAGTTCTGGCGCAGCCCTCCCCCTCTCCCAAGTCCTCCTCCTCTTCCGCGGTGCTTGGCGAAGCCCTGCAGGATTGCCACGCTCCTCCTTCACCACCACGCCGTCGTGCTGCTGCTGGATGGAGTCTTCCCCAACCTCTCCTTCTCCCCTTGCTGGATCAAGGCGTAGGAGACGTCACCGGGCTGCACGTGTGTTGAACGCGGAGGCGCCGTGGTTCGGCGCTTAGATCGGAATCAACCGCGATCTGAATCGCTACGAGTACGACTCCTTCATCCGCGTTCTTGCAACGCTTCCGCTTAGCGATCTACAAGGGTATGTAGATGCACTCTCTGTCGGTGTACAAAAAGAGGGGTACACTTTTTGTACCCCTATAACTGTGCACGGGCAGTCTGAGCCACGGGCACCACCACACTGAGCAAGGCAAGGGAGGTGAGGCAAGGTAAGGCCGAAGCTCAGGAGAAGCAGAACGACGCCAAGACCAAGACCACAAAGAGCAAAGGGGACGAAGCGGACCCCCCCCCCCCCGGCAAGATCCTTGCCGGGAGGCGGTTTTAGCAAACCCAGCAAGAGCCTTGTCATGGCAGCTCGCCCCACACCTACGAAGTAAGTCACCCTTGAGTCCACTGCCCCCATGGGGCAAGGATTCGGGAGACATCCCCGTGGTGGCATGCGGATCTTTGTGAAGACATTCAATATCAGATACACCCTTTAGAAGATGATGATCCTTGGCGGGATCCCAGCCAAGGAGGACCACAAGGCCCCCGGCAAGAGCCTTGCCGGGGATGACAGCAGGCGCCATGGCAAGACCCGTAGGGCCACCATCAGGCCCACGCCGGTCAAACCTCCACCGCCGTTCGCATGCAGCTACCGACCCAACCAGCTGGGCAGGCACCTGCGTGGCGGCATGCGGATCTTCGTGGAGACCCACCACTACACCACCTCAGCTGCCCGCCTGCCTACATGGCACCGTGGGCGCCGCAGGCCAGGGCGCGTGTCGACACGAGAGGGAGTGGCAACGGACGAGATAGGTCTCTCCCCCGTCCCCGATAAAGCAAGGACACCTAAGCAGGACGCATTAAATGCGCCTTGTCATGTAATGCGAGGGATAACCTTGCATCGATGTTCCCTTTCCACCTCCTGTGTGCCACTGTGGCCACCCCTTTTCCTATAAAAGGAGGCCCGAGGCGACCATGAGAAAGATTCGGCTTTTTGGAGCTCCTCACGCCCCATAGCTAGCTCAAGAACACAGATATACAATCCACCAAAGCAGGAGTAGGGTTTTACGCATCCTCGCGGCCCGAACCTGGATAAACGAACCGTGTGCTATCTGTTTGATCCACTCTTCTCACGACCCCACGCCCCGCAACCGTAGTAGGGATTCTTGTGATCCCATAGGTGTCGTTCCCACCGACATCTTTGGCGCGCCAGATAGGGGGCGCAGTTGTGAGAATCGGCTTTAGCAGTTAGTTCGACGCTTCTTCATCGTCATGGCGCTCAAAAGAAGACGACGGTGGCGGTTGGCCCGTCGGAAGCCAGACATCCCGTCCCGACGCGGGCGAGCAGTGGACTGGTCGCAGAGAGGACCCGGGGTGCCGTTAGCGAACACCAACACCATCCCAGCAGCCGGAGTTTGGGAGGCGGCGATGTTCGTGTGCTTGGTAACGGGCCGCACGCCGCCAAATCCAAAGACGGAGCCAAGCCCTCCGCGGGTGGCGTGGGGCCTTCCAAGATTGCTGCCGCCCCGCCCGAAGGCGATGCGAGGGCCTCCAAGACTCCCACGCCGGCGCCGACGGCGCTCCTCTCAAGCGGCGTGCGATGAACGGCGTAATCACGCCGAAGACCCCGGGCGTCGCCGCGGGAAGAGCCCCGAGCGCCACTCCCGGGAGGTAGAAGACCTGCCCGCTCGCCGAGGCGCTGGTGAAGATGGCATGCGACCGCGGGGTCGTGATAGAGCTCCTTCTGACATGGTCAGAAGTCGAAGCGCGTCGCGATCCATGCAGGTTTCGCTGCCACCAACGCCAGCAGAAGCCCTGGCGCGCGCGCACTTGCTCCTCGATTTTCCTCCCACTACGGGGAAACTCGATGAATGGAGAGCCACTATCCAAAGCCTTGTTGCGGTGGCCAACAAAGACGGACCGAGTCCGGTGGAGCCCCCGGGTCGACGCTCCGACGGGGTCCCACGCACCAGTGGCAGGAAAGCCGGCGGCGCCGTGACCACGGTGCACTCGCCTCCTCCTCGCCCGGTACCACGGACGCCAACCCATCGCGACTTTACGGGCGACGAAATCTCCATAGCGTCGTCCGACCCGCAGACCCACTGTGACCAGTGCCAAGTCCTTCAGGAACGAGAACATGAAGACGCTCGAACCACCATCGAGCGTCGGCGCGGAGCGCGCCACCAGTCAGACAGGCGAGCTGGGCCTGCTGTGAACCACTATCGAGCGCCGGTGCGGAGCACGCCACCAGTCAGGTAGGCTGTCCGGCTTTTACCCATGAGCTGCGGCAGTTCCAGTGGCCCACTCACCGCACCTTCAAACCTGACGTGGGAGAAAAGTACAGCGGCAAGACACACTCGTCCGAGTTCCTCAGCATCTACACCACCAATGCAGAGACGACACAGCCAGTTGAAGTGCCGCCGAAGAAGAAAATGATGCAGCACCCGGTCTACTTTGTTAGTTCCCTCCTGCAGGGAGCTAAATCAAGGTACTCCGGCGTGCAGAAACTGCTCTTCGGCCTTCTTATGACCTCGAGGAAGCTGCGTCACTACTTCCAGGCACACGAGATCACCGTCGTCACTCGCCTCCCTCTGCAACGGATATTGCACAATCCAGATGCGACGGGAAGAATTGTGGAATGGGCACTGGAGCTGTCCAGCTTTGGCCTCAAGTTTGAAAGTACTTCGACGATTCAGAGCCGAGTCCTGGCGGAGTTCATTGCAGAATGGACCGCAACACTTGACGAAGAAGCCCAAGAGACTGCTCTCCCCGGCAAGGAGGCAAGTTGCAGTTGGATCATGTACTTTGATGGAGCTTTCTCCTTACACGGCGCCGGGGCTGGCGTACTGCTTGTCGCGCCCACGGGAGAGCACCTCAAGTACGTGATCCAGATGCACTTCTCCAGGGAGGTGTCAACAAACAATACGGCAGAGTACGAAGGGCTGCTTGCCGGTCTTAGGATCGCGGCGGACCTCGGAATCAAGGCTCATCGTCAGGGGCGACTCGGAGCTCGTTGTCAAGCAAGTCAACAAGGACTACCAGAGCCCGTTGATGAAGGCCTACGTCGATGAAGTGAGAAAGTTGGAAGAGCGTTTCGACGGTATACAGGCTGAATACGTTCCCCGAGCGGAGAATGATATCGCCGATTACTTGTCAAAACGCGCTGCCCTCAAGCTACCTGTGGAACCAGGTACCTTTGTGCTCCAGCTAACTCAACCATCCGTTAATCCATCAACAGAGCAGAACAAGAGGAGGAAATCAGGATCCGGCAAGTACTTTCCCGCCGAGCTCCCCGGAGCCGCCGGCAAGGATGTTGCCGGGGACACTAAACCCGCCACGGGACGGCTAGCTCCGGCGAAGTGTCAAACTCTTGCCGTCGAGACAGCCGCTCCCATCACGGAGGAAATGCCTTTAGTCCTTGTCGTCGAGCCCCAGGCTCCAGCGTGGGCACAGCATAGCGTTCGATTCCTCCAAACAGGGGAACTTCCTGAAGAGCAGGAAGAAGAGGAAAAAGTAGCCCGTCGCTCTACCATGTACCAGTTCGTCGATGATGTCCTGTACAGAAAGAGGCCGAACGGTGTGAAATTGAAGTGTATCCCTCGGCAGGAAGGACTGGAGCTATTGGCGGAGATACACGGAGGCATATGTGGATCCCACATCGGGTCAAGGGCCCTTGCAGGCAAGGCATTTAGGCAAGGCTTCTTCTGGCCCACCGCCCTCCAGGATGCGACGACACTAGTCACCAGGTGTGAAGCGTGTCAGTTCCATTCAAAGAAGCTTCATCAGCCAGCTCAAGCCCTTCAAACCATTCCTCTCTCCTGGCCCTTCTCGGTCTGGGGGCTCGACATACTAGGCCCTTTCCCCCGCGCTGTTGGGGGCTTTGAGTACTTGTACGTTGCAATCGACAAGTTCACAAAGTGGCCGGAGGTGGAGGCAGTGAGGAAGGTCACAACTCAGTCAGCCATCAAGTTCTTCAAGGGACTAGTGTGCCGTTTTGGTGTACCCAACAGGGTCATCACCGACAACGGCACACAGTTCACAAGCCACACCTTCATGCAATATATCCAAGACCTCGACAACAAAGTCTGTTTCTCTTCCGTTGCTCACCCATGAGAGGGCAAACGCTAAAGTACTGCGAGGCTTAAGGACCAAGACCTTTGACAAGCTGCACAAGAGTGGAAGGCGCTGGATTGATGAGTTGCCGACAGTTCTTTGGTCGATCAGGACGACGCCAAATCGAGCCACCGGCCAGACACCCTTTGCCCTAGTATACGGGGCAGAAGCAGTTCTCCCCACTGAACTCATATATGGGTCACCTTGAGTGCTCGCTTATGATGAGCTTGAGCAAGAGCAACTGTGGCAAGATGACGCAATGCTCCTTGAGGAAGATCATCTTCGGGCGGCTGTGAGAGCAGCACGCTACCAGCAAGCCTTGCGCCGCTACCATAGCCGCAAGGTTCATGCCCGAAGCCTTGAGGAAGGCGACCTTGTCCTTCGGCACGTTCAATCGGCCAAGAATTCCAACAAGTTGACGCCAAAGTGGGAAGGCCCTTATCAGGTAATACGAGTCACCAGGCCCGGCGCAGTCCGCCTGGAGACCAAAGATGCCGTTTCGTGAGTAACTCCTGGAACATTGAGCATCTTCGCAAGTTTTACCCGTGAGGCGCGGCTTGCCGGGCCCCCCGGCAAGCCACCTTTTGTACAAGCATGTGACCCTTTGTACAAAGCCAGGCGCAGACCCTGAGCATGAATAAATGAAGCGCTGGCGCCCTAAGTTATAGCATGCATGCTAGGTTGAGTCTCGTCCGTGGTTAGGGTTGATAGTGCTTAGCGGCGACTAACCCCTAGCTTAGATGTCGAGTGTGCGTCTCTTTGTCTTTCTTTTGTCTTCTTTGGTTCACGGGACACACGGATATCCGTGCCGAACCACTTGGGGAGGAAAATAAGATGAACAGACCAGCATCTAGCCCTCGGCAAGCCAGCATTGTCGGGGGCTGCAAGAGCAAAGATTCACCCACGGCGAACCAGGGTTGCCGGGGGCTGCATCTTTAGATAAGTTCTTCATCCCTTATCATGCATTCCATTATGGACTGAGGTATGTGAAACCTCGTTTTCCCCTAAGCTATCGTGCTCCCATAACTCTAGGCCCTAGGGCTCATTCCTGGGGCCAGGTTTGGTCGTAGTCGCGGCAGCGAAAGGATTCATCCTGCCTCCACCAAAGGCATGAGGAAGGTCAAGGAGCATGTAATCCCTTTCTTGTCTCAAGTGCTTAGCGGCGATGAGCATGTAATCCCTTAGCACCAAAGGATTCATCCTGCCTCCTTGACCTGCCTCCTGAGGAGAGGGACAAGGAGCCAGAACCCGCCTCATCCCTGCCTCCACCAAAGGCGTGAGGAAGGTCGAGCAAAGTGGGGAGACGGCAAGGCATGTTGCCGGGCAAGGAAATATTTATCTTGAAGATATCAAGGATTTACTCCTTGTCGTGGGTTCCAACGGCAAACAAATGACCCGGCAAGCATCCCTTTTTCATTAAAAACATTCCACTCAGGTACCGTCCATAGGGAATGAAAAACATGAATGATGGGATTAGAAGTTTTAAATTCAACAAAGGCCCGAAGGCTTACAAACTAAAAAGAGATAAGGTGCATGTAATCCCTTTCTTGTCCCTCTCCTCAGGAGGCAGGTCAAGGAGGCGAAAGAGACAAAAGGAGCGCCTAGGACAGGTGGAAGAAGACACCAAGAAAACATCTTGGTGGCCGTCCAAAGGCTGGATGGTGATGGCGGCGCCGGAAGCAGAGCTCGAAGACGAGGCGGCAGGACGTCAGCACGCGTCGAAGGCGTCGGTGCCCACGTACTCCAACTTGACGGCCTTGCCGCCCACCCTCTTCCTCTTCCGCAGCCTCCCAACACCAGCCACCCAAGGAGATGACCCCGAGAAGTTCAGGGAGCCGGCGACGCGGATGATGGGGTCGCCGGTGCCACACGGAGCGGCGCCCGACACCTAATCGAACCCGTCATCCTGCCACCTACTACCCTCGTCGTCGCTGCCGCTGTCCTCCTCATCACTCCCGCCCGAGGAGGAGTCTTCACTATCAGAAGAGCTCTCCACGCAGCACCTTGCACGGGTCCCAAAGCACCCGAAGACCTTGACGGAGAGAAGACCACCCTCCATCAGCTTAAAAAGGAGAGTGAGCCCCTCCGTCAAGCGGTGGATATGGGCAAACGTCTTCCATCCCCGACGGAGATACATCACGTGAGGGGCGGGGAAGTCGATGCGGGCCCGCGTGCCACTGATCCCGCAGCCCCTCATGTGCAGCCACAACGACTTCAGCGGATGCAGCTCCATCTCCCGCGCGAATGGAGTCGGGAGACGAAGGCGACGGCGAGGCGGCCGACGCAGCCTAACAAAGAACTCGCAAGGGTCATCCCCAACATGGCCCTCCATGGGGGGAGGAACTGCTGGCGGAGGCGAGGCCGGCGCGCCGCCCCGTCCTCCTCTTCCCCGAGCGCCTTGGCCTCGCCCACGGCCTCGCCCCCTCCCCCTTCCTCTTGCGACTGGCTCTACCACCGCGGGTGCAGGAGAAGGAGGGACGCGTTGTCGAGCGGCGACCCTCACCGCCACCGTTGAAGGACCAGGATTCCCTCTCTCCATGGCGGATGGAAGAGGGGAGCAGAAGCTGAAGGAAGGAGGAGATGAAGGAATGCCGGACGCTATCCCCCTCTCCCGCTCTTTATAAAGGAACGGGGTGGGGGCTCGGCCGCCCCGCTCAGCCAATCAAGACGCGGAAGGCGCAGGGAACTGGGACCGACCCGCCGCCCCAGCCCGCGGCGGCCCAGTTTCCTGCCTCCACCGTTCGCCACCCCAAGCGCATGAGAGCCACGTGGCAGGCGTGCAGGACCGAGGGACGGGTGAGGAGACCTCTCGCCACCCCGTGATCATAGGGAGTGGACGCCTTGAAGACCACGCCTCGGCCCCGTTCAGTAAATGGGCCGCGCCTCCACGCCTCCCTCCGTTAATGGGGAGGGCGCGAACCGCCCCCTTTACTACGACGTGACGCATGCATGCAGAGCTTAGCCCCACGCATGCCGCCCACGTCACACACGCTGTCAGGACCCCGACTCGATGTCACATCGATCTAGCTGGTAACACCTCATATCACTTTGCGGCGTCATGCACGGTATCCCCACGGGTGTCGTCTTACCTTTTCCCGGGACCGTTTGCGCCTTTTGGCTCACGTATATGATAGTGTCGCTAGCATCCATATGATAAAGAGCCCGGGCTGACATGACTAGTCGTAAACCTAAAGTGGCACAGACTTACAGGGACAGGCATCCATGACCCAGCTTCGAACGTGTCGGTCATCAGCAAGTGGGTCCGGGCTGTAGCACTGGGCTAGCAGGACTCCGGTAAACCGGGCTGTAGCGGGCTAACAGGACTCCGGTACTCAAAGCGTGACATTTCCCCGAAGGGACAGACACAGGAACGAAGAAGGACACATGCCGGCCAGCCTAAGTGTTCCAGAGCAGTAGCAAGCTACCATGGCTCAGCGGTAACACTAGGAGACATTTCCCGGTAAGAGAGGCTACTAAAGATAAACAACTAGATAGTCAGATCCCACACATACCAAGCATTTCAATCATACACACAATATACTCGATATGTGCAAATACAACGAAGCATCACAACATGACTCTATGACACAAGTACTTTATTTAAGGCTCAGGGAGCCATACATATCATACACAAAGGTACGGGTCTCACGACCCAACATACAAGTCATACAGTCATACAAACCAACAGCGGAAGTAACTTGTCTGAGTACAGACAACTAGTAAAATAAAAGAGGCTTGGAAAGCCTAGCTATACTACGTGGTCCTTCACAAGCTCAGGGTCACCACCTGGGTCTTTAGCCTACTCGTTGATGTCAACGTCTACATAGAACCCATCAGAAGGGGTTACAGCGTCTTCTGTAAAAATGTAGATTATAGCAACATGAGTACAAAGGTACTCAGCAAGACTTACATCAGATCCTACATACATGCATAGTATCAAGAAGGGTTGGTGGAGTTATTGCAGCAAGACAGCTTTGACTCTTGGCTAGGCTATCCTACGATACTCCAACTTGAAATGGTTTTGCGCACACGAGTCCACTACTCACCACTTCAATACACTACCGAGGATCCACCTCCGTCTTCCTACGGAAGAGCCATCCTCGGCACTCACACTTATCTTGAGGCTTTTAGTAGTTTCCATTTACTTATCTATGAACTGTATAGGCAACCAAGTAGTCCTTTACCGCGGACGCGGCTATTCGAATAGATCATGTTAACCCTGCAGGGGTGTACTTCTTCATACACGCTCTCACCACTTATCGTCGTTTACACGACATGTACTCGGCAACCTTCAAGCGGAAGCCCAACGTGGGTGTCGGCCACGACCTACCTAATCACCTAAGCCTCCAGTCCAGGTTTATCGCCTATTCAGGTTCCATCCGCAGGGAGTCCGGCCGAGGTTTCCCATACGGCCCCGAACGATGTGAACAGGGTTCCCGAGATACCTAAGGGGTATTCGGTACACCCGGCCACGTACCTACCGCATCACAGCCCACCCCTACGGTCAGCGCTGTCCACGGCCTCCAGTAGGCTACAAACACCAGAAACTACTTGCAACTCCTGGACGGAGAACTAGGGTGAATAAGAAGCCGAGAGGGTCCATTGGTTTCGGGCCCAATGCATGGTAGTAGCTGATTCTTAAATCACACATACAGATCTCAGTGCTTAAGGTCGGCTTCAATGAAACAACCCACCATGTACTCCTACATGGCCTCTCATCGATACCTTTACCAAATCGTGTTCACCACACCACTCTCATTACCGACATAACATTTCACTCTAGCCCATCACCCAGATGAACCAGACCTGACACGACTCTAAGCATAGCAGGCATAGCAAGGTAGGAACAACACATGCATAGGGCTCAATCAACTCCTACACATGCTAGTGGGTTTCATCTAGTTACTGTGGCAATGACAGGTCATGCAGAGGAAATGGGTTCAACTACCGCAGCACACAGCAGTTTGAATCGCGTTGTCTTAATGCAGTAAAAGAGAGCAGGAGCGAGAACATGGGATTGTATCGATATGATCAAATGGTTGGTTGCTTGCCTGATGGTTCGATGCACGGATACGGTTCTTCGTTAGGGTAATCACGGTACTCCTCGGAGACAGAACCTGTCGCAAAGGACATCGATACTCAAGCATCACCAAACAATGTGCAACAATATGATGCATGCATGAAACATGGCAATATGAGTGTGTTGGGCTAATGCAACTAAAGCCAGAAGGGTTTGAACAAATTTGAATCAAAGATTCAAATTTCAAATTCAAATATGGCCTTTTAAAGTGCTTTTCCTTGTTCTGCTTAAATCATCAATTTAACTTGTTTGATCATGCATGAAAATAGTACAGATGGATAGATTGGATTTTTCTGATCATTTTTCATATATAATTTGTCCAATTTGGAGTTACAGAATAAAAGTTATGAATTTTTGAAGTTTAATAATATTCTGGAATTTCCTGATTTAAATTAAATCCAGAAATATAATTATTGCGCCAGCATGACGTCAGCATGACGTCAGTGGTCAACTGCGGCTGGCTGAGGTCAAACCTGACGTGTGGGGCCCACACGCCAGTGACAAGGGGGGTTTGACAGGTTTAAATTAATCCTAATTAGGGATTAGGGGCCCTGGGGCCCACTGTCAGTGTCAGGGGGGGGGTTGACTAACGGTAATTAGGACTAACTAACCACCTGTCCGACAGGGCCCACGCGTCAGTGACCCTGGGGGGTCAAACCCCAGGTCGGACAAGTCAAACCCCACCGGCGACATGACGCCGGCGAGGTCCGAGACGGCGGCGAAAGTGCTTTTTGCCATTCCGGCAACCAAATGGACGGCAGAAGGCATCTACGTGTTGCTGAGGTTGAGCCGCGACTATTGGTGGTGGTGGTTGGGCTCGGGGTGGCCGGAGTTGACGGCGGCGAGCTCGGCTGCGGCGGCCGGAGTTCGGGTGCGGTCGGAATCGACGTTGCAGGGGGTTTGGGGAGGCGTTAGTGCGTGCTACGTGCTCCTAGTGAGGTGTGGAGCACGATGGTGTGCTCGGTTGGGCGCTACGGCGACCGTGGCCACGACGGCGACATCGCCGGTGGCGTGGAGCTCTCGGCCAAGGTGGGGCTAGGGCCTAGAGGTCGAAAGAGACCAGGGGAGAAGGGGGAAACGATCCGAGGGCTCACCGCGGAGCTGCGGGGATGGTTAGCGGGCTCGGGGACGTGCTGGTGACGGCGAATTCGACGGCGACGACGGTCGGTGCCCGAAGAGGGGAACGGCGACGTGGCGGCGATGCAGGGCTTCCGGGGAGCTGTGGAGCGGTGGGGAGGAAGAGGGGGTCGTGGCGGAGCTTCTGAGCTAGTCGGGGGGAGCGAGGGGTGGCCGGAGACGGCTGCTGTGGCGAACGGCGGCGACGATGGTGTTCGGCCGTGAGAGAGAGAGAGGGAGCAGCACGGGAGAGAGAGGGGGATAAGGCCAGGGGATCGGGGCGGCACCGAGAAGAAGCACCGCAGCGTCGCGCTGGCGGGGGAGGCAGGCAGACGGGCTGGTGGCTTGGCGCTCCGGCCGTGCGCGCGCGCCGGCCACACGCCTGGCCGACTGGCGCCAGGAGGACGACGGCGGTGGTGGGCTGGGCTGGCTTGCTGGGCCGGCCAGCTGGCTGGGCCGCACAGGGAGGAGCCCAGGTAAGCTCCTCCTGTTATTTATTTTTCTGTTTTCTAATTTCTAACATTTGTTTTGATTTAAAAAATATATTAAATCATTTATTTAACTTATGCCAATTTTTGCAGGAGCTATATATATTATTCCAAAGCTCTTTTATAAATGGCATAATATTTGGGCATATATTAATATATATAATTAATATATTTCCAATGCAAATATTTATGCATTAATTCCAAATGCCCAAAATAAATGTCCATGAGCCACTAAAATTATTGGTTTGATTTTTATCTCTGTCCAATATTTCCAGAGAGCAACATGAGCATTTTCTTGGATCCTTTTGGAGAAATTTTTATTTGGGTCATTTTTCAAAATGATCCTGAGGGTTTCACAGATCCCCATTTCAAGTTTCTGATGAAAAAGTAAACATGATGCAACACTCTAATGCATGGCTAACTAGGATGTGACAACTCACCCCCACTCAAAAGAATCTCGTCCCGAGATTTGGGTTCCTCCGGGAAGAAGGCGGGATACTCAAGTCGAAGACGATCCTCCCTTTCCCAAGTTGCTTCATCCTCAGAATGGTGCGACCATTGAACCTTGAGAAACTTGATATTATGACGTCGCGTGGTACGTTCGGCTTGATCGAGGATACGAATGGGGTACTCTCGATATGTAAGATCATCTTGGAGATCAAGCGTTTCGTGGTCCACCTCACGGATAGGATCCGAGAAGCAACGCCTGAGTTGAGAAACGTGGAAGACATCGTGAACTCTGGAGAGGTGCGGAGGTAGTTCCAACTGGTAGGCAACTTCTCCTCGTTTGGCGAGAATGCGAAAAGGTCCAATGTAACGAGGAGCCAATTTTCCTTTGATACCGAAACGATGGGTTCCCTTCAGAGGGGTGACCCGAAGATAAGCCTTCTCGTCAACCTCGAAAGTCATAGCCTTATGTTTTCGGTCATATTGACTCTTTTGACGAGATTGGGTTGTTTTCAACTTTTCACGAACGATACGAACTTGTTCTTCTGCTTCCTGAATCATATCCGGGCCAAAGAATTGTCTTTCCCCGGTCTCTGACCAGTTAAGGGGTGTTCGACATCGTCGTCCATAGAGAACTTCAAAAGGGGCTTTACCCAAGCTAGATTGATAGCTGTTGTTGTAAGCGAATTCGGCAAATGGAAGGCACTTCTCCCAGTCCATTCCAAACGAGATAACAGAGGCTCGAAGCATGTCTTCTAGAATTTGGTTGACGCGTTCCACTTGACCACTCGACTGAGGGTGGAAAGCGGTGCTAAAGGAGAGACGAGTTCCCATAGCATTTTGGAAACTTTCCCAAAATCGAGAGGTGAAAAGACTTCCTCGATCCGAGTTAATTTCCAAAGGAACACCATGGAGAGACACTATTCGGGAGATGTACAAGTCTGCCAGCTGACTAGCGGTTATACTCTCACGAACGGGTAGGAAATGGGCTACTTTGGAAAGACGATCGACCACGACGAAAATAGCATTATTCCCTCTCTTGGTCCTGGGGAAACCGGTAATGAAATCCATACCAATTTTATCCCATTTCCATTCAGGAATAGCTAAGGGTTGAAGGGTGCCAGCAGGCCGTTGATGCTCTGCTTTTACACGATGACAGACGTCGCAATTTGCAATATACTGAGCAATTTCTCTCTTCATCCTAGTCCACCAGAACCTCTAGCGTAGGTCCTGATACATTTTAGTACTACCGGGATGAATGGTGAGAGGAGATTCATGAGCCTCCTTAAGGACCAATCGCCTCAGGTTGCGCACTTTGGGAACCACTAGTCGATTCCCGAAGTATACGACCCCTTGATCATTAATAGAGAAGCAATTCGCAATTCCTTTCTGAATGTTCCTCTTGATGCGGGAGATTCCCGGATCTACCTTCTGTGCTTTGATAATTTGATCCGTAAGGGTAGGTTTTGCCACCAAGGTGGAAAGAAAACCTTGAGGTACAATGTGAAGGTTAAGCTTCCGAAATTGCTCATGGAGAAGCGGTTGACTTTGTTGTAACATCAGGTTGTTACAATAAGATTTACGACTTAGCGCATCAGCCATGACGTTGGCTTTCCCTGGGGTGTAGGTTATTCCTAAGTCGAAGTCTGTGATCAATTCAACCCAACGTCTTTGCCTGAGATTCAGATCCGGTTGGGTGAAGATGTACTTCAGACTTTGGTGATCAGTGAATATTTCGCAACGATTACCGAGGAGGTAATGTCGCCAGGTCTTAAGTGCATAGACTATGGCTGCAAGCTCTAGATCATGAGTAGGATAATTCTCCTCATGTGGGTGCAATTGCCGTGAAGCTTAAGCAATTACGTGTCGATCTTGCATAAGAATGCAACCTAGTCCTTGTCGCGAGGCGTCGCAGTAGATAACAAAGTCCTTGGAGAAGTCTGGCGGTACCAGTACGGGAGCAGAGGTCAGGCGTCTTTTCAGTTCCTGAAAGCTGTGCTCACATTGTGGAGTCCATTCGAACTTCTTATCTTTCTTGAGGAGTTCGGTTAGAGGTTTAGCAACTTTGGAGAAGTTCTCGACAAAGCGACGGCAATAGCTCGCTAAGCCTAGAAAACTCCGAACTTGCTTGACCGATTCAGGTGGAGTCCAATTAAGGACGGCTTGAACTCGCTCAGGGTTAACAGCAATACCTTTACCAGATATTACATGACCCAGATAGGTCACTTCTGACAACCAGAATTCACATTTCGAAAATTTGGCATAAAGGCGATGCTCTCGAAGTTTCTTCAACACTAGCCTTAGATGTTCGGCATGTTCTTCCTCGTTCTTGGAGTAGATGAGTATATCATCGAGATAAACTACGACGAATTTATCCAAATACTCCATGAAGATTGAGTTCATTAACCGAGAAAAGGTGGCTGGAGCGTTGGTTAAACCGAAGGACATGACGGTGTACTCGTATTGGCCATAACGAGTAACAAAAGCCGTTTTAGGAATGTCCCTGTTTCTGATTTTGATTTGATGGTAGCCCAACCTCAAATCCATCTTGGAGAAGACTGAGGATCCAGCGAGCTGATCATACAGATCGTTGATCCTGGGAAGTGGATATTTGTTCTTGATTGTGACCAAGTTGACAGGTCGGTAATCTACAACCATCCGGTCCGTACCATCCTTCTTCTTGACGAATAGGACGGGGCAAGCCCACGGAGATGAGCTAGGTCGGATGAAACCCTTTTTCAAGGACTCATCGAGTTGTTTCTTAAGCTCGGCTAGTTCTAGGGGTGCCATCTTATAGGGTCTTCTAGCAATCGGAACGGTTCCTGGAATGAGGTCTATTACGAACTCAACATCCCTGTCAGGTGGAACACCTGGCAATTCCTCTGGAAAGACATCCGGGAAGTCACGGACTACCGGAACGTCCTCAAGGTCTGGCAAAGGGCTGACGTTAAGAGAATATAATTGTCGCTTGGCTATTCGGGTCAAGACATTGACTATCTTCCCCGAAGGATGGGTGAGTTGAATAGTCCTAGAGAAGCAATCAATTTGGGCATGATGAGCTGACATCCAGTCCATACCCAGAATGATATTAATATCTGAAGATTTAAGGGCTATCAAAGACGCAAGGAAAACAAGTCTGTCGACTTGGATTTCATTTCCATAACTTACCCTAGAGGTCTGCCATCTAGACCCAGGGGTAGAGATTTCCATAGTGGATGGCAAGTCACAAAATGCAACGTTATGCAAACGAGCATAATTTTCAGATATAAAAGAATGAGAGGCTCCTGTATCGAAAAGAACAGATGCCGGGTGGCAATTAACAAGAAGCGTACCGAGAACGACGTTGGGGTCCTCTTGAGCTTCTTCGGTAGAGATACAGTTGACATGGCCACGTGAAGCGGTGACCGGCTTGGCGTGGAACACTTTCCCTGTCGGCTTGCCACGGCCAACAGCTTTAGCAGATTGATTGGGGTTGGTCTGGGGGCACTCACGCATATAGTGACCAGATTCCCCACACTTGAAACAAGTCACGGAACTGGTACGTGGAGGAACATTATTGGTTGGACCCCCATAGGGCTTGGCCGGTGCAGACTGTTGAACAGGGCGAGGCGCCTGGAAAGATGGCCTCGGTGTGAAGCTGGGTGGCAGGGCGGTGTTGGGTACCCACACGCGGCGCTTCTGAGGACCAGCACCGGATGAGGAACCCATGTCACGGCCATGCTTGCGTGTTGCGTCATAGTCAGTCTGACCAGTTTCAGCACTGATGGCTTTGTTGACAAGTTTCGAAAAAGATGTGCACTCATGCAGACGGAGGTCGCGGCGAAGCTCAGGACTAAGGCCCTTACGGAACCTTGCTTGCTTCTTGGCGTCAGTAGACACTTCCTCAGTTGCATATCGTGCGAGATTACCAAACTCCCTGCTGTAAACATCCACAGAAAGTCGGCCTTGGGTGAAACTGCAAAATTCTTCACGTTTGCGGTCCATGAGACCCTCCGGAATGTGATGTTCACGGAAAGCCTCGCTGAACTCAGCCCAAGTAGTGACATGGCCCGCTGGGCGCATAGCTCCATAATTCTCCCACCACAGACTGGCGGGGCCTTCAAGATGATATGCAGCAAAGGTGACCTTGTCAGCCTCCGCTACCAGCGCGGAACGCAGTTTGTGAGAGATACTGCGAAGCCAGTCATCAGCGTCGAGAGGCTCGACGGAGTGGTGGAACGTGGGTGGATGCAATTTGATAAAATCACTGAGTGACACCACGTTAGCCCTCTGATGGTGTGCTGTATTCTGTTCAATACGCTCCAACAAACGGTTGGTCTCCCGCTTGTTTCTCTCAGCTTCCATCATAACCTCGGCTAGTGAAGGAGGATGAGGCAGATTTGCATCCCTGGCTTCACTGCCTTCGGCCTGCTCTTGGGAAGCAGGGTTAGCGCGCGTGTTGACCATCCTAGGTAAACAAGACAGTGATTTAGTCAGGATGGTAAAATTCCGACATAGAATACATAATGTAAGGAATAAGTCGGAATGCAAGATGATCATCCGTATGACATGGTAGATACAGAAACTGTTTCTTTTATTCCATCATCATACACACCATACAGGGTTTAGTACAAGACCAAACAAAGTACTATTATGGTGAAAAGAGGATTACATCTCATCGGAGGCATCCCAAGCTCCTATACATTATTTTCTACACCTCCGGAAAGAGTACAAACTAGGTCATATCCCACAAGTCACGCAGGACGATAGACGACACAGCTAGTGCGAACTAGTGTTACTACCACTAACTCAGACCGATCCGTAGTAGTCCTCGTAAAAGTCACCTCCATAGCCTGGAAGCTCAACATGTTCATCCGGAAACAGACGATCTCGCGGAGCTTGTGGACCATAGGGGCTAGGATGAGGTCGTGGACCAACAAACGGTGGCCTGCGGGGACCGCGAGGTGGGGTGATGCCTCCCACATCACGCCAAACCATCACGTCTGGCAGAGCAGATCTCACAGGATAGAGATCGCGCATATCTGAGAATCCAGCTTGCACCGCCGGTGCGAACCGAGTCAACGTGGCCCAGTGGTCAGCACGGGTATTGAAGAGCTCTAACCTTAAGGCCCGATTTTCACGGTCCTTATCCTCGAGCATCTCAGCAGTGGTGCGAGTCCATGAATCCTCCTGAGTGGAGTCTGCATAGATAGCCTGGAGATACCCTTGTGCTCCCGGAAGTGATCCTGGCATATACCGGAAGTCAGAGTCCCGAAATAAACTAGATCTGACTCGCATAATGGTCATCATAGAGTAGGCGGCGTCCTGCACAGCCATCTCAATAGTAACCCCGAGTCCATAGGAGCACTGAAGAGGCTCGGTGGATCCAGGATAAGATGGAAATATCCTGACAGTGCAGAGATACTGGCTTTGATTAAAGTCTCGGAATTGCTCTTCGACCGTGTATTCAGGATACCAGCGGTATCCAGCCTCAGTCATTACCCTGACCAACTTAGCAGTATGGCCGGGTACATCTAGACATCGAGTCAGGCGAACCACTTGATTGAGGTCGCGAGTGGCCATCTGAAAGCATAATCATAATGCAAAGGCATTAGAATTTCTAGCAAAATTTCGGCAGCATAACAGCTGTAAATGCTCAAGAAGGATTTTGAGACATTTGACAAAGGATTTCGTACACACTCAACAACATCATGTCAAAGTTATGAAACCATTCTAACAACATAATGTGGTAGTAGAACTGGACTAGGCTTGTATCCCTCAAACTTATAAGGTACTACTGATTAGTAACTCGTGATCCTGATAGAGAGAACAGGTCCTAATTCCTTAACCCCCGGTGGAAGAATGGACTGACTCAGATCAGAAAGTCATAAGGTATAAGGAGTAAAAAGAGCCTTACGTTCCAACCCACAAACAATTCCCCTACATATAACTAAAGAATTTCTAGACTCAACATCGACCAGTTTGGCTTGAAGAACCTACAGGCAGTCCGGCTCTGATGCCAACGCTGTCAGGACCCCGACTCGATGTCACATCGATCTAGCTGGTAACACCTCATATCACTTTGCGGCCTCACGCACGGTATCCCCACGGGTGTCGTCTTACCTTTTCCCGGGACCGTTTGCGCCTTTTGGCTCACGTATATGATAGTGTCGCTAGCATCCATATGATAAAGAGCCCGGGCTGACATGACTAGTCGTAAACCTAAAGTGGCACAGACTTACAGGGACAGGCGTCCATGACCCAGCTTCGAACATGTCGGTCATCAGCAAGTGGGTCCGGGCTGTAGCACTGGGCTAGCAGGACTCCGGTAAACCGGGCTGTAGCGGGCTAACAGGACTCCGATACTCAAAGCGTGACATTTCCCCGAAGGGACAGACACAGGAACGAAGAAGGACACATGCCGGCCAGCCTAAGTGTTCCAGAGCAGTAGCAAGCTACCATGGCTCAGCGGTAACACTAGGAGACATTTCCCGGTAAGAGAGGCTACTAAAGATAAACAACTAGATAGTCAGATCCCACACATACCAAGCATTTCAATCATACACACAATATACTCGATATGTGCAAATACAACGAAGCATCACAACATGACTCTATGACACAAGTACTTTATTTAAGGCTCAGGGAGCCATACATATCATACACAAAGGTACGGGTCTCACGACCCAACATACAAGTCATACAGTCATACAAACCAGCAGCGGAAGTAACTTGTCTGAGTACAGACAACTAGTAAAATAAAAGAGGCTTGGAAAGCCTAGCTATACTACGTGGTCCTTCACAAGCTCAGGGTCACCACCTGGGTCTTTAGCCTACTCGTTGATGTCAACGTCTACATAGAACCCATCAGAAGGGGTTACAGCGTCTTCTGTAAAAATGTAGATTATAGCAACATGAGTACAAAGGTACTCAGCAAGACTTACATCAGATCCTACATACATGCATAGTATCAAGAAGGGTTGGTGGAGTTATTGCAGCAAGCCAGCTTTGACTCTTGGCTAGGCTATCCTACGATACTCCAACTTGAAATGGTTTTGCGCACACGAGTCCACTACTCACCACTTCAATACACTACCGAGGATCCACCTCCGTCTTCCTACGGAAGAGCCATCCTCGGCACTCACACTTATCTTGAGGCTTTTAGTAGTTTCCATTTACTTATCTATGAACTGTATAGGCAACCAAGTAGTCCTTTACCGCGGACGCGGCTATTCGAATAGATCATGTTAACCCTGCAGGGGTGTACTTCTTCATACACGCTCTCACCACTTATCGTCGTTTACACGACATGTACTCGGCAACCTTCAAGCGGAAGCCCAACGTGGGTGTCGGCCACGACCTACCTAATCACCTAAGCCTCCAGTCCAGGTTTATCGCCTATTCAGGTTCCATCCGCAGGGAGTCCGGCTGAGGTTTCCCATACGGCCCCGAACGATGTGAACAGGGTTCCCGAGATACCTAACGGGTATTCGGTACACCCGGCCACGTACCTACCGCATCACAGCCCACCCCTACGGTCAGCGCTGTCCACGGCCTCCAGTAGGCTACAAACACCAGAAACTACTTGCAACTCCTGGACGGAGAACTAGGGTGAATAAGAAGCCGAGAGGGTCCATTGGTTTTTGGCCCAATGCATGGTAGTAGCTGATTCTTAAATCACACATACAGATCTCAGTGCTTAAGGTCGGCTTCAATGAAACAACCCACCATGTACTCCTACATGGCCTCTCATCGATACCTTTACCAAATCGTGTTCACCACACCACTCTCATTACCGACATAACATTTCACTCTAGCCCATCACCCAGATGAACCAGACCTGACACGACTCTAAGCATAGCAGGCATAGCAAGGTAGGAACAACACATACATAGGGCTGAATCAACTCCTACACATGCTAGTGGGTTTCATCTAGTTACTGTGGCAATGACAGGTCATGCAGAGGAAATAGGTTCAACTACCGCAGCACACAGCAGTTTGAATCGCGTTGTCTTAATGCAGTAAAAGAGAGCAGGAGCGAGAACATGGGATTGTATCGATATGATCAAATGGTTGGTTGCTTGCCTGATGGTTCGATGCACGGATACGGTTCTTCGTTAGGGTAATCACGGTACTCCTCGGAGACAGAACCTGTCGCAAAGGACATCGATACTCAAGCATCACCAAACAATGTGCAACAATATGATGCATGCATGAAACATGGCAATATGAGTGTGTTGGGCTAATGCAACTAAAGCCAGAAGGGTTTGAACAAATTTGAATCAAAGATTCAAATTTCAAATTCAAATATGGCCTTTTAAAGTGCTTTTCCTTGTTCTGCTTAAATCATCAATTTAACTTGTTTGATCATGCATGAAAATAGTACAGATGGATAGATTGGATTTTTCTGATCATTTTTCATATATAATTTGTCCAATTTGGAGTTACAGAATAAAAGTTATGAATTTTTGAAGTTTAATAATATTCTGGAATTTCCTGATTTAAATTAAATCCAGAAATATAATTATTGCGCCAGCATGACGTCATCATGACATCAGTGGTCAACTGCGGCTGGCTGAGGTCAAACCTGACGTGTGGGGCCCACACGTCAGTGACAGGGGGGGTTTAACAGGTTTAAATTAATCCTAATTAGGGATTAGTGGCGCTGGGGCCCACTGTCAGTGTCAGGGGGGGGGGTTGACTAACGGTAATTAGGACTAACTAACCACCCGTCCAACAGGGCCCACGCGTCAGTGACCCTGGGGGGTCAAACCCCAGGTCGGACAAGTCAAACCCCACCGGCGACATGACGCCGGCGAGGTCCGAGACGGCGGCGAAAGTGCTTTTTGCCATTCCGGCAACGAAATGGACGGCGGAAGGCATCTACGTGTTGCTGAGGTTGAGCCGCGACTATTGGTGGTGGTGGTTGGGCTCGGGGTGGCCGGAGTTGACGGCGGCGAGCTCGGCTGCGGCGGCCGGAGTTCGGGTGCGGTCGGAATCGACGTTGCAGGGGGTTTGGGGAGGCGTTAGTACGTGCTACGTGCTCCTAGTGAGGTGTGGAGCACGATGGTGTGCTCGGTTGGGCGCTACGGCGACCGTGGCCACGACGGCGACATCGCCGGTGGCGTGGAGCTCTCGGCCAAGGTGGGGCTAGGGCCTAGAGGTCGAAAGAGAGCAGGGGAGAAGGGGGAAACGATCCGGGGGCTCACCGCGGAGCTGCGGGGATGGTTAGCGGGCTCGGGGACGCGCTGGTGACGGCGAATTCGACGGCGACGACGGTCGGTGCCCGAAGAGGGTAACGGCGACGTGGCGGCGATGCAGGGCTTCCGGGGAGCTGTGGAGCGGTGGGGAGGAAGAGGGGGTCGTGGCGGAGCTTCTGAGCTAGTCGGGGGGAGCGAGGGGTGGCCGGAGACGGCTGCTGTGGCGAACGGCGGCGACGATGGTGTTCGGCCGTGAGAGAGAGAGGGAGCAGCACGGGAGAGAGAGGGGGATAAGGCCAGGGGATCGGGGCGGCACCGAGAAGAAGCACCGCGGCGTCGCGCTGGCGGGGGAGGCAGGCAGACGGGCTGGTGGCGTGGCGCTCCGGCCGTGCGCGCGCGCCGGCCACACGCCTGGCCGACTGGCGCCAGGAGGACGACGGCGGTGGTGGGCTGGGCTGGCTTGCTGGGCCGGCCAGCTGGCTGGGCCGCACAGGGAGGAGCCCAGGTAAGCTCCTCCTGTTATTTCTTTTTCTGTTTTCTAATTTCTGACATTTGTTTTGATTTAAAAAATATATTAAATCATTTATTTAACTTATGCCAATTTTTGCAGGAGCTATATATATTATTCCAAAGCTCTTTTATAAATGGCATAATATTTGGGCATATATTAATATATATAATTAATATATTTCCAATGCAAATATTTATGCATTAATTCCAAATGCCCAAAATAAATGTCCATGAGCCACTAAAATTATTGGTTTGATTTTTATCTCTGTCCAATATTTCCAGAGAGCAACATGAGCATTTTCTTGGATCCTTTTGGAGAAATTTTTATTTGGGTCATTTTTCAAAATGATCCTGAGGGTTTCACAGATCCCCATTTCAAGTTTCTGATGAAAAAGTAAACATGATGCAACACTCTAATGCATGGCTAACTAGGATGTGACACACGCCTCCCCACGCCGCGCCACGCGCGGGAAGCGTGGGAAGCACAGTGCACGAAGAAACTTACCGCGGTAAAAACCGCCCCGCCTGCCCGCGCACCGTTTCTGGGCCTAGCCCAACGACGCGATTGCGCTTATGTGTGACCCAGGCCCGGGGGCTCCTGTCGGTGTACAAAAAGAGGGGTACACTTTTTGTACCCCTAATAACTGTGCACGGGCAGTCTGAGCCACGGGCACCACCACACTGAGCAAGGCAAGGGAGGTGAGCCAAGGTAAGGCCGAAGCTCAGGAGAAGCAGAACGACGCCAAGACCAAGACCACAAAGAGCAAAGGGACCAAGCGGACCCCCCCTCCCGGCAAGATCCTTGCAGGGAGGCGGTTTTAGCGCACCCGACAAGACCCTTGCAGTGGCAGCTCACCCCACACCTACGGAGTAAGTCACCCTTGAGTCCACTGTCCCCATGGGGCAAGGATTCAGGAGACATTCCCGTGGTGGCATGTGGATCTTTGTGAAGACATTCAAGATCAGATACACCCTTTAGAAGATGATGATCCTTGGTGGGATCCCAGCCAAGGAGGACCACAAGGCCCCCGGCAAGAGCCTTGCCGGGGATGACAGCAGGCACCACGGCAAGACCCTTGCCGGGGCCCCGGCAAGGCCCTTGCCAAGAACACCCGTAGGGCCACCATCAGGCCCATGCCAGTCAAACCTCCACCACCGTTCGCATGCAGCTGCCGACCCAACCAGCTGGGCAGGCACCTGCGTGGCGGCATGCGGATCTTCGTGGAGACCCACCACTGCGCCACCTCAGCTACCTGCCTGCCTACTTGGCACCGCGGGCGCCGCAGGCCAGGGCGCGTGTCGACACGAGACGGAGCGGCAACGGACGAGATAGGTCTCTCCCCCGTCCCCGATAAAGCAAGGACACCTAAGCAGGACGCATTAAATGTGCCTTGTCATGTAATGCGAGGGATAACCTTGCATCGTTGTTCCCTTTCCACCTCCTGTGTGCCACTGTGGCCACCCCTTTTCCTATAAAAGGAGGCCCGAGGCGACCAGGATAAAGATTCGGCTTTTTGGAGCTCCTCACGCCCCATAGCTAGCTCAAGAACACAGATATACAATCCACCAAAGCAGGAGTAGGGTTTTACGCATCCTCGCGGCCCGAACCTGGATAAACGAACCGTGTGCTATCTGTTTGATCCGCTCTTCTCACGATCCCGCGCCCCGCAACCGTAGTAGGGATTCTTGTGATCCCATAGGTGTCGTTCCCACCGACACTCTCCTTCCCCTTGTTGCTAGATTACTCCATAGATTGATCTTGGTGATGCGTAGAAAATTTTAAATTTCTGCTACGATCCCCATCAGGTACATGGTAGAGTTCATCCCAAATCCTATGAAGGAGATGAGGGCTTGATGATCTAGGTAGATCCTTCCCCAAGAGGAGGGCTTGATATCCACAAGTGGATCTTCCCCCTTAGGAGGTCATGATCTCCATGAGGAGGAAGATGAGCAAAGCTCTCTTTTTGTCTATTAAATACTTTGCTATCCTACAAATGTGCTAGGGATGCCCCTATATAGTTTAGGGACGAAGTAAGAGGAAGAGGGGGATACAAGGGACCAAATCCCAAAAGTGGCACGCAGGCCTCGGAGTGGGGCGGGCACCCGGGGGACTTAGGCCCGGGCACCCGGGGTCGGTGCAGGGGGCTGGGCGGCTTCGGTCGGGCACCTGGGGCCTCAAAGCCCGGGCACCCGGGGGCGTACTGGGCCGGTGCGGGAGGTGGCCCAGGCACCCGGGGCCAAGGGGCCGGGCACCCAGGGTGCGGCGGCTGGCGGCTGGGGCAGGGGCCGGGCACCCGGGGTTTGAGGGCCCGGGCACCCGGGGCGTCGCCTGGGAGGAGGAGGGCCGGGCACCCGGGGTGCGCCCAGGTGGAGGGGTCGGGCACCCGGGGCTGTAGGGGTCGGGCACCCGGTGTGTCCAGGGGACTCCGGTTCTCCTCGTTCTTCTCCTCCATAGTTGCTTGTGTCTCCGTCCTTGCCTCTTCACGATCTTCTCCTTGGTACCTACGAGTGCATAGAGTTTCCATTTGAGGTATAATCCGACTCTTGTGTGAATCCGAATGAAACTCGAAGAGGAAGGAGTTCACCTCGGTTTCGACAACGCGTGCGCGAGCTCTCGTCGTAGGCCCTTTCCATGCTTGAGGTGGTGGTGTGATGTCCATGGTGATGGTCGAAGGATGCTCCGCATCAAAACTCCAACTTTAAATCCTTAAGCAAGCACGTAGTAGCTTCTACACTTGAACTAGCAACAATTATATCATCAATATAGACAAACACAAAAATAGTAACACTGTCTCTTCTAAAAAGGAACAATGAGGTATCTGCCTTGGATGGTATGAACCCAAGGTGTTGCAACTGCATGCTCAATCTGGAATACCAAGTCTTGGTGCTTTTTTCAAGCCATATAATACTTTATCCAACTTACAGACGTACTGTGGTGTGCTGTGATCCTCATAACCTGGTGGTTGCCTCATGAACACTTCTTCCTCAAGAACACCATGAAGAAACGCGTTCTAAACATCTAGCTGTCTTAAACTCCAACCTTTGGAAACATCAATAGACAAGACAAGTCGAATAGTGGCAGACTTAACAATAGGACTAAAAGTATCTTCATAATCAATTCCAAATCTCTTTTTATCTTGTACACCCACTTACAGTCAATAATATTGTCTCCATGTTTTGGTGGAACCAAGTGCCAAGTTTTGTTTTTCATAAGTGCATCATATTCATTATCCATGGCTTCCTTCCAATCCTTATTAGCAAGGGCATCGTGCAAATGAATTGGTTCACCAATGGTGGTAAGAAAAGCACGTTTGATTTTGTCATACCTAATTGTACCATAATTGTATTATTTTTCCTTCACAATACCTGACCGAGACCTTGTTTGCCGAAGAGAGGACGTAGAAGGCACATGAGCAGCTGCTGTGGACGGTGGTACAGAAGATCTTGGTGAAGCCTCGTCTGCCACAGAAAATCCCGTCGACTCCTAATCCGATGTAGGGAATAGATCAGCCTGCTCACGATATGAGGCGGATCCTGGCGACTGGACGGCCACGGGCCCAGGCGTGCACCCGCACCCAGCCATTGTGGGGCCAGGCACACGCCCCTGGTCGGCCGCTGGGGAGGCCTGCGCTGAAGTGGAACCAGGCACGCGGCCGCTGTTGAGGCCCGTGGCGACGTGGCAATAGACGACTCGCCCCCTCCCGCACCTGTGCTGGTGTGCGAATCAGAGCGTAGAAGCGTGGCGCGAGGCGATACGACAGGGCAAGTGGGCTCCACCCTGGCGGCGCTATCGGCCACAGGCCCACGTGAGTCCAGGCCAACGGGCGAATCAGCCTGGGATCGTGCGCCGTCAGCGGTAGCAGGCTGAGCGCGTGGATCTGCCTGGGATCGCGTGCTGTCAGCCGGATCAACAGCGTGTTCCGTGGCTATTCTGTTTGCTTCTTCACACATAAAATGACAGTTCAAATTAGCACAAATATGAGCTGAATCAGAATTTCCTTGGGATTTTTGCACATGATCAAGCTTAGTTAATTTGCCCCCGTGATCACAAGGTGCAGTAGGATCTGATAGGAGTGGTATTTCAGCACGAAGTAAGGCTCCCGCATTAGGATGAAGTTTGGCAAAGGGAAAGAGCGTCTCATCAAAAACAACATCGCGTGAAATATAGATGCGTCCAGTGGATATTTCAAGACATTCGTACCATTTATGGAGGTTGCTATAACCAAGGAAGACACACTAAGTGGACCGAAATTCAAGCTCGTGATGATTGTATGGATGCAAATTGGGGTAGCAAGCACACCCAAAGATTTTGAGATAGTTGTAGTCAGGTTTTTGATGATACAAACACTCTAATGGGGTAGAGTTGCCAAAGACTTTGCTGGGAAGCCTATTGATGAGATAAGTGGCGGTAATAAAAGCTTCATCCCAATATTTGAGAGGCATAGAAGCATGAGCTAAGAGAGAGAGGCCAATTTCAACGATGTGGCGGTGTTTGCGATCAGCAGAGCCATTCTGCTGATGGGCATGAGGGCATGAAACATGATGCTCAATCCCAATGCTACGGAAGAAAGAGTTGAGTTTCTCATACTCCCCTCCCCAATCACTTTGGACTAACAGAATCTTTCGATTGAATTGTCTTTCAACAAGTTTTTGAAACTCTTGAAAGATAGAGAAAACTTCAGATTTATATTTAAGCAAATAAATCCAAGTAAACTTGCTGTAATCATCGATGAAACTAACATAATATTATTTTTCTTCAAAAGAATCCCGGGCATGGCCCCAAACATCACTGAAAATAAGCTCTAAAGGAGCATGAGACACACTATGAGACTTAGGATAAGGAAGCTCATGGCTCTTGGCACACTGGCAAGCTTCACAAACAGACTCACTAATGGAACTATGTGACAAAGGAAGATTATCTTTAATGACTACTTGTTTCAAAATGACCGATGATGGATGTCCTAATCGTTGATGCCACCTTTCCAGGGAGGGTTTGATGACGGAGTAGACTTGACGACGCTGGCGACTAAGTGCTCCGGATGTGATGGGGTAGAGACCCCCAATGCATCTACCGTGATGGAGAAGTTTCCCTCGTTGCCCGATCCTTAATAAAAATATAACGAGGGTGAGTTTCAAAGAAGACATTATTATCAGTGGCTAAATGAGACATGGACACAAGGTTTTTGTCAGCTTGTGGAACATGAAGGACATCCTTAAGGACTAAATCATGTTTAAGATTAGGGGAACTAATGGAGGCTTGACCAATGTGGCAACTATCTATACCTCCTCCGCTTGCGGTGTGGATCTGATCAGCGCCGTGATACCTTTCGCGAAGATCAAGTTGCTCTAGTTCATTGGTAACGTGGTCGGTGGCGCCAGAATCGACATACCAGACGCCGTCGCCTCCCTGTTCACGCATGGCAGCAGCAACATGGTGAGCATCAGGGACAAAGTTCTCGTCGAAGCGATACCGGCAGTCCATAACCTCATGGCTAGATCTCTTGCAGAGTTGGCAGTGTGGGCGAGGCCGAGCGGCAGGGGGACGGCGGCCATTGTTGGAGTTGAAGCTGCCGCCGTTGTGGAAGCCGCCGCCGTTGTTGTTGTTGGAGCTATAGCCGCCCCCGTTGTTGTAGCCATAGGTGCCACCAGAGCACGCGCCGTCGCTCGGAGGGACACCACGTCCGCGGCCAGCGCCACAACTCTGCCCCTGGTGACCGCGCCCACGGTCGCGGCCACGGGACGCGGAGTTTGCAGACGACTGCCGGAGATCGCCACCATGAAGGAGGGTGAGGCGGGCATCGAAACTCAGAATTTGATTGTACAACTCCTGGACGGTGATGGGTTCCACACGAGCGGCGAGTGCAGAAACCACCGGATTGTACTCCATCTCCAAACCAGCGAGGATCTTGGAGACGATTTCCGGATCGGAGAGTGCCGCGGCAATGCACGCGACTTCATCAATCAGGCTCTTGATCCTGCCAAGATAATTAGCCATGGCCATGTTACCTTTTTTGAGATTGGTGAGCTCGATGCGGGTGTTCATGGCTTGGGCTTGACTCTGGGCAGCGAACATGGCATGGATGGTGCTCCAAACTTCGCCCGGCGTCTGTAGCCTCGCGACCTGAGCGAGGATATCGCGGGAAAGAGAACCCATCAAATACCCTAGAAGCTGTTGCTTTTGTGCGTACCAAAGGGATCGGGCATAGTTGAAGACTTGTTCTTCCTTGCCGTCCTTGGTAACGGTGAGGGTGGCCGGCGGTGGCGGGCTCGTCCCGTCGAGGTGGTGTTCCATCTGAGCGTCTTTGATCTGAGGCAGCACAATGGCCTTCCATAGAAGGAAGTTTCCCCTCGTGAGCTTCTCCTGTGGTGGCGATCCGAGAGACCCTGCGGTGGTGGTGGAGGAAGACAACGCGAAGGTGGAAGATGACAAGGTGGTGAGCGCGCCAGAGGGGCTGGACAGGGATGCGGCAGCAGTGGTCGACATGATCTCGGTCAAAGGAGGAAGATTGGTATACTTTTCGGAGGTAGCTAGATGTGATCTATGATCTTTGAGTAAGAGGCTCTGACTACCATGTAAATTATGTTGGAAGCGTTGAACCCTTTGTCTCGGGCCGCATTGATATATATTGGGCACAAGCCTTGGCGTACAAATTGGAGAGAGATCGTTATAGGAGAAACAGAAAGATTGCTACGGGAGAGAGAAGAAGAGATAGAGCAAGAGTACAAGTTTAAACAACAAGTCCTATCTCTATACAACTATTCTAACAACGCCAACACCTCAGGCCTATAGGTTCAAGTCACCTTGCACCTGCTGTGTCCCACCGGGAGGTGCAGCTTGCAGCGCTGGGGGAGAAGTCTGGTAGCTACCATGGTTGTATCCTTCAATCTCTCGCCTAAACACGACAAAGACTAGAAGAAGACGCATGCTTTGCCGCGCCGTTTTTCTTTTTGTCATTGTAATAATGGTTCTATTGGCAATCCATCTAATTTATTGAATAATGTGTCATATCTTAAGCTTCCAATGTGCCTTTTTCAGAAGAAGAAAAATCACATATAAAACATGATGCTACATGAAACTCTCGTGGATTATGATTACAGTTCTTACCAAACTCTACTTCCCTCTTGTAACATATTAATTATACTTAGGATCATGATGAAACATATTGCAAAACTATTATTTCCGACAACTCTCCGAAGCTATACCAATCCATGAATCCTGCATGCCATCCCAAAAGAGAAGCTTCAAAGAATTTTAAAAAAAGAATTAAAAAAAGCATCAGCAGACCGGACTGATGTAATCGCAAAAAGAAAGGAAGAGTGGCTCCATGTGGAGCTTTGCTAAGAGATGTCAATTGTATTGCATTACGGCAAAGTGACACTACTAAAAGAACCATAACTCAGACTGATCGCAGCACTTGATCAACTATAAAGCATTGGTATTCATGTTAATTTGGGAGTTATAGAAGATAAATAGGAAGGTTATATCTCAAATGAAATGTCGGCATATATGTTTCAAAACCTGCGTATCGATGGAATTCTAATTTGGTCTAAAGTAATTCACATGAAACACACTCATAAAAAAATGAAGAGTTGTTATTTGATTCCCTAATTCATCAAGAATGATGCTTTGCGCCTCTGCCTATCTTTATGATGATCAAAAAATACACACCCCTAATTCTTACAGGAATTTAAAAAAAATATGGACATGGGAAAAAGCAGAAATACTTCAGAAACGAAAACACTTATTGTAATCATAGCTTTACTGTTATTTAATTGATTATCTTCCTTGACACAGTTAATCTTTGTTCATTTTGGCGTGAGCCATGAGGAGACATCCATGCCAATAAAGAAAACCAAAGTAAATAGCTCAAAATACCTCGATGAAATTGCGTGTCCCCTCCGAACTATTGCAATGCTACATGAGGAGGAAGGCCTGTTTGACCTACTGCATGGAGTAATAAGAGAATGCTGAAGATAGTTGAATTTACGGCTAATATACATTATAGCCAGTATGTTTTGTACTATTATTTCAATGCAAGTCCCAGAATTCCTTGAAATTGTATTTCACAAACTTAAAAAGCTCTGTTTACCTAATGGCTTGGAAGTGAATAATATCAATTCCTTAGCGGAAAATGGAAGTAATATCAACCATGGCACATCTTAGTTTCACAAGATTAATCAGAATGCAAGGAAGACTTGAGTGAGCAAAAACATGTCACATAGAACTAAACCTACATGGAAGATCACAGCCTCGTGCCCAATCAAACGTGGTTGATAAGGTTCATATGTCCTGTAGCTACTTTGATTGTAATAGTTCCATGAAAAGGAAATTGAGAAAAGGTGCACACATCCAAGCATGCTACTTGGTGAACACAGTTTGTTTAGATGAAATAATAATAAAGCTAAAAAAAAGGACAATAGGTTACCGTGGGTGTACAATGATTGTATTATGTTCTGTGTAGAAGGTGCAAAGTGCATATTCAGGAGAAAAATTGACTGCAGTACAAATTAACTACTCAAACACGAAAATTGACTGTATTATGTTTGGTACATATTAATGGCTAAAAACTGTTTATCTACATTCGTAGAAACAAGCCTCCTGACCAAATAAACTCAAGCATGATTCTTTTATCCATTATTAAAAAATCATCAAATCTTTGGTTTACAAATTAATGTCGTGTGTCTTTATGTGGGGAAAACCATGAACAAC
The DNA here is from genome assembly GCF_018294505.1 of Triticum aestivum. Lineage (NCBI taxonomy): Eukaryota > Viridiplantae > Streptophyta > Magnoliopsida > Poales > Poaceae > Triticum > Triticum aestivum. The sequence continues at coordinate 700,563,141 of NC_057812.1, read as the reverse complement.
TCTTCTCAGTTTTCATATATGAATCTATTGCTCTGTCTTAATCTTTAAATCAACTTCACAATAATTATAATTACAATCTAGATAATTGGTAAAGTTAAGTACTGATGAAATACATGCGAAAACTAAAGTAAATGATACCAAGTTATCATGGAATGTCATACGTGCAAAAAACCTTCACTTGTTCAGAAATCAGGCATGGCAAACATAAAGAGTATGATATTGATCTAATTACCGAGCCTAATTTTTTACTTGTTCGCACAAACCAGTCCCAATCTTTATAGTAGCAATGTACTCCAAGAACAGAATAATTGCAGCTCACATCCAAATCTGGTAGAATATACTCCAAAAACAACTTATACGTCTTATGTTTCGTTGATCACCTTCCCGTTGTGTTGCTATGCTCCTCATCACATATTTATGTACCCATATCGATGCATTGTTTACTCTAGATTTTAGAAGACACTAGTAGAAAAAGGGCCTAATGTGAAGCACATTAGTCCCAGTTTGTAACTGAATCGGCACTAATGTGACCATTAGTGCCGGTTCCAACGGCTAGGCAGGCGCTCATTAGTACCGGTCCATGGCAAACCTTTAGTATCGGTTCATGCCACGAACCGGTACTAAAGAGGTGGTGGCAGGCTGTTGTCAGGCTGGGGCCCCACCAGCACCTTTAGTACCGGTTGATGCCATAAACTGGTATTAGAGTTTTTTAGTTGATTCTTTTTGCAGCAGTTTTTTAGTCCCACCTCGCCTAGCAAGAGGGACTCGCATCGGTTTATAAGCCCTGAGTGCAGAGACGAGGAACGACGATAAAGAAGAGGCGCAATACTCACCTGCACGTTGCTTAACTTCAGGCCTTGAGAAAATGGCGTAGACTGCACGGAGCTATGTCTCCTTTCTCAAGGCCTGAAGCTAAGCAAAAACTGGATGCACTTCGCGTACAAACTGGACAATCTCTTTCGAAGTATCAGGTTTTGGATGAAAACTCATCTGTTATAAAGGCATTTCATTTTTTAAACTCATTACAACTCCAGACTTTTTGTGCGTTCAGTATGCACCATTCAAAGCTGGACTTCTCAAGGCGACCCCCACTAGTGCATGTGTCACTCTTTTTCTCTGCTCCATCTCACCTACACTGGTCTATAGTTTTGTGCGTTCAGTATGCACCATTCAAAGCCATGTCATTAACTTTCAACCCTTTCTGCCTTCATTTTCTATTCTTCATGCATTTACCGATTTTTTGAGCTAAGTGACCATGAAATTGAAAAGCACTATATATGAACTCTGAAAAGGTTGAAAGTTGGCATGGTATCATCATTTCACCCACATAGCATATGTAAAAAAGTAGAGAGGGTTACAGCAAAAACTGGATGCACTTCATATACAAATTGGACAATCTCTATCGAAGTATCAGAGTTTCGGACGAAAACTCGTTTGTTACAAAGGCATTTCATTTTTTTAAACTTATTACAACTTCAGACTTTTTATGCGTTTAATATGCACCATTCAAAGCCATGTCATCAACTTTCAACCCTTTTTGCCTTCATTTGCTAATTTTCATGCATTTACTTTTTTTTTTGAGTTAAATGACCCTGAAATTGAAAGACACTACAAATGAACTTTAAAAATGCTGAAAGTTGGCATGGTATCATCATTTCACCCACATAGCATGTGTAAAAAAGTAGAGAGGGTTAAAAAAACTAGATGCACTTCATGTACAAACTGGACAATTTTTTTCGAAGTATTAGGGTTTCGGACGAAAACTCATCTGTTACAAAGGCATTTCTTTTTTTAAACTTATTACAACTCCAGACTTTTTGTGCGTTCAATATGCACCATTCAAAGTCACGTCATCAACTTTCAATCCTTTCTGCCTTTATTTACTATTTTTCATGCATTTACTAATTTTTTTGAGCTAAATGACTCCGAAATTGAAAATCACTATAAATGAACTCTGAAAAGGTTGAAAGTTGGCATGGTATCATCATTTTACCCACATAGCATGTGCAAAAAAATCACTGAAAAATCTATTTTTAAAGTAAAGTTATGCCCAAACTAGTGATTCACACAAATTTCAAATATTTCAAATTTAAACAATTGAAATTTGAAAACTACTGGCACAAACAGAAGGTTTGTAATTTTTTCTACCTAAAGCAAAAATATTCACAAAGAAATTCCAAATAAAATAAAAAACAAGTCAGAAATAAATAAAAAAATAAAGCAGAAAAGAAAAAAAGAAAGAAAACTAAATTGAAAAAAGCCCGCCTACTGGGCCACAGTGCCTGCATACGACTAGAAACCCAACCTGTAGTTGGGCCAGGATGCAGGCCCGCAAGCCCAGTAGGCCCAACAAGGCAGCATAGCACAGGTAGGCCCAGAAGCCTGTTTAGAGAGGAGCTCGAAGGAGCAGCCGCAGCTGGGTTTACAAACCAATGCGGCTGCCCTTCGCTCGGCGAGGTGGGACTAAACTTTGTGCACCGCGGGGTGGCAGTGCACCCCCTCTAGTACCGGTTAGTGGCTCCAACCAGTACTAATGGGGGGGGGTCTTTAGTACTGGTTGCAGCCAAGACCTGGTACTAAAGGGGTCGCTTTCGGCCTTTTGGCCTGGACAAATTTGACCTTTACTACCGGTTGGTGGCTCCAACTGATACTAAAGGCCCCTCCTATATATATAGCACTTACAAGAATTTCAGTTTCATCTCCCACTTCTCCAATCTCTTTCAACATTGCCGCCACCCTGTACACCGCCCCCGTCCCGCGCCATCGCCCGTCGCCGACCCCGCAGCGTGTCGTCGCCGTCGCCGCGCGCCGTCACCACCGCCCCCATCCCCATCGACGCCCCGGCCCGTCGTGGCCGTCTCGCGCCGCAGCCCCGTCGCCGCGGTGATCCATCACCGCCCCCCGTCGCGGCCCGGTCGCCCCGCGTTGTAAGCCCCCTGCGCGCGCCATGGCCGCGCCCCGATCGAGCCCCCGCTCGTACACACACACACACACACACACGTACGTACACGCGCGCGCACACACACACACACTCACTTTTTTTTACTTGTTTTTTGTTTTCTGTTTTTTAGATTAATGTTTTAGCTAGCTAAATGAATTAGATTAATGCATGTCAAATTATTAATTAGATGATTGAATTAGATGAATTACCTAGATAAGAATGTTAGATTAATGTCAAATTTTAGATAAATTAGATAGAAAAGTTAAATATTAATGTCAAATGTTAGATGAATTAGACGAATTAGCTAGACATTAATTAATGTTAATTAGATGAGTTAGTTTTTTTATACTTTTGGTCCCTATTCAAGAATACATCCGATTAACCAGTTAACTTGCCGATTAATCCCTACTCATAGGGTCACCGAGTAGCCGATAAACAGAAAGATCGTTTGATTAATTGATTAAATGACCGATTATCTTGCCGATTAGCCGATTAATCCCCTACTCGCTAGCCAACCGAGCAGCTACCAGTTAACAATTTCCTCAACAATGCTTTTAGTTATAGATGAATTAGATATATTATTGTTAGATGAAAATGAATTAGTAAGTGCTTAGTTTAATTAGTAAGAAAATTAATAAGTGCTTAATTAGTTGAATTAGTAAATGCTTAGTTGAATTAGTAAGAAAATTACTTATTTTTATTTATAGTAAGCGCTTAGTTGAACTAGTTGAATTAATAGAACTATTTTATTTTTAGTAAGAAAATTTAGGTATATGAGATTTGATTATCTAATTAAAATTTTACTATATTGAACGAGCTACTTTAGTTTTATTAAGAAAATAAATAGAACTAGTTTATTTTTATAAGTGCTTAGTTGAATTAATAGAACTACTTAAATTAATAAAACTAGTTGAATTAGTTGAATTAATAGAACTAGTAAGTGTTTATCAATTAATGTTTCAACTATGAACATAGGAAATGTCTGACGATTAAAATGATTTCGGTATGTACGAATACTGCGAAGACGAGCGCGGTATGTGCGTCAAAAATTTCCTAGATGATGATAGGCGCTTCAATATCAAGCTAGATGAGACCTTCGAAGTGGATACAGTAAGTCACAACGACAAGTCTTTTTTCATAATTAAACATGACTTATGCTTCATTTGTTTCAACTTATAATTTTAATTTTTTACTATTCTACTAGTGTATCCCCTGTCATGCCAGAATTTTTGTCTTGGATAAGATAGGTTTCAGTCCTATGAAAACTATGGAGGTAAAAAGAGTTTACTTGAAAATCGAGCATTGTTATATTTTCAACGTAAAATTATACAATGCAGATACCTACGCCTATTTTGAATGCAAAACCTGGCAATCACTATGCAAGTCTTATGCATTTGAGCTTGATATGGTTATCACCTTTGATATTCGTCCGGAAGATGATATTGAAGGTAATATCGACATCTGGATGAGACCTTTGAAGTGGATACAGTAAGTCACAACGACAAGTCTTTTTTCGTAATTAAGCATGAGTTATGCTTCATTTGCTTCAACTTATAATTTTAAATTTTTACTATTCTACTAGCGTATCCTTGCCATGCCAGAATTTTTGTCTTTGATAAGATAGGTTTCAGTCCTATGAAAACTATGGAGGTAAAGAGAGTTTACTTGAAGACCGAGCATGGTTATATTTTTGACGTAAAATTATACAATGCAGACACCTACACCTATTTTGAATGCAAAACCTGGCAATCACTATGCAAGTCTTATGCATTTGAGACTAATATGGTTATCACCTTTGATATTCGTCTAGAAGATGATATTGAAGGTAATATCGACATTTGGGTTGATGTGCAGGCGTCTCCAGTTCTACCATTATGTGAGTTTCTCAACCCTATTTATGTTTTCGATATTGTTTATTCAAAAATAGTTGACAACTAATTTCTATTGACAACTTATTTCCATTCAAACAAAAATGTCCGACGCTTGGTAGACAGGACCGTCCACAGTTCTGGTGCTGAACTAAACTGCGAGGAGATAAGTCATTATGTTTCATGGCTTGAGGATCTTGATGCTGTCAAGAGAAATTACTTTTCTGGAGTTGAAAATCTTAGTACTCAAAACGTGCGACCAATAGTATTCGTATTGAACTACGGTCTTATCTATTTAGGAAAGATGGTAAAATTTTCACTATTTATCCTAAGTGCATCTTTTGCATACATTATTTTTTAAGCTAAACTTCATTGCTAAGTATGATAAGATCACGGTGTGCGGGTGTGGCCCTGCTTGTGACGTATCAGACTCGGCGGCAAGCTGTTCTAGTCAGCCATGCTAGCGGCGGGTGCGGTGCAACCTTCCTCCGTCGCCTCCTTGGCGGCGCGAGGCCTGCTCTGCCACCACTGAATGGATCGCATGGACCTCCTCGCCTAGAGACGTGCGGCTTGCCAAACCCTCCTGTACGGAGGCACGGCTCGTCCCTCTCTCTCTCCGTGACGTCTCATCCGTCAAACTGTCGCCTCCACAAACAGTGCTGACGAACTCAATCCCGCACCGACGGACTGGCCACTTCATTGCCACCCACGAACTCCTCATTCCCCGCGGCCGCCACTTCCTTCTCCCCGCGCGGCGGTGACGGGAGCACTACTCAACTTTCCTTGCCAGGCTGGGGTGTACGTGGAGGGCATCATCCTGCATGCTATGGCGCTGTCGCTGGCTCGGCCAGATGATGCTCTGCCATTGCCGGCAGGGACGCCAAGATCTAGATTGAGTGGAGTGGTGCGTTCTCGACTGGAACCAGAAGGATAGGATGGGCGGCGAATAAAATAGTGTGAAGGAAGTGTGACACAGATGAAGATGGTTCCTTTTTTTTTAAATATACGAACCGACCTAGCTTAGATTAGTACTGCCTGGTAAAGAGTGAACCTGCAACTTACAAATGGGTCCACGAGCACCTACTAAAAGACCAGGTTCACCAGGAGCCTCCAATTCTTGGGAGCTTAGTAACTCAACAGATACCAGTACAGCTGAATAATAAGATGCATGGTGAAGAATAAATAAGCACAAAGACTAATATGCAATCTGGCACAAGAAATCAGTCAGGGATAAATATAGATGTTTTTCTTCCGTGCCACAATGAATGGTATACACATTAAGTATGAATAGACAGGACATTGAGACTACATGAGCATGATACAGTCCAAACTGCATGCGTTCATCACAAAACTGTTCTCCACAAATTCAGCACAATCAGTTCTAAGAAATTGGTCTTGTAACTTTCTTATATCCAGCTCATGTTTCATCCCATGAACACAGACACCAGCTAAGCATTCCTGAGTTGCTATACAGGAGGTGCCAAAATAGCTCATGTAGGGGATAGTAAAAAACCGTGTAAAATTGAATATAGTTTTTTGTTGCAACTACATATTCGTGTCTTCCATATACGTACAAAGTTTCATGATGAGAAGATATATGCTATGCTCTAGGAAAAAAACGAAAATACTATATCCATACGACGCTTTGTTGAGTGACGTTATAGTACGCCACAAATATAGAGCATCCAGATTCAAACGGAGAGAGATATCAACAAATCATCTTATTTGTTCGTACAAGAATCATACTCGCCGTATGCATAGTACCGATGCCACATCATCAACTCCACTACATTTATTTCTTTTAAAATTTATCTCTTATTTGTTCGTACAAGAATCATACTCACAAACGGTGTATATTTTTTTTCATACTTATAGCATTGCTCGGTAGAAGTGAATTAAAGAGCTAGCCTGGTGTCTTGTCAGCTGGATGGTGAATTAATTTCGTACTGTACGTACAATAGTAGGGCAATAATCATAAACATTGAATGAAAGTACTAAAGAGCATGATGTTTGCTTTGGCATTTATGCATGCGTTTTAAGTTTTTAACAGGATTAGGCGTATGCAGTACATTTGGGCACCTGTTATTCATGTGCGCATTGTTTTGGCTGTCATGTCATACATGCGTACATATTGCATCAGACTCTCAGAAAGAAACTTAGGCTCGACTGGCATGTATCCACATATATACACAGTGGATTACATCATAGACAAACTAGTATATAACCATAATGTTAAAAACAAAGACAGTATTATGACCATCGGAATGAGCTAACCCTGTCTGGCTTGCACGCCAACAATTTCCACCCATGGTATCAACTAAACACACTCCACAGTCACACAATCATATTAATCAGCACAGATACTGTTGAGCCGCCCTTGGAGCTTCGTGACTCCAACAGCGGCATCGCCGCCCATACACAACCCTCACCATACGATGATTGCTTATCAACATGAGTCAGTACATGAGTTACCACCTTGCTTTTGTCTCGCGGGAGTCGTGTTGGAGTTCTCTCCTCCCACATGTCCTTTCTGTGATAGTTGGAAACAGTGACTGGATCGGTAGGTCTCGGTGTACTGTGTACATCACGCAGCCTTCGCGAGCCTGAATCGTGACCGCTTTTAAGATACATGGTTGAGGATGTCGTGCGCAGGAACTCATGCCACCAGCATGCGCCTACTGCATCCCAGAGGAAGATGTGACATCATTGCGTGCTGGTTGCGTCACAGAGGAAGAAGACTTGTCGCTAGCATGTTGGTATCCTCCAATCTCTCTATTAAGCTTGCAAATACCGTCGTGGTGAATAATTGAGCAAAAGCTTGATTGCTATCTAGCTAGCCTTGTTGATATGCAATCAGCCAAATGAAATTTGTCTGTGATATATATAGAAGGTTTTGTCCCTGCAACAACTGAATTGCATACATGTAAGCATGAGCACACATGAACTTAACATGCGAATGAACACCATGAAGTGTAAAGTGCATGTGTAGATCACATAATTGCACTAGTAGAAAAATGGCTTATTGTCCCGGTTCGTAAGGGCCTTTTCTCCCGGTTCCTGAACCGGGACTAAAGGGTCGGTACTAATGCCCTGTCCCTTTAGTCCCGGTTCAATCCAGAACCGGGACAGATGGGCCTCCACGTGGCCTGTGCGCGGAGCCCAGGCAGGAGGGCCTTTGGTCCCGGTTGGTGGCATCAACCGGAACCAATAGGCATCCACGCGTCAGCATTTCTGTGGCTGAGGTTTTGTTTTTTTGAGGGGGGGGGGGGGGGGTGGGGGTTTTGGGTGGTTAATTTAGGTGTTTCATATATTGTGTTACCTAGCTATAATTAATCGAGAGAAGTGTCCTCTCTTATGTCCGTGCTTGGTCGACGCTATGTACTATACATACGTATAGAGAGGACTAGACATGCTAGCTAGTTAGTAAGCAAACGAAGGAAATAGAAGATCGTCATGAACATATATGCATACAGAGAGAAGTGATATCGACCACCTCTCCTTCTCCGAGAGATTGGTTGAACAACAAGTTCTCGTATATCTATCCGACACTATCGGCTACATATATACAATAATTATCTCTTACAAGTATAATCTCCTAACATACGGACTCATGGTCCACATAGTATTCTCCGTCTTCAGCGATCACGTGGTCAAGAAAGAACGCCGCTCTTGAATTGCTCGCATGCGAGCTGGTGCTAGGAGTTCATCCCGCTTCCGAAACATCTAATTTGAAGAAGGGGGTCAATACATATATATATATATATATATATACATACATACATATATATATATATATATATATATATACATACATACATATATATATATATATGAATGAATGAAACTCAACACAAATGATGGTAATAAAATAAAATTGTGAATGTTGTTATTTACGTACTTCATGTTGTTCATCAGAGTAGCCCCGCTCACAAGTCGTGTGGCGGATGGACTCGCATACGTAGTATCCACAGAAATTATTCCCTTGTTCCTGCCACAACCACTTTACAAGAAATAGAGGTCAATCAAACTGATAAGCAAGAATGCCAAATGGTATTGATGAAACTAGAGCTTGAATCAATAGGAGATGCGCGGAACATGCTACTATAGTACTTATTTTCGGGTGTCTAAATTGCAGCTTCTTCGGGAGTCCTGGAGGTTTTTTGGTGAACTTTTTCCAAACCCTGTCAGACGAAGAAAACAATTACTTAATATATCAGGAAATGAACAAAGTTGCTGATATGGTTTATAATGATCGATTTAACTTACTTCTCAAGCATTTAAGTCATGTCCGCATAGTCCTGGGGATCTTTTCGTCTTGAGTCTAAGACGGTTACTAGTCCCTGCTCAAGCTTAATCTCTAGGAGAATATAGTGGAAACTGCACACGCATGCATAACTCATCAATTACATTACTATAACCTTGACTAATATATAAGGGAAACCGAATACGCACAAGACAGTAACACTCACTTGAAGTTGTAAGGAAAGAGTATTATATCTTTGTTTTCATTTATTACCAACGATCGTAGCAAGTTGGCCTCGGTATCTGTGGCATGAAATTTAACCTCGGTTGCATCTATGAGATATGTGTTAATGAACCCAATATCATCGACTTGTCTTTTCTTCAATTCGGCGATCTTCAATCGGCATAATATAGTGAGGATAATTATAAATACATGCAATTAAAGAGCTGAGCTATATAGAGAGACTTAATGACAGAAGTAGTACTACTTACAGGCAGTAGCACGTGACCGTTGCCTTATCGAGGGCCAATTGATTGAAAAACTAAAAGAACTCCTCAAATGGAACAGGCAACAATTCAATTCCAACGAGGTCATGCTCCTTTTTAACTGTCACATACAAAGTACTCGTCCCCCCAGACTCTCTGTAGATTTTCAAGTACCAATCATGCAATCTTCGCATCATCGTTGATAGAGATCTTTCATCTTTGACGAGAGGCTTCCCGTACTCGTATCTTTGTATCTGCACCTCCATGAAATCATAATGTACATCGTCGGGCAGGTAATCGCCAAGATTGCTATAACCGGGCACCATCCTCGGATCATTAGCAACGATGTCGCTAGGCACCTTGAGCGGGGGGCATGATTGCTTCGCTTGTTCGCTGAGCTGGGCAATTTGTTTCCCAGCTCATCGTTCTTTCAGCCTTTGATCACTGACAGTACTTCCCGGCCGCTCCGCTTCGGCAAATTCCTTTCCAATAATGCGCTCATAGTTTCTTTTCGGCGGAGACTTGGGTGGTTTTGTCAGGGCAGCCAGAGTGCGCTTCGCTTTCACCGGATCTACCTTCTCCTCTGGAGGTGGATGTTTCTTTGCTTTCACCCCTTCAAAGAAGTTCCTCACTTCTTCTCGTGCGATCTCGGCGTTCTCCTCCGGGGTCCTCTCGTATGGTAACTTCTCTGAGTCTTCAGATAAGGACCGAATCTGTATGTCCTCCCGCCTCTGGCTGTACTGCTAGACGCCGGCAGAGCAGACGAAGTGGTTGTCTTCTTTACTTGCTTACGAGGCGGAGGAGAAGGACTACGACGCACCGGAGCAGCTGGAGCGGCGGCAGGTCTCTTCTGCCCTTGCTGACGAGGCGCAGAAGGAGGAGGCTGGCTGCTCGGGCGCGCCGGTGCAGGCGGAGAAGGAGGCGGAGTGCCGCCACGCGCCGGAGAAGGAGCCGGTCGAGTGCCCTGACCGTCACTCCCCGGAGGAGGAGGCGGTGGAGGAGGCGGAGTGCCCTGACTCGCCGGAGAAGGAGGAGGAGGCGGAGGTGTCCAGTTTGGAAGGTTGATGAGCTCCTTCCGCCATAGGCATGGAGTCTTCAGAGCAGAACCCAGCCAAGTCTCCCCTTCACCGGTAGGGTGGTCAAGCTGGAGGTCCTCAAATCCCTCCGTTATTTCATCCACCATCACCCTAGCATATCCTTCTGGAATCGGGCGGCAGTGAAAAGTTGCACCGGGTTCAGTAGGAAAAACAGAGCCAACAGTCGCCTTGAGCTTCATATTAATCCATTGCGTCATAAGGTGGCAATTTTGAGACTCCGTGATAGCATCCACGGGATAGCTGGCAGGAGCCGTCAAGACATGCTCCGGCTGAAGCAGCTCGGTGGAAGCCACGCTGCTTCTTCGCTGAGATGGCGGGGTAGCTTCGGGGGAAGCTTCGGCAGTTCGTTTGCTGCGATTTGCTTCTCGTTCCTCTATCGCTTGTACCCTTGCTTGCAGCGCCTGCATTTGGGTCTGCTGCACTTTTTTTCTCCTCTCCTGGCATTTGTAACCGCCTGCGTCCGGAAACCCAACCTTCCACGGAATGGAGCCTGGCGTGCCTCGTGTCCGTCCAGGGTGCTCAGGATTCCTGAGGGCCATTGTGAGCTCGTCGTTCTCTCTATCTAGAACGAACATCCCTTGCTGCGCTACTTCGATATACTGCTGAAGCTTCTTGACTGGTATGTCCATTTGATCGTTCGTCCAAATGCACTTCCCTGATACAGGGTCCAAGGTTCCGCCAGCCCGAAAGAACCAAGTCCGGCAACGGTCTGGCCAGTTAATTGTCTCTGGTTCGATCCCTTTATCAACCAGATCATTCTCAGTCTTGGCCCACTTAGGCCGGGCTACGATGTAGCCACCTAACCCCGTGCGACGGTGATGCTTCTTCTTCGCAGCATTTTGCTTGTTTGTCGCCGACATCTTCTTACTCTTTTCCGATATCTTATGGGCCACAAATGCGGGCCAGTGATCTCTGATCTTCTCATATCTGCCCTTGAATTCTAGTGTCTCTTTATTTTCGACAAACTTATTCAGCTCTTTCTTCCACCTCCTGAATAGTTCTGCCATCCTCTTAAGGGTAAAAGACTTGATTAATTGCTCTTTAACTGGCTTCTCCGGATCATCCTCTTGCGGTAGGGTGAAATTTGACTTCAGCTCAGTCCAAAGATCATTTTTCTGCATATCATTGACATAAGACATCTCAGGGTCTTCTTTAGCCGGCTTTAACCATTGCTGGATGCTGATCGGGATCTTGTCCCTAACCAAAACCCCGGACTGAGCAACAAATGCGCTCTTTGTCCGGAGGGGTTCGATCGGTTGGCCGTCGGGCGCGATTGCATGATCTTCGGGCCTCGTCTCTTTACCGAAGTTGTGCTCGATCCGGAGGGCTAGAAAAAAGAACAAAGACTTAATTAGTATGTGTACATACCAAAATAATGAATGCATCAATTAGCTAGTCAACAGAAGCTTAACTATTATATATACCTGGCCGGACTCGGTTCGGTCACCGGAGACGTCATCACGGTCTCCTTCTTGCACCGGCATTGGGTCACCAGAGCCTTCCTCACGGTCTCCTTCTTGCACCGGCATTAGGTCATCGGAGCCATCATAATCATAGCCAGCTGCTTCAAGACCATCGGTGTCATTGAGAAACAACAAGCAGGCGGCATCACTTCCTCGTGCGATTATGTCCCCCAACAACTCTTCTTGTACTTCGTCTCGGGCGGTGTCCATAGTTTCTACAAATATTTACAACATGGCAATTATTATTCAAACATGACAGATGGATATATTAGTGGCAAACGTAGAACTAATATTAATTAGTGGCCTCGACGCTACTTCTCTAGGGTTTGGGGTGGCCTCGACACTGCTTCTCTAGGGTTTGGGGTGGCCTCGACAATGCTTCAAGGATAAAAAAAGAAGAGGAAGAAGAAAAAAAAGAGGAGAAGAAAGAATAGAGGAGTAAGAACTCCTCTATTCTTTCTTCTCCTCTTTTTTTCTTCTTCTTCCTCTTTTTTTATCGGAAATGAGGGTCGTCGAGGGTCGCCGAGCGGTAAAGGACACCCTAAATAGCAAGTATCGTGGGTGTGAGATACATGTGGCCGTCGGTGTTGGACACTACATCCACGTCCCACAAGTGACGTGGGCGTCGAAGCCCGCGTCACTTGTGGGACGTGGATGTAGTGTCCGACACCGACGGCCACATGTATCTCACATCGACGATACTTGCTATTTAGGGTTTCCTCTACCGCTCGGCGACCCTGACCCTCGACGACCCTCGTTCCCGATAAAAAAAGAGGAAGAAGAAAAAAAGAGGAGAAGAAAGATCTTTCTTCTCCCGATAAAAAAAAGAGGAAGAAGAAGAAGAAAAAAAGATCTTTTTTTATCTTCGACGCGTGCGTCACTTGTGGGACGTGGATGTACTGTCCGACACCGACGGCCACATGTATCTCACACCGACGATACATGCTATTTAGGGTATATCGACCCCCCCCCCTCGTGTTGAAGTTATCGGGAGGTGGTATATATATCGACCCCCCCCTCGTGTTGAAGTTATCGGGAGGGGGTATATCAAAACCCCCCCTCATGTTGAAGTTATCGGGAGGGGGTATATCGACCCCCCCCCCCCCGTGTTGAAGTTATCAGGAGGGGTATATCGACGATGATAGATCCGATAAAACATAGGAATACGAAGAAGAAATAAAAAGAGAAGAAGAAGAAAGGAATAGAGGAGAAGATCGAAGAAAAAAATAGAAGAAAAAAAGAGGAGAAGAAGAAAGGAATAGAGGAGAAGAAGAAAATATAGAAAAATTTTCTATATTTTCTTCTTCTCTATTCCTTTCTTCTTCTCCTCTTCCTTTTCTTCCTCTCCTCTTCTTCTCCTCTTCCTTTTCTTCCTCTCCTCTTCTTTTCCTTTTTCCTCTTCTTATTTTCCTTTTTCCTCTCCTAAATATATAAAACTTTTCTAGAAATGAAACTAACCTAAAATGTACTAAATCAGAGAACATATATAGATAATCCTTTTCTAAATATTTAAATATAACTTTTGCATATATGAACATATATACACAGAGAACATACAAACATATATACATTTTTATAAAAAAGCAAAATACAAATATATATACATTTTTATAAAAAAAGCAAAATACAAAATACAAACATATATATGAAAAAAATCTGAAAAGAAGCAATATACACAATATATATACTGACATATATACATAATATACACAAAGAAGCAATATACACAATATACACAAGCATATAATATATGAAAAAATAGGGGGGCCGGACCAACGGAGGGGCAGGGCGACGGCGACGGGCGGGGCGGGGCGACGGCGACGGGTGGGGCAGGGGCGGGGCGACGGGCGGGTCAGGGGCGGGGCGACGGCGACGGGTGGGGCAGGGCGACGACGACGAGCGGGCCGGGGCGCGCGACGCGCGTCGGGGCAGGGCGGCGAGCGGCGAGCAGCGTTGGGCGAGGGCACGGCCGATGGCGAGGCACGGGCGACGGCGACGGCGCGGTCGGGGGCGACTGCAGGGGCGGCGGACGGGCAGCCTGGCGGCGTCGTCGGGGGCAAATGGTCGATGAGAAACTGAAATTTTCACAAGTCCTGATTATATACCAAGAGCATTGGTCACGGCTCGTGGCACCAACCGGGACCAATGCCACCTTTAGTCCCGGTTGGTGCCACCAACCGAGACCAAAGGCCTCTTTTCAGCAGCCCAAAGGGCGGGATGTTGGAAATATGCCCTAGAGGCAATAATAAAAGTATTATTATTATATTTCCTTGTTCATGATAATTGTCTTTTATTCATGCTATAACTGTATTATCCGGAAATCGTAATACACGTGTGAATACATAGACCACAATATGTCCCTAGTGAGCCTCTAGTTGACTAGCTCGTTGTGATCAACAGATAGTCATGGTTTCCTGGCTATGGACATTGGATGTTGTTGATAACGGGATCACATCATTAGGAGAATGATGTGATGGACAAGACCCAATCCTAAGACTAGCACAAAAGATCGTGCAGTTCATTTGCTAGAGCTTTGCCAATGTCAAGTATCTCTTCCTTTGACCATGAGATCGTGTAACTCCTGGATACCGTAGGAGTGCTTTGGGTGTATCAAACGTCACAACGTAACTGGGTGACTATAAAGGTGCACTACAGGTATCTCCGAAAGTATCTATTGTTTTATGCGGATCGAGACTGGGATTTGTCACTCCGTGTAAACGGAGAGGTATCTCTGGGCCCACTCGGTAGGACATCATCATATGCGCAATGTGACCAAGGAGTTGATCACAGGATGATGTGTTACGGAACGAGTAAAGTGACTTGCCGGTAACGAGATTGAACAAGGTATTGGATACCGACGATCGAATCTCGGGCAAGTAAAATACCGCTAGACAAAGGGAATTGTATACGGGATCGATTGAGTCCTTGACATCGTGGTTCATCCGATGAGATCATCGTGGAACATGTGGGAGCCAACATGGGTATCCAGATCCCGCTGTTGGTTATTGACCGGAGAACGTCTCGGTCATGTCTGCATGTCTCCCGAACCCGTAGGGTCTACACACTTAAGGTTCGATGACGCTAGGGTTATAAAGGAAGCTTGTATGTGGTTACCGAATGTTGTTCGGAGTCCCGGATGAGATCCCGGACGTCACGAGGAGTTCCGGAATGGTCCGGAGGTAAAGATTTATATATAGGAAGTCCTGTTTCGGCCATCGGGACAAGTTTCGGGGTCATCGGTATTGTACCGGGACCACCGGAAGGGTCCCGGGGGCCCACCGGGTGGGGCCACCTGCCCCGGGGGGCCACATGGGCTGTAGGGGGTGCGCCTTGGCCTACATGGGCCAAGGGCACCAGCCCCAAGAGGCCCATGCGCCTAGGGAACCCTAGAGGGAAGAGTCCTCGAGGGGGAAGGCACCTCCGAGGTGCCTTGGGGAGGATGGACTCCTCCCCCCCCTCTTGGCCGCACCCCTTTCTTGGAGTAGGGGGCAAGGCTGCGCCTCCCCCCTCTCCCCTGCCCCTATATATAGTGGAGGGGAGGGAGGGCATCCATACCTGAGCCCTTGGCGCCTCCCTCCCTCCCGTGACACCTCCTCCTCTCCCGTAGGTGCTTGGCGAAGCCCTGCAGGATTGCAACGCTCCTCCATCATCACCACGCCGTTGTGCTGCTGTTGGATGGAGTCTTCCTCAACCTCTCCCTCTCTCCTTGCTGGATCAAGGCGTGGGAGACATCGTCGAGCTGTACGTGTGTTGAACGCGGAGGTGCCGTCCGTTCGGCACTTGATCATCGGTGATCTGAATCACGACGAGTACGACTCCATCAACCCCGTTCACTTGAACGCTTCCGCTTAGCGATCTACAAGGGTATGTAGATGCACTCTTCTCTCCTTTCTACTCGTTGCTGGTCTCTCCATAGATAGATCTTGGTGATTCGTAGGAAAATTTTTGAATTTCTGCTACGTTCCCCAACAGTGGCATCATGAGCTAGGTCTATTGCGTAGATTCTTTGCACGAGTAGAACACAAAGTAGTTGTGGGCGTTGATGTTGTTCAATATGCTTACCGTTACTAGTCCAATCTTGTTTCGACGGTATTGTGGGATGAAGCGGCCCGGACCGACCTTACACGTACTCTTACGTGAGACAGGTTCCACCGATTGACATGCACTTGGTGCATAAGGTGGCTAGCGGGTGCCAGTCTCTCCCACTTTAGTCGGAACGGATTCGATGAAAAGGGTCCTTATGAAGGGTAAATAGCAATTGGCATATCACGTTGTGGTCTTGCGTAGGTAAGAAACGTTCTTGCTAGAAACCCATAGCAGCCACGTAAAACATGCAACAACAATTAGAGGACGTCTAACTTGTTTTTGCAGGGTATGCTATGTGATGTGATATGGCCAAAAGGATGTGATGAATGATATGTGATGTATGAGATTGATCATGTTCTTGTAATAGGATTCACGACTTGCATGTCGATGAGTATGACAACCGGCAGGAGCCATAGGAGTTGTCTTTATTTATTGTATGACCTGCGTGTCATTGAAGAACGCCATGTAACTTACTTTACTTTATTGCTAAACGCGTTAGCCATAGAAGTAGAAGTAGTCGTTGGCGTGACAACTTCATGAAGACACGATGATGGAGATCATGATGATGGAGATCATGGTGTCATGCCGGTGACGATGATGATCATGGAGCCCCGAAGATGAAGATCAAAGGAGCTATATGATATTGGCCATATCATGTCACTACTATTTGATTGCATGTGATGTTTATCATGTTTATGCATCTTGTTTGCTTAGGACGACGGTAGTAAATAAGATGATCCCTTACAAAATTTCAAGAAGTGTTCTCCCCTAACTGTGCACCGTTGCTACAGTTCGTCGCTTCTAAGCACCACGTGATGATCGGGTGTGATGGATTCTTACGTTCACATACAACGGGTGTAAGACAGTTTTACACAGCGAAAACACTTAGGGTTAACTTGACGAGCCTAGCATGTGCAGACATGGCCTCGGAACACGGAGACCGAAAGGTCGAGCATGAGTCGTATAGTAGATACGATCAACATGAAGATGTTCACCGATGATGACTAGTCCGTCTCACGTGATGATCGGACACGGCCTAGTTGACTCGGATCATGTGATCACTTAGATGACCAGAGGGATGTCTATCTGAGTGGGAGTTCATAAGATGAACTTAATTATCCTGAACATAGTCAAAAGACCTTTTGCAAATTATGTCGTAGCTCGCGCTTTAGTTCTACTGTTTTAGATATGTTCCTAGAGAAAATATAGTTGAAAGTTGATAGTAGCAATTATGCGGACAGTAGAAAGCTTATGTCCTTAATGCACTGCTCAGTGTGCTGAACCCCAAACGTCGTTTGTGGATGTTCGAACATCGACATACACGTTTTGATAACTACGTGATAGTTCAGTTAAATGGTTTAAGTAGAGGCACCAAAGACGTTTTCGAAACGTCACGGAACATATGAGATGTTTCGAGGGCTGAAATTGGGATTTCAGGCTCGTGCCCACGTCAAGAGGTATAAGACCTCCGACGATTTTCTTAGCCTGCAAACTAAGGAGAGAAAGCTCAATTGTTGAGCTTGTGCTCAGATTGTCTGAGTGCAACAATCACTTGAATCAAGTGGGAGTTGATCTTCCAGATGAAATAGTGATAGTTCCTCCGAAGTCATTGCCACCAAGCTGCTAGAGCTTCGTGATGAACTATAATATATCAAGGACATATATGATGATCCTTGAGATATTCGCGATGTTTGACTCCGCGAAAGTAGAAATCAAGAAGGAGCATCAATCGTTGATGGTTAGTGAAACCACTAGTTTCAAGAAGGGCAAGGGCAAGAAGGGATACTTCATGAAACGGCAAATCAGCTGCTGCTCCAGTGAAGAAACCCAAGGTTGAACCCAAACCCGAGACTAAGTGCTTCTGTAATAAGGGGAACAACCACTGGAGCAGATTACCCTAGATACTTGGTAGATGAGAAGGCTGGCAAGGTCGATAGAAGTATATTGGATATACATTGTGTTAATGTGTACTTTACTAGTACTCCTAGTAGCACCAGGGTATTAGATACCGGTTCGGTTGCTAAGTGTTAGTAACTCGAAATAAAAGCTACGGAATAAACGGAGACTAGCTAAAGGTGAGCTGACGATATGTGTTGGAAGTGTTTCCAAGTTTGATGTGATCTAACATCGCACGCTCCCTCTACCATCAAGATTAGTATTAAACCTGAATAAGTGCTCTTGCACCTAAAGGAATGGTTTATTGAATCTCGATCGTAGTGATACACATTTTCATGCCAAAAGATATAAGATAGTAATGATAGTACCACTTACTTGTGGCACTGCCATGTAAGTCATAATGGTATAAAACGCATGAAGAAGCTCCATGTTGATGGATCTTTGGACTCACTCGTTTTTGAAAAGTTTGAGACATGCGAACCATGTCTATTGGTGTATATGCATGAAGAAACTCCATGCAAATGGATCGTTTGGACTCACTTGATTTTGAATCACTTGAGATATGCAAATCATACCACATGGGCAAGATGACTGAAAAGCCTCGTTTTCAGTAAGATGGAACAAGATAGCAACTTGTAGGAAGTAACACATTTTGATGTGTGCAGTCCAATGAGTGCTGAGGCATGCAGTGAATATCGTTATGTTCTTACTTCACAGATGATTCGAGTAGATGTTGAGAATATTTACTTGATGAAACACAAGTCTGAATTATTGAATGGTTCAAGTAATTTCAGAGTGAAGTAGAAGATCATTGTGACAAGAGGATAAAATGTCTATGATATGATCATAGAGATGAATATCTGAGTTACGAGTTTTGGCACACAATTAAGACATTGTGGAAATTGTTTCATAATTAATACCGCCTGGAACACCATAGTGTGATGGTGTGTCCGAACATCATAGTTGCACCCTATTGGATATGGTGCGTACCATGATGTCTCTTATCGAATTACCACTATCGTTCATGGGTTAGGCATTAGAGACAACCACATTCACTTTAAATAGGGCACCACGTAATTCCGATGAGATGACACCGTATGAATTATGGTTTAGAGAAACCTAAGTTGTCGTTTCTTAAAGGTTTGGGGCTGCGACGCTTATGTGAAAAAGTTTCAGGATTAAGCTCGAACCCAAAGCGGATAAAATACATCTTCATAGGACACCCAAAACAGTTGGGTATACCTCCTAATTCAGATCCGAAAGCAATATGAATTGTTTCTAGAATCGGGTCCTTTCTCGAGGAAAGGTTTCTCTCGAAAGAGTTGAGTGGGAGGATGGTGGAGACTTGATGAGGTTATTGAACCGTCTCTTCAACTAGTGTGTGGCAGGGCACAGGAAGTTGTTCCTGTGGCACCTACACCAATTGAAGTGGAAGCTTATGATATTGATCATGAAACTTCGGATCAAGTCACTACCAAACCTCGTGGGATGACAAGGATGCATACTACTTCAGAGTGGTACGTAATCCTGTCTTGAAGTCATGTTGCTGGACAACAATGAACCTACGAGCTATGGAGAAGCGATGGTGGGCCCGGATTCCGATAAATGGCTCGAGGCCATAAAATCCGAGAACGGATCCATGGACTTTGGTGGACTTGCCCGATGATCGGCAAGCCATTAAGATAAATGGATCTTTAAGAAGAAGACGGACGTGGATGGTAATGTCACCGTCATGAAGCTCGACTTGTGGCAAAAAGTTTTTCACAAGTTCAAGGAGTTGACTACGATGAGATTTTTCTCATCCGTAGCGATGCTTAAAGTCCGTCGGATTCATGTTAGCATTAGCTGCATTTATGAAATCTGGCAGATGGATGTCAAGACAAGTTTCCTTACCAGTTTTCGTAAGGAAAGGTTGTATGCAATACAATCAGAAAAGTTTTGTCGATCCTAAGGATGCTAAAAGGTATGCTAGCTCCAGCGATCCTTCTAAGGACTGGAGTAAGCATCTCGGAGTTGGAATGTACGCTTTGATGAGATGATCAAAGATTTTGGATTTATACAAAGTTTATGAGAAACTTGTATTTCCAAAGAAGTGAGTGGGAGCACTATAGAATTTCTGATGAGTATATGTTGTTGACATATTGATGATCAGAAATGATGTAGAATTTCTAGAAAGCATATAGGGTTATTTGAAAGGTGTTTTTCAATAGAAAACCTGGATTAAGCTACTTGAACATTGAGCATCAAGATCTATAAGGATAGATCAAAATGCTTAATAATACTTTCAAATGAGCACATACCTTGACATGATCTTGAAGGTGTTCAAGATGGACCAGTCAAAGAAGGAGTTCTTGCCTGAGTTGTAAGGTACGAAGTTAAGACTTAAAGCTCGACCACGGCAGAATAGAGAGAAAGGACGAAGGTCGTCCCCTATGCTTAAGACGTAGGCTCTTCAGTATGCTATGCTGTGTACCGCACCTGAAGTGTGCCTTGCCATGAGTCAGTCAAGGGGTACAAGAGTGATCCAAGAATGGCTCACAGGACAGCGGTCAAAGTTATCCTTAGTAACTAGTGGACTAAGGAATTTTCTCGATTATGGAGGTGGTAAAAGAGTTCGTCGTAAAGGTTACGACGATGCAAGCTTGACACCTATCCGGATAGCTCTGAGTAGAGAGACCGGATACATATAATGGAGCAAAAATTTAGAATAGCTCCAAGTAGAACAGTTATTTGGAATAGCTCCAAATAGAGCGTGGTAGCTGCATCTAGGAGATGACATAGAGATTTGTAAAGCACACACGGATCTGAAAGGTTCAGACCCGTTGACTAAAACCTCTCTCACAAGCAACATGATCAAACATAAAACTCATTGAGTGTTAATCACATAGTGATGTGAACTAGACTACTGACTCTAGTAAACTCTTGGGTATTAGTCACATGGCGATGTGACCTGTGAGTGTTAATCACATGGCGATGTGAACTAGATTATTGACTCTAGTGCAAGTGGGAGACTGTTGGAAATATGCCCTAGAGGCAATAATAAAAGTATTATTATTATATTTCCTTGTTCATGATAATTGTCTTTTATTCATGCTATAACTGTATTATCCGGAAATCGTAATACACGTGTGAATACATAGACCACAATATGTCCCTAGTGAGCCTCTAGTTGACTAGCTCGTTGTGATCAACAGATAGTCATGGTTTCCTGGCTATGGACATTGGATGTCGTTGATAACGGGATCACATCATTAGGAGAATGATGTGATGGACAAGACCCAATCCTAAGACTAGCACAAAAGATCGTGTAGTTCATTTGCTAGAGCTTTGCCAATGTCAAGTATCTCTTCCTTTGACCATGAGATCGTGTAACTCCTGGATACCGTAGGAGTGCTTTGGGTGTATCAAACGTCACAACGTAACTGGGTGACTATAAAGGTGCACTACAGGTATCTCCGAAAGTATCTATTGTTTTATGCGGATCGAGACTGGGATTTGTCACTCCGTGTAAACGGAGAGGTATCTCTGGGCCCACTCGGTAGGACATCATCATATGCGCAATGTGACCAAGGAGTTGATCACGGGATGATGTGTTACGGAACGAGTAAAGTGACTTGCCGGTAACGAGATTGAACAAGGTATTGGATACCGACGATCGAATCTCGGGCAAGTAACATACCGATAGACAAAGGGAATTGTATACGGGATCGATTGAGTCCTTGACATCGTGGTTCATCCGATGAGATCATCGTGGAACATGTGGGAGCCATCATGGGTATCCAGATCCCGCTGTTGGTTATTGACCGGAGAACGTCTCGGTCATGTCTGCATGTCTCCCGAACCCGTAGGGTCTACACACTTAAGGTTCGATGACGCTAGGGTTATAAAGGAAGCTTGTATGTGGTTACCGAATGTTGTTCGGAGTCCCGGATGAGATCCCGGACGTCACGAGGAGTTCCGGAATGGTCCGGAGGTAAAGATTTATATATAGGAAGTCCTGTTTCGGCCATCGGGACAAGTTTCGGGGTCATCGGTATTGTACCGGGACCACCGGAAGGGTCCCGGGGGCCCACCGGGTGGGGCCACCTGCCCTGGGGGGCCACATGGGCTGTGGGGGGTGCGCCTTGGCCTACATGGGCCAAGGGCACCAGCCCCAAGAGGCCCATGTGCCTAGGGAACCCTAGAGGGAAGAGTCCTCGAGGGGGAAGGCACCTCCGAGGTGCCTTGGGGAGGATGGACTCCTCCCCCCCCTCTTGGCCGCACCCCTTTCTTGGAGTAGGGGGCAAGGCTGCGCCTCCCCCCTCTCCCCTACCCCTATATATAGTGGAGGGGAGGGAGGGCATCCATACCTGAGCCCTTGGCGCCTCCCTCCCTCCCGTGACACCTCCTCCTGTCCCATAGGTGCTTGGCGAAGCCCTGCAGGATTGCCACGCTCCTCCATCATCACCACGCCGTTGTGCTGCTGTTAGATGGAGTCTTCCTCAACCTCTCCCTCTCTCCTTGCTGGATCAAGGCGTGGGAGACATCGTCGAGCTGTACGTGTGTTGAACGCGGAGGTGCCGTCCGTTCGACACTCGATCATCGGTGATCTGAATCACGACGAGTACGACTCCATCAACCCCGTTCACTTGAACGCTTCCGCTTAGCGATCTACAAGGGTATGTAGATGCACTCTACTCTCTCCTTTCTACTCGTTGCTGGTCTCTCCATAGATAGATCTTGGTGATTCGTAGGAAATTTTTTGAATTTCTGCTACGTTCCCCAACACGGGAAGCGGCGGCCTTTGGTCCTGGTTGGTGGCACCAACCGGCACTAAAGGGGTCATTGGTCACGGTTTGTGCCACGAACCGTGACCAATGCCCGATTTAGTCCCGGTTGGTGCCATCAACCGGGACGAAAGGCCTGCGCCTGCCAAAGCTGCGGTGCGGTGGGATGTTTAGTCCCACCTCGCTAGCTGAGGAGCGGTCGCATCTGTTTATAAGCGCTGCCCCGCCCTCTCCATTGAACTCCTCAGAACTGTAGGCCTTTGGGCCTAATCTCACACCGCTATGCCTGTGGGCCTGCTGGGCCTTCTACGGGCCTGAATCCTGGCCCATGGATGGGCTTCTAGTCGTATTCAGGCCGTGGTGGCCCAGTAGGTGGCATTTTTTTACTATTTGTTTTTTCATTTCTACTTAGAACTAAATACTTATAGTTTTTTAGTGATTTTTTTCTTTTAGGTCACAAAAATTATAAACTTTCTGTTAGTGCCATTAGTTTTAAAATTTGAATAGTTTAAATTTGAATTTTTTTAAAAATTTTGTGAATCACTAGTTTATGAATAACTTTACTATAAAAATTGATTTTTGAGTCATTCTTTTTCCTGCTATTTAATATTACTGTGTTTTATTATTATACTCAATTTGGTAATTTTAGTTAGTTATAACAAATATTATAGGCATTTTTTTATTTTTTGCTATTTATTTTTTCATTTCTACTTAGAACAAAATACTTATAGTTTTTAGTGATTTCTTTTTTCTTTTAGGTCACAAAAATTATAAAATTTCTGCATTATTTATTTTCTTTTGTTTTTTGCTTTATTTTTTAGTTCTTTTTGATTTTAGTTTTAGAAAAAATATAAACTTTCTGTTAGTGCCATTAGTTTTCAAATTTGAAAACATTTTTTTTACTTTTTTTTGTTTTTTTGTTGCTTTATTTATTTTATTTTGTTTCTACTTACAACAAAATACTTATTGTTGCTATTTTTATTCTTTCAGTTTTTTTATTTTGTTTTCTGTATTATTTATTTTATTTCGTTTTTTGCTTTATTTTTTAATTCTTTTTACTTTTAGGTCAGCAAAATTATAAACTTTCTGTTAGTATCATTAGTTTTAGAAAAATTATAAACTTTCTGTTAGTGCCATTAGTTTTCAAATTTGAATAGCTAAAATTTGAATTCTTTGAAATTTGTGTGAATCATAAGTTTGTGATTACCTTTACTAAAAAAATGAACATAGATGCACCTATAGAGAAAATTCGACCTAAATTCATAGTTTTCAAATGAATTCTGAAAAAGTTGGCATAGCATACTCGTGTGTTACAAAGTTGGCATGGTATCATCATAATAGTTGCGGGAGAAAGTCTTCACTTTTTCTTCGCTTGTGTCATTTGTTTATTGCGCCGTAACCATGGATAATCTTCATCGTTTATCAGGATGCTTGGGTCTGCCTTGACATTGAAGGGAGGAATTTCATTAAACTTTTCATAATCTTCAGACATGTCTGTCTTTCCCTCCATTCCCAGGATATCCCTTTTTCGTGAAAGAACGATGTGACGCTTTGGCTCATCGTATGATGTATTCGCTTCCTTATCTTTTCTTTTTCTCGGTTTGGTAGACATGTCCTTCACATAGATAACCTGTGCTACATCATTGGCTAGGACGAACGGTTCGTCAGTGTACCCAAGATTTTCCAGATCCACTATTGTCATTCCGTACTGTGGGTCTACCTGTACCCCGCCGCCTGACAGATTGACCCATTTGCACTTAAACAAAGGGACCTTAAAATCATGTCCGTAGTAAAGTTCCCATATGTCCACTATGTAACCATAATATGTGTCCTTTCCGCTCTTGGTTGCTGCATCAAAGCGGACACCGCTATTTTGGTTGGTGCTCTTTTGATCTAGGGAGATCGTGTAAAATGTATTCCCATTTATCTCGTATCCTTTGTAAGTCAATACAGTCAAAGATGGTCCCCTGGACAACAAGTACAGCTCATCACAAACAGGGTTGTCACCTCTGAGACGTGTTTCCAACCAACTGCTGAAAGTCCTGATGTGTTCACATGTAATCCAGTCGTCGCACTGCTCCGGATGTTTGGAGCGCAGACTATTCTTGTGTCCATCGACATACGGGGTCACCAGGGTAGAGTTCTGTAGAACTGTGTAGTGTGCTTGAGACCAAGAATATCCGTCCCTACATATTATTGAGTCACTTTCAAGAGTGCCTTTTCCAGTCAGTCTCCCCTCATACCACGATTTAGGGAGACCTATCTTCTTAAGGCCAGGAATGAAGTCAACACAAAACCCGATAACATCCTCTGTTTGATGGCCCATGGAGATGCTTCCTTCTGGCCTATCGCGGTTACAGACATATTTCTTTAGGACTTCCATGAACCTCTCAAAGCGGAACATATTGTGTAGAAATACGGGCCCCGGGATGACAATCTTGTCGACTAGATGAACTAGGACGTGCGTCATGATATTGAAGAAGGATGGCGGGAACACCAGTTCGAAACTGACAGGACATTGCGCCACATCACTCCTTAGCCTTGGTACGATTTCTGGATCGGTCACCTTCTGAGAGATTGCATTGAGGAATGCACATAGCTTCATGATGGCTAATCGGACGTTTTCTGGTAGAAGCCCCCTCAATGCAACCGAAAGCAGTTGCGTCATAATCACGTGGCAATCATGAGACTTTATGTTCTGGAACTTTTTCTCTGGCATATTTATTATTCCCTTTATATTCGATGAGAAGACAGTCGTGACCTTCATACTGAGCAGGCATTCAAAGAAGATTTCTTTCTCTTCTTTCGTAAGTGCGTAGCTGGCAGGACCTTTATACTGCTTCGGAGGCATGCCATTTTTTTCGTGCAAACGTTGCAGGTCCTCCCGTGCCTCAGGTGTATCTTTTGTCTTCCCATACATGCCCAAGAAGCCTAGCAGGTTCACGCAAAGGTTCTTCATCACGTGCATCACGTCGATTGAAGAGCGGACCTCTAGGTCTTTCCAGTAGGGTAGGTCCCAAAAAATAGATTTCTTCTTCCACATGGGTGCGTGTCCCTTAGCGTCATTCGGGACAGCTA
The DNA here is from genome assembly GCF_018294505.1 of Triticum aestivum. NCBI lineage: Eukaryota > Viridiplantae > Streptophyta > Magnoliopsida > Poales > Poaceae > Triticum > Triticum aestivum. The sequence continues at coordinate 700,537,218 of NC_057812.1, read as the reverse complement.
GTCCACCGGGACCCTTTCCAAAGATTACGTGTAAATCATTGACCATAGCAAGTACGTGATCATCGGTACGCATGGAGGGCTTCTTCCGGTGATCTGCCTCGCCTTTGAAATGCTTGCCTTTCTTTCGACATTGATGGTTGATCGGAAGAAATCGACGATGGCCCAGGTACACATTCTTCCTGCATTTATCCAGGTATATATTTTCAGTGTCATCTAAACAGTGCGTGCATGCGTGGTATCCTTTGTTTGTCTATCCTGAAAGGTTACTGAGAGCGGGCCAATCGTTGATGGTCACGAACAGCAACGCCTTTATGTTAAATTCCTCCTGTCTGTGCTCATCCCACGTACGTACACCGTTTCCATTCCACACCTGTAAAAGTTCTTCAACTAATGGCCTTAGGTACACATCAATGTCGTTGCCGGGTTGCTTAGGGCCTTAGATGAGAACTGGCATCATAATGAACTTCCGCTTCATGTACATCCAAGGAGGAAGGTTATACATACATAGAGTCACGGCCCAGGTGCTGTGATTGCTGCTCTGCTCCCCGAAAGGATTAATGCCATCCGCGCTTAAAGCAAACCACACATTTCTTGGGTCCTTTGCAAACTCATCCCAGTACTTTCTCTCGATTTTTCTCTACTGCGACCCGTCAGCGGGTGCTCTCAACTTCCTGTCTTTCTTCCGGTCCTCACTTTGCCATCGCATCAACTTGGCATGCTCTTTGTTTGTGAACAGACGTTTCAACCGTGGTATTATAGGAGCATACCACATCACTTTCGTAGGAACACTCTTCCTAGGGGGCTCGCCGTCAACATCGCCAGGGTCATCTCGTTTGATCTTATAGCGCAATGCACCGCATACCGTGCATGCGTTCAGATCCTTGTATGCACCGCGGTAGATGATGCAGTCATTAGGGCATGCATGTATCTTCTCCACCTCCAATCCTAGAGGGCATACGACCTTCTTTGCTACGTATGTACTGTCAGGCAATTCATTATCCTTTGGAAGCTTCTTCTTCAATATTTTCAGTAGCTTCTCAAATCCTTTGTCAGCCACAACATTCTCTGCCTTCCACTGCAGCAATTCCAGTACGGTACCGAGCTTTGTGTTGCCATCTTCGCAATTGGGGTACAACCCTTTTTTTTATCCTCTAACATGCGATCGAACTTCAGCTTCTCCTTTTGACTTTCGCATTACGTCCTTGCATCGACAATGACCTGACGGAGATCATCATCATCGGGCACATCGTCTGGTTCCTCTTGATCTTCAGCAGCTTCACCCGTTGCAGCATCATTGGGCACATCGTCTGGTTCCTCTTCATCTTCACTAGCTCCCCCCGTTGCAGCATCACCGTATTCAGGGGGCACATAGTTGTCATCGTCTTCTTCTTCTTCGCCGTCTTTCATCATAATCCCTATTTCTCCGTGCCTCGTCCAAACATTATAGTGTGGGGTGAAACCCTTGTAAAGCAGGTGGGAGTGAAGGAATTTCCGGTTAGAGTAAGACCTCGTATTATCACATTCAGTGCATGGACAACACATAAAACCATTCTGCTTCTTTGCCTCAGCCGCATCGAGAAACTCATGCACGCCCTTAATGTACTCGGAGGTGTGTCTGTCACCGTACATCCATTGCCGGTTCATCTGCGTGCATTATATATAATTAAGTGTCCAAATTAATAGAAGTTCATCATCACATTAAAACCAAAGTGCATACATAGTTCTCATCTAATTACATATAGCTCTCCAGAGCATCTAATTAATTAAACCATACATTGAAACTATGTAAAACATTTCAATGCGAAAACAAATGTGATCATAATCGCAACCAAGGTAACAATTGATCCAACAGCATAATGATACCAAGCCTCGGTATGAATGGCATATTTTCTAATCTTTCTAATCTTCAAGCGCATTGCATCCATCTTGATCTTGTGATCATCGACGACATCCGCAACATGCAACTCCAATATCATCTTCTCCTCCTCAATTTTTTTATTTTTTCCTTCAACAAATTGTTTTCTTCTTCAACTAAATTTAACCTCTCGACAATAGGGTCGGTTGGCATTTCTGATTTACATACATCCTACATAAATAAAATCTATGTCATGTTGGTCGGCATAATTTTCATAAACAATAAATGAACCAATAGTTATAAAGATAATATATATACCACATCTGAATCATAGACAGGACGAGGGCCGACGGGGGCAGATACCAAAACCATCGCACTATATAAGGTGCAATAATAAAAGTAAGAAAATAAGACAAGTATCTATGTAAACATACAAGTAAGAATATTTTTCCTTTCAGAAAGAAGATAAGAACAAGAGGCTCACCACGGTGGTGCCGGCGATGAGCTCGGCGCGGGTGATCGACGGCGGTGAAGACGGGGACGGGGCGTGACGGACCGCTAAACCTAAACAAATATTAAGGAAAATGGAGCTTGGAGGTCGAGCTTGGAGAGGAGAAAGCTTAAGTAGTGTGGCTCGGACATTCCATCGAACACCTTGTGTGCATAGGAGGTGAGCTAGAGCACCACCAAGCCCTCTCCTCCTCGGCCAGAAAAAAACAGAGCAGTGTGCTCTGCTCTTACGCGAGGGGGTATATATAGGCACCTCATTGGTCCCGGTTGGTTGCATGAACCGGGACTAAAGGGGAGCCTTTGGTCCCGATTCAAGCCACCAACCGGGACCAATGGTGATGGGCCAGGAGCGAGGCCCATTGGTCCCGGTTCGTCCCACCAACCGAGACCAAAAGGTTCAGATGAACCGGGACCGATGGACCACGTGGCCCGGCCGCCCCCCTGGTCTCACGAACCGGGTCCAATGCCCCCATTGGTCCCGGTTCCGGACTGAACCGGGACTAATGGGCTGACCCGGCCTGGACCAAAGCCCTGTTTTCTACTTGTGTTGTTACCCAGTAAGGTCACCATGAATTATGAATTAATCATCTTTTGCATGCAGATCATCCTCTCTTACTTTCCCTTTACTTTCATCCACTTCATGTTTCTTTCCAAGAGCAAAGGCACCCGATTACCTCTAGACACACGTACAAAGCTTTAGAAGTAGGGCCAGGAGAAATCGAAAAGAAAGTAAAACAGATTTCCATCGGTTCGGGAGCTAACCTTTGTAAGCTCTGTGATGTGGCCGGTCAATTAAAAATTAAAGGAGATAGAGAGCAAAAAAAACTCATGCACACAAGAGATTTTTCGACAAAGGGTGGATTTTATTTACTCAAAATGAAGCATCAAGAAGATACAAGAAATGATGAACACACACCCGGCCTCTGCATAGCTAATATATACACAACCAACACGAACACACACACAAAAAACACGCCGACAATTAGCAAAGTCATATAAGACCAAAGTTATGTTGTGTGTAGGTGAAGAAAAAAGAAAACAACCCCAAAGCAATCAGATCCACGATCGGTAAATTGCAGCAATAACCGTATCCGCACCAACCATCTTATGACACCAAATGGACAACGAGATTCTTCAACAGTAACACCTTCAAGAAGGGAGTGGCACTCACGTGCCACCATCACCGGATCCAACGACCAATTCCAGAATCTAAGTTTTCACTCTGAAGAATTAATCTGAGCATATCCAAGTAATGCCTTCAACAAGGTAACGACTTAAATAAAACATTGCCATTGCTAGGTATAACCAACTCGGTTCAGGCCTGGGCTTTCACCCTGGAGCTCGAGAACGAGTACCTGAGTAGCACCACAATCGTAGTCATTTGTGTTGTCGCCACCACTTTTCCGCAATCTCAGAAGCTAAATGCGATTTGCGATCATCATCGCTGCACAACAACCCCTCTGCGTCAAGCCATCATCTGTAGTTTGCATGTCACCGCCAAAGTCAATCATCGGGTCTAAAGAGACGAACTCTCATGAAGATCTTCCCGTGATAACCGTTTCCGTGGATCCGCAGGAGGTGACTGTAGCACTCTACAACCACCACCACCTGGCGGATTAGATCCGCATCGCCACCCGCAAGCCCACCAGATCTCACAACCATGCTGGCTCGCCGGCATGCCCTGTTCTGGTCAATGGACTAGCGGAACGGGCCTATGGTGTCTGTAAACCATCTTGCCACCCATCGGCTGCATGCCTGATAGGAACCAAAGTTGGCCATCCAGCCACTGCACGCCCCGGGCAGCAAGAATCACATGATCCATTGTGCCGCCATGGGCTCCGGGTAAGGGGGCATAGGAGGCCACGCAGCTCGCAGAATCGCAGGCAGCAGGGCGTAGTGGCCAGTCTGCCGGAGGCCACGGCCGCCAAGTTACGAGTCCACCAGAAATCGGTCACTTTGTGTCTTCCGATGGCCTCACCGCTGCCGGCGCCGGCCAGGCTTTGCCCGACAACGCCTTCTGGCGGCAGTGAGGGGAGAGGAGCCGATAGAGGCCCTGGGCCACCAGACTGGAACGCCCCGGTGCGACTCTATGGAGTCGCATGGGAGCGAGATCCACTTATTACGGAGATCCCCTTGTGGCTCGACTCGTACGCGACGAATATGCACACAAGAGATATGCTGCAGAAGGAGAACTTCTTCATTCCTGGATGTACCTGCGCTACATGTGGATAAGAAGGACCTGAGTGTTAGAAGGGAGAGAGGGATTTGATGGAATAGTTCATTGTATTGCTTGAGCCTCGTGGGCATATATATAGGAGTACATGATCTACTTGGAGTACAAGGCAAGCCAGAATATTTCCTAGTCTAACCTATGTTTCCTAATACAATCTCGTTACTCAACATCCCCCCACAGTCACAACGGTAGCAACGCAAACGGTGAGACTGGAGAAGAATCTGAAGGAAGCCGACGGACACCCCCCCACAGTCGGAATGGTCGATGCATCACAGAGTCGTGGCTGGAGTGGAAACCAACGAGGTTGCTCAAGCAGGCGGTATCCCTTTGTGCCGTTTGTCGATGTAGCCAAGAGAGCAGGTGGTGGAGCCGTGGTCGAGGTAGCCATGCAAAGAATGCCGTGGTCGATGTCGAGTCGGGGTGGCCGGTGTCGAGGAAGTCGCCGTGGAGCCGCGGGCACAAGAGGGCACCGAGTTAGTCATGGGCGAAGTGGTGTCGAAGAAGTGGTGCGTCGGGGAGAAGACGTTGTTGACGACGCGTCGCGCCGGGGTTGCCAAGCCCGAGGACATATCGTAGACGAAGGCACACACCGGTGTTGCCAGCACCGGGCATGCATAGACGGATGAAGACGAAGTTGATGAAGCGCCGCACTAGGCTTGCCAGGCCCTGGGACACGTCGTGGACGAAGGCACGCAACAGTGTTGCCAGCACCGGGCATGCTTAGACTGGGACCTCCACGAGCTGTACGCCATGTCGAAGAAGTCGGAGAGGCCAACAGAGAAGGACTCGACGACGGTTGTGGCGCCAATCTGCGTGGGGCCAATGACGCCCGCGGTTGTCGGAGTAGATGAAGCGGTCAGGGTAGATGATGACGACGCTGGTGACGAGCTGGTGCTGGACGAAGACGAAGGGGGTAGACGTGCGGCGGCGGCGGCTATGGAGGTAGTGTTGGGTAACGTAGCAGAAATTCAAAATTTTCCTACGTGTCATCAAGATCTATCTATGAAGAAACCAGCTACGAGTAGAAGGAGAGTGCATCTACATACCCTTGTAGATCGCTAAGAGGAAGCGTTCAAGTGAACGGGGTTGATGGAGTCGTACTCGTCATGATTCAAATCACCGATGATCCTAGTGCCGAATGGACGACACCTCCGCGTTCAACACACGTACAGCCCGGTGACGTCTCCCACGCCTTGATCCAGCAAGGAGAGAGGGAGAGGTTGAGGAAGACTCCATCCAACAGCAGCACAACGGCGTGGTGGTGGTGGAGGAGCGTGGCAATCCAGCAGGGCTTCGCCAAGCACCATGGGAGAGGAGGAGTAGGAAGAGAGGTAGGGCTGTGCCAGAACTTCGTGTATAGCTCCCATGCGCCTCCCCACTATATATAGGGGTGGAGGGGCTGGTTTCTTGCCCTCCAAGTCCATTGGGGCGTTGGCCAAGGTGGGAGGAAAGAAATCTCATTATTTCCTTCCCCACCGATTGTTATCCCCCCTTTTTAGGGATCTTGATCTTATCCCTTCGGGATATGATCTTATTCCTTCTAAGGGGAGATCTTGGTGCGCCTTGACCAGGGGTGTGGGGCCTTGCCCCCACTACCCACGTCCATATGGGTCCCCCCATGCAGGTGGGCCCCACTCCGGAACCTTCTAGAACCTTCCCGGTACAATACCGAAAAATCCCGAACATTTTCCGGTGGCCAAAATAGGACTTCCCATATATAAATCTTTATCTCCGCACCATTCCGGAACTCCTCGTGACGTCCGGGATCTCATCCGGGACTCCGAACAACATTCGGTAACCACATACAAACTACCTTTATAACCCTAGCGTCATCGAACCTTAAGTGTGTAGACCCTACGGGTTCGGGAGACATGTAGACATGACCGAGACGTTCTCCGGTCCATAACCAACAGCGGGATCTGGATACCCATGATGGCTCCCACATGTTCCACGATGATCTCATCGGATGAACCATGATGTCAAGGACTTAATCAATCCCGTATTCAATTCCCTTTGTCTATCGATATGTTACTTGCCCGAGATTCGATCGTCGGTATCCAATACCTTGTTCAATCTCGTTACCGGCAAGTCACTTTACTCGTTCCGTAACACATCATCCCGTGATCAACTCCTTGGTCACATTGCGCATATGATGATGTCCTACCGAGTGGGCCCAGAGATACCTCTCCGTTTACACGGAGTGACAAATCCCAGTCTCGATCCGCATAAAACAATAGATACTTTCGGAGATACCTGTAGTGCACCTTTATAGTCACCCAGTTACGTTGTGACGTTTGATACACCCAAAGCACTCCTACGGTATCCAGGAGTTACACGCTCTCATGGTCGAAGGAAGAGATACTTGACATTGGCAAAGCTCTAGCAAATGAACTACACAATCTTTTGTGCTAGTCTTAGGATTGGGTCTTGTCCATCACATCATTCTCCTAATGATGTGATCCCGTTATCAACGACATCCAATGTCCATAGCCAGGAAACCATGACTATCTGTTGATCACAACGAGCTAGTCAACTAGAGGCTCACTAGGGACATATTGTGGTCTATGTATTCACACGTGTATTACGATTTCCGGATAATACAGTTATAGCATGAATAAAAGACAATTATCATGAACAAGGAAATATAATAATAATACTTTTATTATTGCCTCTAGGGCATATTTCCAACAGTCTCCCACTTGCACTAGAGTCAATAATCTAGTTCACATCGCCATGTGATTAACACTCACAGGTCACATCGCCATGTGACTAATACCCAAGAGTTTACTAGAGTCAGTAGTCTAGTTCACATCACTATGTGATTAACACTCAATGAGTTTTATGTTTGATCATGTTGCTTGTGAGAGAGGTTTTAGTCAACGGGTCTGAACCTTTCAGATCCGTGTGTGCTTTACAAATCTCTATGTCATCTCCTAGATGCAGCTACCACGCTCTATTTGGAGCTATTCCAAACAACTGTTCTACTTGGAGCTATTCTAAATTATTGCTCCATTATATGTATCCGGTCTCTCTACTCAGAGCTATCCGGATAGGTGTCAAGCTTGCATCGTCGTAACCTTTACGACGAACTCTTTTACCACCTCCATAATCGAGAAAATTCCTTAGTCCACTAGTTACTAAGGATAACTTTGACCGCTGTCCTGTGAGCCATTCTTGGATCACTCTTGTACCCCTTGACTGACTCATGGCAAGGCACACTTCAGGTGCGGTACACAGCATAGCATACTGAAGAGCCTACGTCTTAAGCATAGGGGACGATCTTCGTCCTTTCTCTCTATTCTGCCGTGGTTGAGCTTTAAGTCTTAACTTCGTACCTTACAACTCAGGCAAGAACTCCTTCTTTGACTGGTCCATCTTGAACACCTTCAAGATCATGTCAAGGTATGTGCTCATTTGAAAGTATTATTAAGCATTTTGATCTATCCTTATAGATCTTGATGCTCAATGTTCAAGTAGCTTAATCCAGGCTTTCCATTGAAAAACACTTTCAAAATAACCCTATATGCTTTCCGGAAATTCTACGTCATTTCTGATCAACAATATGTCAACAACATATACTCATCAGAAATTCTATAGTGCTCCCACTTACTTCTTTGGAAATACAAGTTTCTCATAAACTTTGTACAAACCCAAAATTTTTGATCATCATCAAAGCATACATTCCAACTCCGAGATGCTCACTCCAGTCCTTAGAAGGATTGCTGGAGCTTTGCATACTTATTAGCATCTTTCGGAATTGACAAAACCTTCCGGTTTATCACATACAACCTTTCCTCATTAAAATCGTCGAGGAAACAATGTTTTGACATCCTATCTGCAAGATTTCATAAATAATGCAGTAATCGCTAATATAATTCCAACAGACTCTTAGCATCGCTACGAGTGAGAAAATCTCATCGTAGTCAACTCCTTGAACTTGTCGGAAAACATCTTAACGACAAGTCGAGCTTTCTTAATGGTGACATTTACCATCATTGTCCGTCTTCCTTTTGAAATCCATCTGTACTCATTAGCCTTACGACCATCGAGCCGTTCTGCCAAAGTCTACACTTTGTTTTCATACATGGATCCTCTCTCGGATTTTATGGCCTCAAGCCATTTATCGGAATCCGGGCCCACCATCGCTTCTCCATAGCTCGTAGGTTCATTGTTGTCTAGCAACATGACCTTCAAGACAGGATTACGTACCACTCTGAAGTAGTACGCATCCTTATCATCCTACGAGGTTTGGGAGTGACTTGATCCGAAGTTTCATGATCAATATCATAAGCTTCCACTTCAATTGGTGTAGGTGCCACAGGAACAACTCCCTGTGCCCTGTCACACACTAGTTGAAGAGACGGTTCAATAACCTCATCAAGTCTCCACCATCCTCCCACTCAATTCTTTCGAGAGAAACTTTTCCTCGAGAAAGGACCCGATTCTAGAAACAATCCATATTGCTTTCGGATCTGAATTAGGAGGTATACCCAACTGTTTTGGGTTTCCTATGAAGATGCATTTTATCCGCTTTGGGTTCGAGCTTATCAACCTGAAACTTTTTCATATAAGCGTCGCAGCCCCAAACTTTTAAGAAACGACAACTTAGGTTTCTCTAAACCATAATTCATACGGTGTCATCTCATCGGAATTACATGGTGCCCTATTTAAAGTGAATGTGGTTGTCTCTAATGCCTAACCCATGAACGATAGTGGTAATTCGATAAGAGACATCATGGTACGCACCATATCCAATAGGGTGCAACTATGATGTTCGGACACACCATCACATTATGGTGTTCCAGGCGGTATTAATTGCGAAACAATTTCCACAATGTCTTAATTGTGTGCCAAAACTCGTAACTCAGATATTCATCTCTATGATCATATCATAGACATTTTATCCTCTTGTCACAATGATCTGCTACTTCACTCTAAAATCACTTGAACCATTCAATAATTCAGACTTGTGTTTCATCAAGTAAATATACTCAACATTTACTCGAATCATCTGTGAAGTAAGAACATAATGATATTCACTGCATGCCTCAGCACTCATTCGACTGCACACATCAAAATGTGTTACTTCCAACAAGTTGCTATCTTGTTCCATCTTACTGAAAATGAGGCTTTTCAGTCATCTTGCCCATGTGGTATGATTTGCATATCTCAAGTGATTCAAAATCAAGTGAGTCCGAACGATCCATTTGCATGGAGTTTCTTCATGCATATACACCAATAGACATGGTTCGCATGTCTCAAACTTTTCAAAAACGAGTGAGTCCAAAGATCCATCAACATGGAGCTTCTTCATGTGTTTTATACCATTATGACTTACATGGCAGTGCCACAAGTAAGTGGTACTATCATTACTATCTTATATCTTTTGGCATGAAAATGTGTATCACTACGACCGAGATTCAATAAACCATTCCTTTAGGTGCAAGACCATTGAAGGTATTATTCAAAAATAGAGTAACCATTATTCTCCTTAAATGAATAACCGTATTGCGATAGACATAATCCAATCATGTCTATGCTCAACGCAAACACCAATCTCGGTGGTAGAGGGAGCGTGCGATGCTTGATCATATCAACCTTGGAAACACTTCCAACATATATCGTCAGCTCACCTTTAGCTAGTCTCTGTTTATTCCGTAGCTTTTATTTCGAGTTACTAACACTTAGCAACCGAACCGCTATCCAATACCCTGGTGCTACTAGGAGTACTAGTAAAGTACACATTAACATAATGTATATCCAATATACTTCTATCGACCTTGCCAGCCTTCTCATCTACCAAGTATCTAGGGTAATGCTGCTCCAGTGGTTGTTCCCCTTATTACAGAAGCACTTAGTCTCGGGTTTGGGTTCAACCTTGGGTTTCTTCACTAGAGCAGCAGCTGAATTGCCGTTTCATGAAGTATCCCTTTGTTCCCTTGCCCTTCTTGAAACTAGTGGTTTCACCAACCATCAACAATTGATGCTCCTTCTTGATTTCTACTTTCGCGGTGTCAAACATCATGAATATTTCAAGGATCATCATATCTATCCCTGATATGTTATAGTTAATCACGAAGCTCTAGCAGCTTGGTGGCAATGACTTTGGGGAAACATCACTATCTCATCTGGAGGATCAACTCCCACTCGATTCAAGTGATTGTTGTGCTCAGACAATCTGAGCACAAGCTCAATGATTGAGCTTTTCTCCCTTAGTTTGCAGGCTAAGAAAATCGTCGGAGGTCTTATACCTCTTGACGTGGGCACGAGCCTGAAATCCCAATTTCAGCCCTCGAAACATCTCATATGTTCCGCGACGTTTCGAAAACGTCTTTGGTGCCTCTACTTAAACCATTTAATTGAACTATCACGTAGTTATCAAAACATGTATGTCCGATGTTCGCAACATCGACAAACGACGTTGGGGTTCAGCACACTGAGAGGTGCATTAAGGACATAAGCTTTCTACTGATCGCATAATCGCTACTATCAACTTTCAACTATATTTTCTCTAGGAACATATCTAAACAGTGGAACTAAAGCGCGAGCTTACGACATAATTTGCAAAAGGTCTTTTGACTATGTTCAGGATAATTAAGTTCATCTTATGAACTCCCACTTAGATAGACATCCCTCTGGTCATCTAAGTGATCACATGATCCGAGTCAACTAGGCCGTGTCCGATCATCACGTGAGACGGACTAGTCATCATCGGTGAACATCTTCATGTTGATCGTATCTACCATACGACTCATGCTCGACCTTTCGGTCTCCGTGTTCCGAGGCCATGTCTGCACATGCTAGGCTCGTCAAGTTAACCCTAAGTGTTTTCGCTGTGTAAAACTGTCTTACACCCGTTGTATGTGAACGTAAGAATCCATCACACCCGATCATCACGTGGTGCTTAGAAGTGATGAACTGTAGCAACGGTGCACAGTTAGGGGAGAACACTTCTTGAAATTTTGTAAGGGATCATCTTATTTACTACCGTCGTCCTAAGCAAACAAGATGCATAAACATGATAAATATCACATGCAATCAAATAGTGACATGATATGGCCAATATCATTTTGCTCCTTTTGATCTTCATCTTCGGGGCTCCATGATCATCATCGTCACCGGCACGACTACTTCTACTTCTATGACTAACGCGTTTAGCAATAAAGTAAAGTAGTTTACATGGCGTTCTTCAATGACACGCAGGTCATACAATAAATAAAGACAACTCCTATGGCTCCTGCCAGTTGTCATACTCATCGACATGCAAGTCGTGAATCCTATTACAAGAACATGATCAATATCATACATCACATATCATTCATCACATTCTTCTTCGCCATATCACATCACATAGCATACCCTGCAAAAACAAGTTAGACGTCCTGTAATTGTTGTTGCATGTTTTACGTGGCTGCTATGGGTTTCTAGCAAGAACGTTTCTTACCTACGCAAGACCACAACGTGATATGCCAATTGCTATTTACCCTTCATAAGGACCCTTTTCATCGAATCCGTTCCGACTAAAGTGGGAGAGACTGGCACCCGCTAGCCACCTTATGCACCAAGTGCATGTCAATCGGTGGAACCTGTCTCACGTAAGAGTATGTGTAAGGTCGGTCCGGGCCGCTTCATCCCACAATACCGTCGAAACAAGATTGGACTAGTAACGGTAAGCATATTGAACAACATCAATGCCCACAACTACTTTGTGTTCTACTCGTGCAAAGAATCTACGCAATAGACCTAGCTCATGATGCCACTGTTGGGTAACGTAGCAGAAATTCAAAATTTTCCTACGTGTCACCAAGATCTATCTATGGAGAAACCAGCTATGAGTAGAAGGAGAGTGCATCTACATACCCTTGTAGATCGCTAAGCGGAAGCGTTCAAGTGAACGGGGTTGATGGAGTCGTACTCGTCGTGATTCAAATCACCGATGATCCTAGTGCCGAACGGACGGCACCTCCGCGTTCAACACACGTACAGCCCGGTGACGTCTCCCACGCCTTGATCCAGCAAGGAGAGAGGGAGAGGTTGAGGAAGACTCCATCCAACAGCAGCACAACGGCGTGGTGGTGGAGGAGGAGCGTGGCAATCCAGCAGGGCTTCGCCAAGCACCATGGGAGAGGAGGAGTAGGAAGAGAGGTAGGGCTGTGCCAGAACTTCGTGTATAGCTCCCATGCGCCTCCCCACTATATATAGGGGTGGAGGGGCTGGTTTCTTGCCCTCCAAGTCCATTGGGGCGTTGGCCAAGGTGGGAGGAAAGAAATCTCATTATTTCCTTCCCCACCGATTGTTATCCCCCCTTTTTAGGGATCTTGATCTTATCCCTTCGGGATATGATCTTATTCCTTCTAAGGGGGGATCTTGGTGCGCCTTGACCAGGGGTGTGGGGCCTTGCCCCCACTACCCACGTCCATGTGGGTCCTCCCATGCAGGTGGGCCCCACTCCGGAACCTTCTAGAACCTTCCCGGTACAATACCGAAAAATCCCGAACATTTTCCGGTGGCCAAAATAGGACTTCCCATATATAAATCTTTACCTCCGGACCATTTCGGAACTCCTCGTGACGTCCAGGATCTCATCCGGGACTCCGAACAACATTCGGTAACCACATACAAACTTCCTTTATAACCCTAGCGTCATCGAACCTTAAGTGTGTAGACCCTACGGGTTCGGGAGACATGTAGACATGACCGAGACGTTCTCCGGTCAATAACCAACAGCAGGATCTGGATACCCATGATGGCTCCCACATGTTCCACGATGATCTCATCGGATGAACCACGATGTCAAGGACTTAATCAATCCCGTATTCAATTCCCTTTGTCTATCGGTATGTTACTTGCCCGAGATTCGATCGTCGGTATCCAATACCTTGTTCAATCTCGTTACCGGCAAGTCACTTTACTCGTTCCGTAACACATCATCCCGTGATCAACTCCTTGGTCACATTGCGCATATGATGATGTCCTACCGAGTGGGCCCAGAGATACCTCTCCGTTTACACGGAGTGACAAATCCTAGTCTCGATCCGCATAAAACAATAGATACTTTCGGAGATACCTGTAGTGCACCTTTATAGTCACCCAGTTACGTTGTGACGTTTGATACACCCAAAGCACTCCTACGGTATCCAGGAGTTACACGCTCTCATGGTCGAAGGAAGAGATACTTGACATTGGCAAAGCTCTAGCAAATGAACTACACGATCTTTTGTGCTAGTCTTAGGATTGGGTCTTGTCCATCACATCATTCTCCTAATGATGTGATCCCGTTATCAACGACATCCAATGTCCATAGCCAGGAAACCATGACTATCTGTTGATCACAACGAGCTAGTCAACTAGAGGCTCACTAGGGACATATTGTGGTCTATGTATTCACACGTGTATTACGATTTCCGGATAATATAGTTATAGCATAAATAAAAGACAATTATCATGAACAAGGAAATATAATAATAATACTTTTATTATTGCCTCTAGGGCATATTTCCTACAGGTAGCAGCGGCGGCGGCCAAAGAAGAGCGGCAGTGGCGTCTTGACGGCGGCGGCGCCGGCTAGGGAGGAGTGCGGCGGTGGTGCTCGAAGTAGGCGAAGAATCCTGATAGCGTGACGAAGACCGGCGCGAACGATGGCGTTTCCGCGCCAAGGGATACGGCACGGAGCATACCACGGGAGGTCGACGCGCGGTGACGGCAGAGTAGACCGCGGGCCACGGCGCTACGGCCCGAAGGGGCGATGCAGCGGCACCAGGCGGGTCGGGGCGACGGCGGGAAGACCTCGGGGCGGCGGCGGGGACCGCGGACCATGACGCAGCGGCCCATAGGGGCGACACAATGGCGGTTTGCGAGTCGGTGCAACCGCAAGGACGGCCTTGGGGTGGCGGCGGGGACCGCGTATCGCGGCACTATGGCCTGAAGGGGCGACACAATAGCGACGCACGAGTCGATGCAGCCGCGAGGAGAACCACGGGGCAACGGCGCTGTGGCCCGACGGGGCGACGCATCGGCAGCCCGATGCTCGATCGGCGGAGAGGCGCGCAGTACTCGGGACGATCTTCACTTGACCTGCGGAGGCGCGCGTAACTTACAGGCCAGGTCGGTCGCGCGGCGTTGATGAGGCGGATCGCGGCGGAGAGCGGGTGATCAAGCCGATCGCGCGCGAGGTCAGGGACGCCGCTCGGTGGCGGCTGGGTGGCGGCGGAGTCCGCGTTGAGGCCGGCGATGACGGACGGCGTGGGACGGCGTGCGGACGAGCTTGTCAGCACCGGCACCCGGGCTGCCAAAGCAGCGCCGGCGCCCGGGCGGCGAGGCCCGAGCGACCAATGGAGCAGCGGCGTCCGAGTCGAGGCAGCCGACGAGCCCGACGTAGCCGTCCTGACGCAGCCGAGAACAAGGCCGGCGAGGTAGACCGCCGGGCCGCCGTGCAGACGTAGCGGAGGCGGGTGCCGTGGTTCGATGGGCGACCTGGCGCGCGAGCGACGGCTATGATTGGCCGTCGCATGGCGCGAGGCCGCCGGGTCGGGGCGATGCAGGTGTCTCGGTCGGAGCAAGGCGGTGACGGCCGACGTAGGGCGACGGGCGGACCGACGCGCGGACGGCGGCTTTCCCGGACGGGCCGCCTTGGCGCGCGTGGCCTCCGGGTCGGAGGAGAGGCCGGCTGGTCGCGCAGGGGTCGGAGGAGAGGCGCACGGGGGTCGACGGCGGCGGCGGGCGACGGAAACCGATCAAGAACAGATCAGAAAACCAAAAAGAAAAAACGCAGATCAAAACGACAGGCGAGAGAGCGAAAAAACCCGGAGCAAGGGCTCGGGAAAAAGACTCTCTAGGGCAGCCGGCCAACACGGTCGGCGAACGAACCCTAGGTACAGGCGGCCCGGCCTCCGGTGGCAGTCATGGAGGCCGACCGCCCCGGGGGTGGCGCGCTGGTGCGGAAGCGGCGGCGGCTAGGTTTTGGATTGTGATTAGGCTGATATCATGTTAGAAGGGAGGGAGGGATTTGATGTAATAGTTCATTGTATTGCTTGAGCCACGTGGGCATATATATATAGGAGTACATAATCTACTTAAAGTACAAGGCAAGTCAGAATATTTCGTAGTCTAACCTATGTTTTCTAATACAATCACCTTACTCAAGATTGAGAAGTACATACACATTTCAATTATCAATTCGCCTCTCCCTTGCCAGATAGGATTACATGTGCCCGGAGAGAAAGCCGTGCTAAAAGCCTAATTGTCCAATAAAAGACTAACCTCTCTCAAGGAACATATTGCCAAACCTTTATGTGGTTGGAATCCTTTTGTCTCCTTGGCAATCTGGACAATAAAAAGACGACTTTACCTTCACAGGAATCCAGCTAAACCTTTTCGCTTGCCGAAAGTATCCAAGAAACAAATACTGCGATGGTTATCTATATTTTTTCGACAAATGATGGATTTTATTGACTTAAAATGAAGCATCAGAAAGATGAAAGTACAATAAGCACACACCCGACTTCTGCATAGTAAAGATGCACACGACCAACACAAACGCACGCACACAAAAACACCTGGCAAATAGCGAAATCATACAAGACCGAAGTTAAGTGTAGGCAAGGAAAAGAAACCAAAGCGATCAGATTGGCAAACTATAACAATGACTATATCTGCACCCAATCTCACGACACCACATGGATGACGAGGTTCTTCAACAACAATGCCTTCAGGAAAGGAGCGACACTCAAGTGTCACCGTCATCGGATTCAACCGCCCAAGGCTAGAATCTAGGTTTTCACCCCGAAGAATCGGTATGAGCATTCCGAACAATGGGTATACCCAACTCAGGTCAGACAAAGGCTTTCACCCTGGAGCTCAAGACCAGGTGCTCAGTGGCGGAGCCAGCAAATTGCTAAAGCCCGGGCACGCCGTAAGCTAAAATTTACTTTTGTCTATCAGACACAATAAGTATCATATATTTGGATAAATGTCATGTGCAATATACATACTAATTTTTTATAGATCATAGAAGTAAATAAAAACAGGAATACAATACCAAATAACTCTCCAAACACTAGTCACACAACCTAACCTTTCGACACCTCGACGACAATAGTCCAATCTCCAACGTTCATCCTTGTGCACACAAGAGAATCTACAAGATAAAACACATTAATAATTTATATAATTTTCATTGAAATTAAACACATTAGATAGAATGGAGCGTACCAGTAATATGCTAATTGGACCTGGGCAATTGCCCTTTCCGATACTTCATGGCTTGAAACCGTTTAATAATAGCATCATCATCAAGTCCTTTAAAAATCTCCCGCTCGGTGTAGCAAATCATCAAGTCATTAAACCATGTATCATTCATCTTGCTGTGCAATTTAGATTTGATAATCTTCATTGCCAAGAAAGCTCTTTCGACCGATGCCGTTGAGACTGGCAATAACAAAGCCAACTCTATGATTCTGTACACCAGTGGGAAAACCAAATGTTTCTCAGTTTCAACCATCGTTGTAGCTAAACTTTCAATATCTTTACAAGAAGAAAAGGCCTCATGCCTTCGTACATGAAGAATGTAAGTCTGAAGTTCGTCTCTTATGATTGCACGATCACCACTAGAGAAATCTCCATGATAAACTTCAGTTAAGCTAGCAAGCTTGTCAACATCAAACTTGGAGAAGGAATTTTTTGGATGAAGGCATGAGAAGGCCACTATTATATTTGAAGATGCTTCATTAAAGCGATGATTCATCTCAGTGCATATCTTGTCAATGGCAACATAGAAGATCTCAACTCGATAGAAATGAAGATTGGTGTAAGTCACACCATCAAGCCTTGAACGACCTCGGACCGGTATTCTTTCATTCATATCGGGCACCGGAATACCTTTGGTGAGACAAAAGTGTTGGACTTCATCGAACAAGCTTTCCCAACCACTTTCTCTCATAGAGGCCAACCGAGCTTTGACATCACCAACTAGTTCAATGGCATTAACAATGTTTATATCTTTTCTCTGCAAGACTTGTGAGAGTTCATTTGTGATAGCAAGCAACTTTATCATAAGATGCAATACAAAAGCAAATTTGAAACTCTCCATTATCTCTATCATACCCGCCGCTTGAGACGGTCCGTGCCCTTCATCATTGAGCTCACGAAGCACATATATGACCGACTTCCACATTTGACTCAAACGAAGCAAAGTTGTATGGTGTGAACCCCATCTAGTATCCCCGGGTCTTGCTAAATTTGTTTCTTGGTTCAAACCTCTTTCACTAAATATCTCACCGCTCTCAAGCTGATCTAAGATATTTTGATGACGTTCCTCCCTCCGTGAATCCCTTCTCTTGCAAGATACAGTAGTTGTGCTCACAATTAAGGAGACATATTCAAACAAATCATGAATAGAGGAGAAACAACTAGCGACCGAGACAACCACCAATTGTAAACGATGTGCAAAGCAATGCACATAAAAGGCATAAGGGTTCTCGTCAAGAATTTTCTTTTGCAAACCATTAAATTCACCTCTCATATTTGAAGCTCCATCATATCCTTGCCCTCGTAGACTATGAATGTATAACTTATTATGATCAAGAATGTCAACAAGAGCTACCTTTAGTGCCTCTGATGTAGTCTCACTGACATGGTACAGAGAGAGAAATCGTTCCACGGCATTCCCTTTATCATTGACATACCTACATCAAGATTTTTCTAACAAGGTTAAATAAAAGTAGAAAACAACTATGAAATAACAATTAAAATGAATAATAAACCACTACTAACCTCAACATCACCGCCATTTGCTCTTTGACAGATATATCACGTGACTCATCGATAAGCACAGAGAATTTCTTATCACCAATTTCTCTCATGATTGCTTTGGTGCCCTCTTCTGCGCAACACTTTGCAAGATCTTTTTGAATTTCAGCAGCAAGCATCTTGCAGTTTCTACTACCATGGTCAAAAGCATGCCTCACTTTCTCATCTCTAGCTTTATGCCAATCTACCATCTCACGGAAGTTACCCTTGTTCAGTGAAGTTGAACTTTCATCATGGCCACGAAAAGCCAAGCCTTGAGCAATGAGATATCTTGCACAACCCAGAGAAGTGTGCAACCGAATTTTGTAAAGTACTTCAGACTCCTTAGTTGACCTAGCAAAGTTACTAGACACGCTTTGCCTTTGATTACGAAAATCATCATAATGCAATCTTGCCTTGTTGTGCGCACTATTTACCCCACCAACATGAGCAGGCAATGCCTGATATGCATGCTTCCAATCCCTGAATCCTTTTTTGGTGAAGACATCATAACCAAAATGTGTACTATTTCCTGGTTGCTTAAAAAGAAAGCAATAGAAACAAAATGCAGCTTGCTCGGACATACTATATTCTAAC
Organism: Triticum aestivum; assembly: GCF_018294505.1. Classification (NCBI taxonomy): domain Eukaryota; kingdom Viridiplantae; phylum Streptophyta; class Magnoliopsida; order Poales; family Poaceae; genus Triticum; species Triticum aestivum. Next base: position 700,518,238 of record NC_057812.1, on the reverse strand, counting down.
CAATCATAATTCTTATACCAATTTTTAGAAAATGCACGGTTCTTGCTACCAATTTTTTTGCGATCAAATTTGACAGTTGGTCGGGTTGGACCCTTCAATATGTATGCTCTTCTCACCTGATCTTGAATATTCGGATGATAATCAGCAATTTGTTGCCTATGAGCGGGATCACACACAATTTCAGCCGGATTAAACTCATCATCGTCCTTGTCCTCAAAATTCACCTCATCATCATCATCATCATCATCGTCATCATCCAGCATTTCCTGCTCAATCCAGTTCTGAACCTCATCTATCACGTCGTCACCATGTTGATGAACATCACTTGGTTGTGGTTCTTGTGGCGGTTCCACTTGTGAATTTCTTCTAGTGTCAACAAAAAATCTGCTCAACTCTGAAATTTTAACGAGCATAATTAGAGTCCGCAAGCAATCCAATGCACAACTTCTTAAATTACAAATATAACTCACCTAGCTGTCGCTTGCCTCTAGCCCTAATTGTTGGCAGTCTGCTACTGGATGCCTCTTGAACAGGTTGAGTGTTCGCTAGTGTCGACGGTGAAGACCCAACGTCCGATCCAGCCGGAGTTGAATTCCCACTGGTGGTACCAGACGATTCGCCGCCTTGGCGCCCCCGCTTACGCTTCCAATCTTCACAGTCGCCCACCGGAGTCAGAGCCGAGGCCCGGCCGCGCGTCATCTCTAATCCTCTTCTAATCTTGTCGTCCGACATTGATCTGGCTGCTGGCGGCAGTCTACCTCACGCCATCGCCGCCTTGGAGGCGCAGCTGCGCAGCAGATGGTAGGACACGACTAGGTCCCGCGTTCCTGCGTACGCAGACGAACAGGCGACTTGTCGATGGATCGATCGATTCTTCTTCAGTGCGTGGATTGATCGAGCAAACAAGGCCTATTGGCTGTTGTGGCCCATTTGATTGCTTAGCTGATATGAGTAAGGCCCAAACTGCATAAAACACCCGGACTGGCCCAATTAGAGAAGCTTACGTATTTTCCATCGTTTTTTCGTGTTTCTGAGCGTTTTTAGGCATGCGATGGCTAGGAAAGATCGCTATAGTTGAGAACACCGACGGGATCAAGCCCGGGCACGTGCCCAGGGTGCCCGTATGGTGAGTCCGCCACTGCAGGTGCTCAAGTAGCACCATCATCGACGTCGTTCATGTGTTGTCGCCACCACTTTTGAACGATCCCAGCAGGTACTTGCGATTTGACTGCCGCCAGTGCACAACAATCCATCTGCATCAAGGCATCATCATAGTTTGTATCTCGCCGCCGAAATCAAGCACCAGATCTGCAGAGATGAAATTCTGACAAAATCTTTTGATGGCGACAACAATCCGCAGTGAGGCCTCCGCCGTCCCGGATCCAATCCTCCACGGCGTAGTCAAAAGCCAGAAAGCATAGATAGATTGTTGTGGCGTCACCAAATGTAGCAGCCGGGGCTACCCATTTTTCAATAAAGAATAACATGGATGGATAGCTTCAACTAGAGACTCTTTTAACCTTGTTTGTTCATAGTGACATACTTCAAACCAAAAACATATATAAACAAACACAATGGGGATCCTTACTATTTATGTTCAGGGGATGGACCTTCTAGCAAAGCAAGGATGTGAGTTGTGTATCGGAGCAACCACCGGGTCCACAGAATATAGATCACCTATATGGTCTTCCCAGAGTGAAGCCAACGACACTCCCATATGGTAGCCAATGTTTCTCCTCCTCGGCCTAGCACACAAAGTAGAAGGTGGGGCCAGACTCCACACATCAGAAAACAAAAATAAGTTGCAATGGTTGAGTAAAAACACTAGTGGAAACCAGATATGGCAACTAATGAGACTTAGCTCTCTGACAAGAATCATAAATAGTCTCATGATTATGCTCACCATGAAACTGGAGCTTATTATTCCTACGCACTTGTTGAACTAAATAAAAAGAAGGGAAAAATATATATTTTTTGTCCCTAAACTCGTTCAAAAGTATAGAAATGGTCCCTGAATTCAAAAACCGGTAAAACTTAGTCCCTCAACTTCTCAAACCGGATTAGTTTAGTCCCTCATACTGCTTCGAGTGGTTTCCATCTGATGTGGACACGGTTTTGACCAAAACTTGGCACATCACCTAGGTTTGACCGCAGCGTCACAGTCCATGTCATTTTTTCAGAAACACAGTCCACGTCACCAAGTGTCCCAATACTCCCGGACGCGGCGAGGTCAGATGAGAACCCGGACAGCGTGACGGTCATGCGGCGGAGATGAAGCGCTCGAGCGGCCAGAGGAGCTCGGCGACCCAGGGTGTGGCGTTGGCAAACGAGTCAGGGACGGAGCTCCCGTTCAAGGGCTGGTGTCAATTGACACCAGTGCCCATCGTAATTTCACCTTATATTGTTAATAGGACATGTCTTTGACCCCAGCCGAAAAAAATTGGTTGACCCCAGTCTGGCCGTTCTGCCCTGTAGGTCAGGAGCACAAAACTCAGTCCAGTCCAACCGTAAAGTAGTAATAAGTCACGCAATTGCCTGTAGGCTGCACCCAGCCGTAGAGAGATACCCATCTTGCAGCGCTCGTACACAGCCCAGAAAGCCCAATGCCTATTGACCTAGATCTTGTTCAGTCGTTCCTAATTCCTATAGGCCACTGTACGCGCACGCCGCACGATGCTTCATCTCCCTCTCATCGCCTCCTCTCAGTCCTGCAGATCCCTAATCCCCAAATGCGATCATTGCCGGTAGAACTGCACAGTGATTCAGCGGCAAGCCGGCGAATCGACGGAACTTTGGTTTGATCTGGTGATTCTGGCCGGCCGATAGTTGCGGCATAATCTCGTTCTAATCCACCAAATCCAGGCCGGCTCTTCCAAGGTATGTCATCTCCACACGCATATGTGTTAGCTTCGGACTAAATTTCTCACCTTAACTAATTTGAAACAATATTTTCACTTCCTTGATTCATCTGGACTAGGAGGTTATGGACATATTTTTGGTGAAACGGCCACTACCATCTGCAGGAGGGACTTCAAGGCTTAGACGACAAGATCGTGTATCAAGCTTCAGCTTTCTGGGGCAATGATGAATCAGAGGACTCCAAAAATAAGGGGACTTTTTTGATAGTTGGTACAAAAATTAGCAAACCAGAATGAGGATGTAAGCAAGGTCGTCTTTTAGAATGCTCCAAAAAAATTGCAAATGGTTGCCTCCAGATATTCAAAAAGAAATTGCGAGTTATTTTGCAAAGATAACTAACAAGCTTCACTATTGTGTATTCATTTCATACAATTTATCTCTTCAAGTACTCAAAATGACATTTTCTCTTGTCTTGCACAGATAACTTTAAATTCTATTCTTGAAGAAATTTGTGGTGATGTTTTTAGTTTGTTGATTGATGAGGGTTCCGATGTCTCAGACAAAGAACAGCTGGCTATTTCTTGAGGTGTGTTGACAAGCTTGGTCTGTTCCTGAAGGGAAAATAGTGGCTGCACCCACTTTCGGTGCACCCACGGTGCACCCACGCAAGAAAATATATCAAAACATTTCGAAAAAATATGGAACTTCGTGGAAATGATGATCAACAAATGTTATGTGGGCTTGCAAAATTTGGTGGTCAAATAACATTCGAGAAGTGCTGTACAAAAAAGACAAACTTGCAAAATCTGCTCAAACAGTGCACGTACATTTTGACTAATTTTCAGTGATTTTGTCTTTTTTGTAGAGCGCTTCTCAAATGTTCTTTGACCACCAAATTTTGCAAGCCCTCATAACATTTGTTGATCATCATTTCCACAAAATTTCATATTTTTTCGAAATGTTTTGATATGTTTTCTTGCGTGGGTGCATCGTGGGTGCACCGAGAGTGGGTGTAGAAGAACCACTCTCGTTCCTGAAACGGTTAGTTGGAGGTATACATCTGAGTGAAACATCTGCAATGCGTCTCAAGTCTACCCTTGAAAAATTGCTTAGTGCCATCGGATTGTTGTAAATGTAATATGTTCTTTTGTTCATCCTTTTCAGCAAGTTACAGATGAAATGCTCTGAAGTCATCTTCTTACTTATTATTTTATGAATATGTAAACAAGTGGCTTCATGGCTTCACTCCACAGGTATATGACACTATTTTTGATGTAATAATTATACCGTTGGATCATTGCATGTTTTCTCTCTTTATATCGCCCCCAGACAGGCATTATGTATATATGTCGTTACTATAGTCCGTGCTAGAATGGACAATGCTTGACACCAGTGCCCATTTTTTCTAGCTTCGTCCCTGCCTGTTGCACGGTCCGTCAAGCATCCGATCGTATGCAGCGGCGTGTAAGGTGCAGTCCAGGGAGCAACACGTACGTCGCGTGTGTGTATTCTCGGCGAGATCGGATCAGCATGTTCGCTGTGTTTCGCTTGCATCTCCGACGGGCCGAATCAATACGTACGTGCACGTATACCTGCGTGTCTTGCCGGCGCGGCTAGAATCAATCCAGCAGCTAGTCTCTGCACTTCGTGTTCCGTGAGAAAGCACACGACTAGCCGCCGCACGCATGCACATGGGCCAAGCACCTCAATCTCGCGCGCAGCTCGCGCTCCTTCCTGGAGCACGCCTGCCTCGAAGGAGACCCAAGGCCGCGCCCAGGTCATCCTCTACGCAACACGGACGTCCTCGGTACAGGGCCCGTCGGCGCCGCCCATGGCGTGCGGTCCCGCCGACGTGAGAGCACCTAGAGCTCGCCCTCCTCACCGACGCCAGAGCCACCCCGCGCCCCAGAGCTCCTCGCCTACCTCATTTCCGACGGAGAATCGCCTTCACGACCGCGCTCGAACCAACTATTGCTCATGCCATGGTCGCGCGGACGAACGCTGGAACACCCGCCGGTGCTCTCTCCCTCTGCCAGCGTGCCTGTGTTATGGTTGTGCATCTGTGTTGTGCTAATGTGAGCGTGCTGGTGGGTGTGATGTGCGAGTTTGTGTGTGCTGGCATGTCTGCGTTGTTGGTTTTGATCTGACGGCTTAACATGTCAGTTAGATTTATTAGTCTAACAAAAAAGAAAAGATAACGTTAATAAAGAGGCCCCACGCACCAACGTACGTGAGCTTTTATCCCAACTAAGGCGCCCTGATCGGGGGCACCCAAACCAACTGATGGTTTAGGTCCCCTGTCACCAGCGCTAGATAAAAGGGGGTACAGGAGAGGGTTGGCAGCCTGCGCGATTATAATTCTCGTACGGTTTCACTCCCCTCCTGATATTCCCCATCAATACGGTAATTTATTTGCTGTATTTTTAGTTCGGCCGTCCACTGATTGGTGGGTCGACACAGGTGCAGGTGTTCATGTGTGTGCTGACATTTCATTGTTTTCTTCTTACCAGGCCACAGGTCACGGGTCCGTACTGATGGAGAATGACGCGAGTGCTTCTGTTCTTGGTGTTGGCACGGTCGATCTGAAGTTTACTTTGGGAAGGATCGTGCAGCTGAAGAACGTGCAGCATGTCCCCGCCATCAAGAAGAACCTCGTTAGTGGCTCCCTTTTATGTAGAGAAGGGTTTAAGTTGGTATTCGAGTCTAATAAATTAGTTGTTAGGAAATATGGACTATTTGTTGGAAAGGGTTATGAATGCGGAGGCATGTTCCGCCTTTCTCTTGCAGATCTATGTAATAAAGTCGTGAACAATATTCATTTGAGTGTTAATGAATCTGAAGTCTGGCATTCACGTCTTTGTCACACTAGTTTCGGTGTTATGACGCGGCTAGAAAAATCGAATTTAATCCCGAGTTTCACTTTAGCCAAAGGTTCTAAGTGCCATTCGTGTGTGCAATCTAAGCAACCTCGCAAGCCTCACAAGGCAGCAGAGGAGAGACACTTGGCGCCACTGGAACTCATACATTCTGATCTTTGTGAGATGAATGGTGTGTTGACTAAAGGTGGAAAGAAATATTTCATGACTTTGATAGATGATTCCACTAGATATTGCTATGTGTATCTATTAAATACTAAAGATGAGGCTCTACACTACTTCAAAATCTATAAGGCAGAAGTTGAGAATCAACTTGAAAAGAAAATTAAACGAGTCCGGTCAGATCGTGGTGGAGAGTACTTCTCGAAAGAGTTTGATGCCTTTTGTGCGGAACACATCATTATTCACGAGAGGACGCCTCCCTACTCACCACAGTCAAACAGGGTTGCCGAGTAGAAAAACCGTACTCTAACTGATTTGGTTAACGCCATGTTAGGTATGTCGGGTTTATCCAAGGCATGGTGGGGGGAGGCTATAATGACATCCTGTCATGTCCTGAATAAAGTTCCGACAAAGGATAACGAGATCACTCCTTACGAGAAGTGGACCAAGAGAAGGATAACACTCTCGTACTTACGTATCTGGGACTGCTTGGCGAAAGTTAATGTGCCGATCCCCAAAAAGCGTAAGCTTGGACCAAAGACTGTGGACTGTGTTAATTTGGGCTACGCTATGAATAGTGTTGGTTATAGATTTCTAGTAGTGAAATCTAAGGTACCTGACATGCATGAAGGTCGGTACAATTATGGAGTCTAAAGATGCTACATTCTTTGAGGACATTTTTCCCATGAGAGATGTACAAAGCACTTCTAGACAGGAATCTGAGGAGACTCCTGAACCTGTCATTCCGATATAATATTATAATCAAACACATGATGAAAATCCTGAGGAGGATAATGAGGAATCCCTTGGTAGGGGAAAGAGACAAAGGACTGTAAAGACCTTTAGTGATGATTTCTTCATATACCTCGTGGAGGATAATCTCACTTCTATTTCAGAAGCATATGCATCTCCAGAAGCTGACTACTGGAAAGATGCGGTCCGTAGCGAGATTGATTCCATCATGGCTAACGGGACTTGGGAGCTTACTAAACGTCCTTATGGTTGCAAACCATTGGGATGCAAGTGGGTGTTCAAGAAGAAGCTTAGGCCCGACGGTACAATAGAAAAGTACAATGCTAGGCTTGTGGCCAAGGGTTACGCCCAAAAAGAAGAAGAAGATTTCTTCGACACCTATTCACCTGTGGCCAGACTGACCACCATTGGAGTATTACTCTCGTTGGCGGCCTCGCATGGTCTTCTCATTCATCAGATGGATGTTAAGACAGTTTTCCTGGACGGAGAGCTAAAGGAGGAAATCTACATGCAACAACCTGATGGCTTTGTGATGGATGGTCAGGAAGGAAAGGCGTGTAAGTTGGTGAAATCTTTGTATGGCCTGAGACAAGCGCCTAAGCAATGGCATGACAAGTTTAATGAAACATTGACATCTGTTGGCTTTGTTGTTAATGAGGCCGACAAATGTGTATACTATCGCTATGGTGGGGGCAAAGGAGTTATACTGTGTTTGTATGTTGATGACATACTGATATTTGGAACTAATCTCAAGTTGATCGAGTAGGTTAAGTCTTTCCTATCTCAGAACTTTGAGATGAAGGACCTTGGAGTGGCTGATGTTATCTTGAACATCAAGCTATTGAGAGATGATGAAGGTGGGATTACACTTTTGCAATCCCATTATGTTGAGAATGTGTTGAGTTGTTTTGGATATTCGGACCGCAAACCATCTCAAACACCATATGATCCTAGTGTGCTGATTCAAAAGTCTAAAGGCACGGCTATAAATCAATTGAGATACTCTCAGATTGTTGGTTCACTCCATTATCTAGCGAGCGCAACGAGGCCTGACATCGCATTTGCTATTAGCAAACTGAGCCGATTTGTTTCCAAACCGGGTGATGTACATTGGCGTGCTCTTGAGAGAGTTACACGCTATCTGAAAGGTACTATGAACTATGGACTTCACTATACCGGATACCCGTCGGTACTTGAAGGGTATAGTGATGCGAATTGGATCTTTGATGCTGATAAGATGAAGGCCACAACTGGGTATATATTTACTCTTGGAGGTGGTGCTGTTTCCTGGAAGTCTTGCAAGCAAAAGATCTTAACAAGATCGACAATGGAAGTAGAATTAACAGCATTAGACACATCGGCTGGCGAAGCAGAATGGCTTCGAGATCTGTTGATGGACTTGCCAGTGATTGAGAAGCCGGTTCCGGCCACCTTATGAATTGTGACAATCAAATAGTTATTGTCAAGGTGAAGAGTTTAAAGGACAGCATGAAGTCCAACAAACAAATAAGAATGAGATTGAAAGCTGTCAGAAAATTGAGGAACTCCGGAGTGATAGCGTTGGATTATATTCAAACGGCTAAGAATCTGGCAGATCCCTTTACTAAAGGGCTCTCACGTGTTGTGATAGATAGCGCATCAAGGGAGTGGGTATGAGACCCACATGAGTTGCCATGATAGTAACCCAACCTATGTGATCGGAGATCCCGTGAAGTAGGACCTGGGAAAACAAGCCAGTGGTGAACTGAGGAGAGTAACTTTACTAACCAACTCCGTTGGAGATGCAATACTCTCGGAAACTGTATGGAAGGATGACTACTATCTTAATGTATTCCAAGGCATATATGCATAAGCAAGATGCTATCCTACAGAGCGATCTTTGGAGGAACACGCCTATATGAGCCCGACTATTGGTCACAGTCCATGAGATTGGGGTGATCTCTAGCAAGCTCATGAACAGGCCAGGAGTGTGACTAATATGCTCCACCCGAGGGGTCGGCCTTCGGCAGCCTCGTATCAGTGAGACTTGTGGTGAAACTTCTTGACGCCAAACTGACAATTCAAGGCATAGTCCATTGTTCAGTTGTGAAGGAGTGTAACTACTTGGTCTAGGTGAAGCTCAACCTTAATCGGTCTCCACCGAGATGCTGGTATATCAAAACAGCGTTTGGAACAAAGGACAAACTGGGACCCTGAGATGTGGTGGGGGATTGTTGAAATATGAGATGGGCCTAGAGCCCATATGAAAATTTCAGATTTGATCTCTAAGGGCCCATGTAGGTGGCATGACAAGGTGGTGGGAAGTTTAGTCCCACCCGGGAAGTGGAAGGAGAGTTGGAGTGGTTTATAAGGGATTCTCTCCCTCATGCTATTAGAGATTGAGAAGAGATGAGGCCCTCGCGCACTCCTTCTCCGCTCGCCTCGTCACGACGCGCCGCGGGTTGCAGGATTGAGCCGAGCCGAGCTCACTCCTATGCGCTTCTTTTTGCCGGTCAGGAACGGAGAGTCTTTGACAGGTAGGGCCACGATCTGAGACATCGGATCATGGGCTACCGACTTGGACGTGGGTTCAGCCCATGTCTCTCCATGCGCAGCCGCACATATATATGTGGGGCGCTGCCAACCCTAGCCGCTCACGAAACAGAACGCATCTCCGTCTCCACGCCCACGTCGTTCCTCTACTGCTCCTGCCACCGGCGAATCCGTCCCGTTCACCGCGTACACAGTTGACGGGAGAGTAGGCCTCCGAAACCCAGCCTCTCCGGATCCTGTACGGGAGAGGGGCGGTTAGGTTTTTGGGTAGCGACTACGCGACTGCTCGCTTCTGTTCACCTACGTCCGCATCACCTTCATCATCACCATGTCGATCGACGCCGACCGTGCCTCCGCTGAGAAGGCCGAGGCCGACAAGAAGGCCGCCGAGGATGCCGCAGCTGCTGCCACTACCACCACCGCCGCGTGGCCGATTGGAGGGCATACATCGTTTATCCCTCTCGTGTTTATTTCTGTTGTAGCAGTACTAGCGATATGCGTAGATGTTTCTACTATATGCGTAGTACATACTCTGTTAGATCGTAATCAGTGTGTTATCAATGCTATCCATGTCATGCTCATGATTTATTCGTGGATTAATTTAATCGAAAAACTGCCTATTTTCTTATCATTAACTTCCCTAGCTCACTGGTAATGTGATCCGAGGCACCAATATCCACAAAAAAAATTGTATCCACTCCATAAAAAGAATCTGCATGCACAACAACTCAATTTTTCTGGTAATTATGATCCTCGGCGTAACGTCAATTGCAATCCTTGGCGATGGGATTGGTTTTTCGCTTATTTGACAAGGACCAAATTAATCAAAATCATACCCATGGTTGTTGTTGTTGCTGGTTTGTCCCACTCCTTGGCGAACCCTGTTTTTGGGACACTAGTAGAAAACAGGGCTTTGGTCCAGGCCGGGTCAGCCCATTAGTCTCGGTTCAGTCTAGAACCGGGACCAATGTGGGCATTGGTCCCGGTTCGTGAGCCCAGGGGGCCGGCCGGGCCATGTGGGCCATTGGTCCCGGTTGGTGGGATGAACCGGGACCAATGGGCCTCGCTCCTGGCCCACCACCATTGGTCCCGGTTGGTGGCTTGAACCGGGACCAAAGGCTCCCCTTTAGTCCCGGCTCATGTCACCAACCGGGACCAATGAGGTGCCTATATATACCCCCTCGCGCAGGAGCAGAGCACAGTGCTCTGTTTTTTCTGGCAGAGGGGGAGAGGGCTTTGTGGTGCTCTAGCTCACCTCCTATGCACATGAGGTGTTCGATGGAATGCCCGAGCCACACTACTTAAGCTTTCTCCTCTCGAAGCTCGACCTCCAACCTCCATTTTCCTCGAGATTTGTCTAGATTTAGCGGTCCGTCACGCCCCGTTCCCGTCTTCACCGTCGTCGATCACCCGCGCCGATCTCATCACCGACACCACCGTGGTGAGCCTCTTGTTCTTATCTTCTTTCTGAAAGGAAAAATATTCTTACTTGTATGTTTAGATAGATACTTGTATCATTTTCTTATATTTATTATTGCATCTTATATAGTGCGATGGTTTTGGTATCCGCCCCCGTCGGCCCTCGTCCTGTCTATGATTCGGATGTGGTATGTATATTATCTTTATAACTATTGGTTCATTTATTGTTTATGAAAATTATGCCGACCAACATGACATAGATTTTATTTATCTAGGATGTATGTGAATCGGAAATGCCAACCGACCCTATTGTCGAGAGGTTAAATTTAGTTGAAGAAGAAAACAATTTGTTGAAGGAAAAAAAATTGAGGAGGAGAAGATGATATTGGAGTTGCATGTTGCGGATGTCGTCGATGATCACAAGATCAAGATGGATGCAATACACTTGAAGATTAGAAAGATTAGAAAATATGCCATTCATACCGAGGCTTGGTATCATTATGCCGTTGGATCAATTGTTACCTTGGTTGCGATTATGATCGCATTTGTTTTCGCATTGAAATGTTTTACATAGTTTCAATGTATGGTTTAATTAATTAGATGCTCTGGAGAGCTATATGTTGTTAGATGAGAACTATGTATGCACTTTGGTTTTAATGTGATGATGAACTTCTATTAATTTGGACACTTAATTATATATAATGCACGCAGATGAACCGGCAATGGATGTACGGTGACAGACACACCCACGAGTACATTAAGGGTGTGCATTAGTTTCTCGATGCGGCTGAGGCAAACAAGCAGAATGGTTTTATGTGTTGTCCATGCACTGAATGTGGGAATACGAGGTCTTACTCTAACCGGAAAATCCTTCACTCCCACCTACTTTACAAGGGTTTCATGCCACACTATAATGTTTGGACGAGGCACGGAGAAATAGGGGTTATGATGGAAGACAGCAAAGAAGAAGACTACGATGACAATTATGTGCCCCCTGAATACGGTGATGCTGCAACGGGGGGGGGGGGGGCTGGTGAAGATCAAGAGGAACCAGACGATGTGCCCAATGATGCTGCAACGGGTGAAGCTGCTGAAGATCAAGAGGAACCAGACGATGTGCCCCATGATGATGATCTCCGCCGGGTCATTGTCGATGCAAGGACGCAATGCATTAGTCAAAAGGAGAAGCTGAAGTTCGATCGCATGTTAGAGGATCACAAAAAAGGGTTATACCCCAATTGCGAAGATGGCAACACAAAGCTCGGTACCGTACTGGAATTGCTACAGTGGAAGGCAGAGAATGCTGTGGCTGACAAAGGATTTGAGAAGCTACTGAAAATATTGAAGAAGAAGCTTCCAAAGGATAACGAATTGCCCGACAGTACATATGCAGCAAAGAAGGTCGTATGCCCTCTAGGATTGGAGGTGGAGAAGATACATGCACGCCCTAATGATTGCATCCTCTACCGCGGTGCATACAAGGATCTGAACGCATGTCCAGTATGCTGTGCATTGCGGTATAAGATCAGACGAGATGACCCTGGTGATGTTGACGACGAGCCCCCCAGGAAGAGGGTTCCTGCGAAGGTGATGTGGTATGCTCCTATAATACCACGGTTGAAATGTCTGTTCAAAAACAAAGAGCATCCCAAGTTGATGCGATGGCACAGTGAGAACCGAAAGAAAGATAGGAAGTTGAGAGCACCCGCTGACGGGTCGCAGTGGAGAAAAATCGAGAGAAAGTACTGGGATGAGTTTGCAAAGGACCCAAGGAATGTATGGTTTGCTTTAAGCGCGGATGGCATTAATCCTTTCGGGGAGCAGAGCAGCAATCACAGCACCTGGCCCGTGACTCTATGTATGTATAACCTTCCTCCTTGGATGTGCATGAAGCGGAAGTTCATTATGATGCCAGTTCTCATCCAAGGCCCTAAGCAACCCGGCAACGAAATTGATGTGTACCTAAGGCCATTAGTTGAAGAACTTTTACAGCTGTGGAATGAAAACGGTGTACATACGTGGGATGAGCACAGACAGGAGGAATTTAACCTTAAGGCGTTGCTGTTCGTGACCATCAACGATTGGCCCGCTCTCAGTAACCTTTCAGGACCGACAAACAAAGGATACCACACATGCACGCACTATTTAGATGACACTAAAAGTATATACCTGGACAAATGCAGGAAGAATGTGTACCTGGGCCATCGTTGATTTCTTTCGACCAACCATCAATGTCAAAAGAAAGGCAAGCATTTCAAAGGCGAGGCAGTTCACCAGAAGAAGCCCGCCATGTGCACCGGTGATCACGTGCTTGCTATGGTCAATGATTTACACTACGTAATCTTTGGAAAGGGTCCCGGTGGACTAGCTGTTCTGAATGACGCTGAGGGACACGCACCCATGTGGAAGAAGAAATCTATATTTTGGGACCTACCCTACTGGAAAGACCTAGAGGTCCGCTCCTCAATCGACGTGATGCACGTGACAAAGAACCTTTGCGTGAACCTACTAGGCTTCTTGGGCGTGTATGGGAAGACAAAAGATACACCTGAGGCACGGGAGGACCTGCAACGTTTGCACGAAAAAGAAGGCATGCCTCCGGAGCAGTATAAAGGTCCTGCCAGCTACGCTCTTACAAAAGAAGAGAAAGAAATCTTCTTTGAATGTCTGCTCAGTATGAAGGTCACGACTGGCTTCTCGTCGAATATAAAGGGAATAATAAATATGCCAGAGAAAAAGTTTCAGAACGTAAAGTCTCATGACTGCCATGTGATTATGACGCAACTGCTTCCGATTGCATTGAGGGGTCTTCTACCGGAAAACGTCCAATTAGCCATTGTGAAGCTATGTGCATTCCTCAATGCAATCTCTCAGAAGGTGATCGATCCAGAAATCGTGCCAAGGCTAAGGAGTGATGTGGCGCAATGTCTTGTCAGTTTCGAGCTGGTGTTCCCACCATCCTTCTTCAATATCATGACACACGTCCTAGTTCATCTAGTCGACGAGATTGTCATCCTGGGCCCATATTTCTACACAATATGTTCCCCTTTGAGAGGTTCATGGGAGTCCTAAAGAAATATGTCTGTAATCGCGCTAGGCCAGAAGGAAGCATCTCCATGGGCCATCAAATAGAGGATGTTATCGGGTTTTGTGTTAACTTCATTCCTGGCCTTAACAAGATAGGTCTCCCTAAATCGCGGTATGAGGGGAGACTGACTGGAAAAGGCACTCTTGGAAGAGACTCAATAATATGCAGGGACGGATATTCTTGGTCTCAAGCACACTACACAGTTCTACAGAACTCTACCTTGGTGACCCCGTATGTCGGTGAACACAAGAACAGTCTGCGCTCCAAACACCCAGAGCAGTGCGACGACTGGATTACATGTGAACACATCAGGACTTTCAGCAGTTGGTTGGGAACACGTCTCAGAGGTGACAATACTGTTTGTGATGAGTTGTACTTGTTGTCCAGGGGACCATCTTTGACTGTATTGACTTACAAAGGATACGAGATAAATGGGAATACATTTTACACGATCTCCCAAGATCAAAAGAGCACCAACCAAAACAGCGGTGTCCGCTTTGATGCAGCAACCGAGAGTGGAAAGGATACATATTATGGTTACATAGTGGACATATGGGAACTTGACTATGGACCTGATTTTAAGGTCCCTTTGTTTAAGTGCAAATGGGTCAATCTGTTAGGCGGCGGGGTACAGGTAGACCCACAGTACGGAATGACAACAGTGGATCTGAAAAATCTTGGGTACACTGACGAACCGTTCGTCCTAGCCAATGATGTGGCACAAGTTATCTATGTGAAGGACATGTCTACCAAACCAAGAAAAAAAAGATAAGGAAGCGAATACATCATACGATGAGCCAAAGCGCCACATAGTTCTTTCAGGAAAAACGGACATCCTGGGAGTGGACGGAAAGATAGACATGTTTGAAGATTATGAAAAGTTTCATGAAATTCCTCCCTTCAATGTCAAGGCTGACCCAAGCATCCTAATAAACAATGAAGATTATCCATGGTTACGGCGCAATAAGCAAATGACACAAGCGAAGAAAAAGTGAAGACTTTCTCCCGCAACTATTATGATGATACCATGCCAAATTTGTAATAGACGAGTATGCTATGCCAACTTTTTCAGAGTTTATTTGAAAACTATGAATTTAGGTCGAATTTTCTCTATAGGTGCATCTATGTTCAAATTTTAACTATTCAAATTTGAAAACTAATGGCACTAATAGAAAGTTTATATTTTTTCTAAAACTAATGGCACTAACAGAAAGTTTATAATTTTGCTGACCTAAAAGCAAAAAGAATTAAAAAATAAAGCAAAAAACAAAAGAAAATAAATAATACGGAAAACAAAACAAAAAAACTGGAAAAAAAATAAAAATAGCAACAATAAGTATTTTGTTGTAAGTAGAAACAAAATAAAATAAATAAAGCAACAAAGAAAACAAAAAAACTAAAAAAGTGTTTTCAAATTTGAAAACTAATGGCACTAACAGAAAGTTTATAATTTTTCTAAAACTAAAAGCAAACGGAATTAAAAAATAAAGCAAAAAACAAAAGGAAATAAATAATGCAGAAAACAAAACAAAAAAACTTGAAAAAATAGGGCTCACCCCTATAATATTTGTTATGACTAACTAAAATTACCAAATTGAGTATAATGATAAAACACACTAATATTAAATAGCAGGAAAAACATTGACTCAAAAATCAATTTTTATAGTAAAGTTATTCATAAACTAGTGATTCACACAAATTTAAAAAAAATTAAATTTAAACTATTCAAATTTTAAAACTAATGGCACTAACAGAAAGTTTATAATTTTTGTGACCTAAAATAAAAAAGAAATCACTACAAAACTATAATTATTTAGTTCTAAGTAGAAACAAAAAAACAAAAAAAAAGTGCCACCTACTGGGCCCCCACGGCCTGAATACGACTAGAAACCCTACCATGGGCCAGGATTCAGCCTCGCGGGAGGCCCAGTAGGCCCACAGGCACAGATTGCAGTGTTAGACCCGAAAGCCTGCTTTAGAGAGGAGCTCGAGAGGGAAGGCGCACCGCACCTTATAAACATGTGCGCCTCCCTCTCAACTAGCAAGGTGGGACTAAATATTTGGGTTCGGGGCAGCACAGGCCATTGGTCCCGGTTGGTGGCACCAACCGGGACTAAAGGGGGCATTGGTCACGGTTCGTGGCACGAACCGTGACCAATGCCCCCTTTAGTCCCGGTTGGTGCCACCAACCGGGACCAAAGGCAGCGGCTTCCCGCCCTTTGGGCTGCTGAAAAGAGGCCTTTGGTCCCGGTTGGTGGCACCAACCGGGACTAAAGGGGTGCATTAGTCCCGGTTGGTTTCACGAACCGGGACCAATGCTCTTGCTATATATACAACACTTGTCAAAAATTTCATTCAGTTCCTCATTCTCACCGCCGCCAACGCCGCCCTCTGCCCCGACGCCCTGCTCCTTGTCGTCGTCGCCCGTGCACGTCGTCGCAGCCCCCGTTGTTGCCCGCGCACGTCGTCGTAGCCCCGTCGTCGCCCGCGCCCCGTGCCACCCCGTCGTCGCCCGCGCCGCCCCGACGTCGCCGAGGGGTCGAGGATCGCCGAGGGGTCGAGAGAGGTTTCCTAGTGTCAAAGTATTGAAGAAATCCATGGCTTCATCATTAGCCAGAAGTAACCAGGGCATGACGAAGTCCTCCAAAATTATTTTGGAATGGTGTCCCCGATAGGATAATTTGCCTTCTTGTATGAATTTCAGCAAAGGCCTTCCAAATAACGATATTTGGAAGGTTCTTGCTGAACTTTGTACCAAAAAGCGAATTATCCTATTTAGGACTCCGTTCCAAAATAACTTTGGAGAGCTTCATACCATCATGCACATGTTACTTTCGCTTAATGATGAAGACATGGTTTTGTTGAATCCTTTGACACTAGGCAACCTCCCGACCCCTCGGCGATGCTCTCGAATATGAGAGGAAGAAGAGGATAAAAAAAGAAGAGGAAGAAGAAGAAAAAAGAGAACTCCTCTATTATTTCTTCTCCTCTTTTTTTTTTCTTCTTCCTCTTTTTTTTATCGGGAACGAGGGTTGTCGAGGGACAAAGATGTAGTGTCGTCGTTGTCGATATATACCCCCTCCCGATAGCTTACTATGATTAGGTAGCTAGTTCTACGTTTGGCACTAATATATCCATCTGTCATGTTTGAATAATAATTGCCATGTTGTAAATATTTGTAGAAACTATGGACACCGCCCTAGACGAAGCAAAAGAAGCGTTGTTCAAGGACATAATTGCAGAAGGAAGTGATGTCGTCTCGTTGTTTCTCAACGAAACCGATGGTCTGGAAGGAGAGGGTGAACGAGGTGGCTACGGTGACCTAATGCCGGTGCAAGAAGAAGAACATGAGGACGGCTCCGGTGACCCAATGCCGGTGCAAGAAGGAGACCGTGATGACGGCTTCGGTGACCGAACCGAGTCCGGACAAGTATATATATTAGTTAAGCCTGTGCTGACTAGCTGATTGATGCATTCATTATTTTGGTATGTACACATATTAATTAAGTCTTTGTTCTTTTTTCTAGCCATCCGGATCAAGCACAACGTCGGTAAAGAGACGAGGCCCGAAGAAAAAGTTGAGCTTGGATGAAAAGTTTGAGATCATAGCAATCGCGCCCGACGGCCAACCGGTTGAACCCCTCCGGACAAAGAGCGCATTTGTTGCTCAGTGCGGGGTTCTGGTTAGGGACAAGATCCCGATAAGTATCCAGCAATTGTTTAAGCCGGCTACAGAAGACCCTGAGGTGTCTTATGTCAATGATATGCAGAAAAATGATCTTTGGACTTAGCTGAAGTCAAATTTCACCCTACCGCCAGAGGATAATCCAGAGAACCCAGTTAAAGAGAAATTAATCAAGTCTTTTGCTCTTAAGAGGATGGCAGAACTATTCAGGAGGTGGAAAAAAGAGCTGAATAAGTTTGTCGAAAATAATGAGACACCAGAATTCAAGGGCAGATATGAGAAGATTAGAGATCACTGGCCCGCATTTGTGGCCCACAAGACATCGGAAAAGATTAAGAAGATGTCGGCGACAAACATGCAAATTGCTACGAAGAAGATGCTTCACCATCGCTCGGGGTCAGGTGGCTACCTCGTAGCCCGGCCTAAGTGGGCCAAGACTAAGAATGATCTGGTTGATAAAGGGATCGAACCAGAGACAATTAGCTGGCCAGACCGTTGCCGGACTTGGTTCTTCGGGGCTGGCGGAACCTTGGACCCTGTAACAGGGAAGTGCATTTGGACGAACGATCAAATGGACATACCAGTCAGGAAGCTTAAGCAGTATATCGAAGCAGCGTAGCAAGGGAAGTTCTTTCCAGACAGAGAGAACGACGAGCTCACAATGGCCCTCGGGAATCCTGAGCACCCTGGACGGACACGAGGCACGCCAGGCTCCATTCCGTGGAAGGTTGGTTTCCGGACGCAGGCGGTTACAAATCCCATGAGAGGAGGAAAAAAGTGCAGCAGACCCAAATGCAGGCGCTGCAAGCAAGGGTAGACGCGATAGAGGAACGAGAAGCAAATCGCAGCAAACGTACTGCCGAAGCCTCCCCCGAAGCTACCCCGCCATCTCAGCGCAGAAGCAGCGTGGCTTCCACCGAGCTGCTTCAGCCGGAGCATGCCTTGATGGCTCCTGCCAGCTATCCCGTGGATGCTATCACGGAGTCTCAAAATTGCCACCTTATGACGCAATGGATGAATTTGAAGGTCAAGGCGGCTGTTGGCTCTGTTTATCCTATTGAACCCGGCGCAACTTTTCACTGCCGGCCGATTCCAGAAGGATATGCTAGGGTGATGGTGGATGAAATAATGGAGGGATTTGAGGACCTCCAGTTTGACCACCCTACCGGTGAAGGGGAGACTCGGCTGGGGTCTTCTCTGAAGACTCCATGCCTATGGCGGAAGGAGCTCATCAACCTTCCAAACTGGACGCCTCCGCCTCCTCCTCCTCCTTCGGCGAGTCAGGGCACTCCGCCTCCTCCACCGCCTCCTCCTTCGGCGAGTGACGATCAGGGCCCTCGGCCGGCTCCTTCTCCGGCGCGTGGCGGCACTCCGCCTCCTTCTCCGCCTGCGCCGATGCGCCCGAGCAGCCAGCCTCCTCCTTCTCCGCCTCGTCAGCAAGGGCGGAAGAGACCTGCCGCCGCTCCAGCTGCTCCGGCGCGTCGTAGTCCTTCTCCTCCGCCTTGTAAGCAAGTAAAGAAGACAACCGCTCCGTCTGCTCGGTCGGCGTCTAGCAGTACAACCAGAGGCGGGAGGACATACAGATTCGGTCCTTCTCTGAAGACTCCAGAGAAGTTACAATATGAGAGGACCCCGGAGGAGAACGCCGAGATCGCGCGAACCGAAGTGGATGACTGGTTTCAAGGGTTGAGAGCAAAGAGACATCCACCTCCGGAGGAGAAGGTAGATCCGGTGAAAGTGAAGCGCACTCTGGCTGCCCTGGCAAAACCACCCAAGTCTCCGCCGAAAGGCAACTATGAGCGCATTATTGCAAAGACATGGGCCGAAGCGGAGCGGTCGGGAAGTACAGTCAGTGATCAAAGGCTGAAAGAACGACGAGCAGCTGGGAAACAAATTGCCCAGCTCGGCGAACAAGCGAAGCAATCGTGCCCCCCCCCTCAAGGTGCCTAGCGACATCGTCGATCCGAGGATGGTGCCCGGTTATGGCAATGTTGACGATTACCTGCCCGACGATGTACATTATGATACCATGGAGGTGCAGATACACAGATACGAGTACGGGAAGCCTCTCGTCAAAGATGAAAAATCTTTAACAACGATGATGCGAAGATTACATGATTGGTACTTGAAAATCTGCAGAGAGTCTGGGGGGAGGAGTACTTTGTATGCGAGAGTTAAACCGGAGCATGACCTCGTTGGAATTGAACTGTTGCCTATTCCATTTGAGGAGTTCTATCAGTTTTTCAATCAATTGGCCCTCGATAAAACAACGATCACCTGCTACTGTCTGTAAGTACTACTACTTCTGTCATTAAGTCTCTCTATATAGCTCATCTCTTTCATTGCATGTATTTATAATTATCCTCACTATATTATGCAGAATGAAGATCGCCGAATTGAAGAAAAGACAAATCGGTGATATTGGGTTCATTAACACATATCTCATAGATGCAACTGAGGTTCAACATCGTCCCGGAGATACCGAGGCCAACTTGCTACGATCATTCAAAAAAATGAAAACAAAGATATAATACTCTTTCCTTACAACTTCAAGTGAGTGTTACTGTCTTGTGCATATTCGGTTTCCCTTATATATTAGTCCAGGTTATAGTAATGTAATTGATGAGTTATGCATGCGTGTGCAGTTTCCACTATATTCTCCTAGAGATTAGGCTTGAGCAGGGAGTAGTAACCGTCTTGGACTCTAAACGAAAAGATCCCCAGGAGTATGCGGACATGACTGAAATCCTCAAGAAGTAAGTTAAATCGATCATTATCCACCATATCAGCAACTTTGTTCATTTCCTGATATCAAGTAATTGTTTTCTTTGTCCGGCAGGGTTTGGAGAAAATTCACCAGAACAGTTCCGGGACTGCCGAAGGAGCTGGAATTTAGACACCCGAAAGTAAGTACTATAGTAGCATGTTCCGCGCATCTCCTAGTGATTCAAGCGCTAGTTTCATCAATACCATTTAGCATTCTTGCTTATCAGTTTGATTGACCTCTATTTCTTGTAAAGTGGTTGTGGCAGGAAAAAGGGAATGATTTCTGTGGATACTACGTCTGCGAGTCCATCCGCCACACGACCTGTGAGCGGGGCGGGTACTCTGACGAACAATATGAAGTACGTAAATAACAACATTCACAATTTTATTTTATTACCATCATTTGTATTGAGTTTCATTCATTCATATATATATATGTATTGACCCCCTTCTTCAAATTAGATGTTTCGGAAGCGGGATGAACTCCTAGCACCAGCTCGCATGCGAGCAATTCAAGAGGAATTGGCGGCATTCTTTCTTGACCAAGTGATCGCTGAAGACGGAGAATACTATGTGGACCATGAGTCCGTATGATTATATTTGTAAGAGATAATTATTGTATATATGTAGCCGGTAGTGTCGGATAGATATACGAGAACTTGTTGTTCGACCAATCTCTCGGAGAAGGAGAGGTGGTCGATATCACTTCTCTCTGTATGCATATATGTTCATGACGATCTTCTGTTTCCTTCGTTTGCTTACTAGCTAACTAGCGTGTCTAGTCCTCTCTATACGTATGTATAGTACGTAGCGTCGACCAAGCACGGACGTAAGAGAGGACACTTCTCTCTATTAATTATAGCTAGCTAACACAATATATGAAACTCCTAAATTAACCCCCCAAAACCCCCAACCCCCCCCCCCCTTTCAAAAAAACAAAAACCCCAGCCACAGAAATGCTGACGCGTGGATGCCTATTCGTCCTGGTTGGTGGCACCAACCGGGTCCAAAGAGTCTCCTGCCTGGGCTCTGCGCACTGCCCATGTGGATGCCCATCAGTCCCGGTTCTGGATTGAACCGGGACTAAAGGTACAGAGCATTAATACCGACACTTTAGTCCCAATTCAGGAACCGGGACTAAAGGCCCTTACGAACCGGGACTATAGGCCCTTTTTCTACCAGTGGGAGTAGAAGGGGCGGCCATTGCTGGGACGACTGTTGCCATCGTAGTTGTTCTGGTGATAGCTACCACCAACATGGTTCTAGCCACCACAGCTGCCTCCATTAGAGTTGTTGTAGCCTCCTCCTCCGCGTTGCTGGTTTGAACCACCACCACCACCACCATGGAAGTTGTTTTTTTTCCGTGATGGAGGACGGTAGCCCTTGGAGGAACCACGACCAACACTTTTAAATTGGGAATTAATCCAATTTAAAAGTAACTTTATATTATTATATTGTTCTTTTAGAAAGACAATTCTATAGATTGCTTGCTTAGACATCGATTGCACCATCGTAATTATTATAAAAGGAGCTCCAGTTTAATCCTCATGGGCCTTATGAATCAGCTAGTCGTAGATGCACCTGAACTGGATATATGGAGCCCTTCGTCTTCAGAAGCTGAGAATGTATCAAGAAGTCATTTAGAAAAAGCTGCAACGTTTTCCTTTTGCGAGTAGCAGCAGTGTTGTCTATCCGTTTCAGAAGCCTCCAGCCAAATCGGATCAACATATAGCCGACTATGGTTTCAAATATTGCACAATATATATTTAAGTACTTGCTAAATGACAATGGGTTCAAAATATTTCCCAATTATAATAAATATTGCACGGCTCAACACGAGAACTAATCGATTTGTTTTCAAAACAATCCTTTTGGTTCCGTGCGTAGATCTTCAAACAACAACCCGCACCTACTGAATAAGCTTCCTCAACTAAGTTCAGACATCCACCACAACATTTTTTATGTGATCCTTTTGGTTTCGTGTGTAGATCTTCAAAGCACATCCTGCACCTACTGAATAAGCTTCCTCAACTTATTTCAGACATCCACCATAACATTTTTTATGCGAGAGCTAGGTTTTCCATTCAAGTATAACTACATTTTGGTAGATGTATAACTGCCACACTCCACCGTCCTTAGATGTGATTGAGGTTTGGTTTGCTCCAATCTCCCACACTAGTTAATTTGGACACTAGTTGGTGACACACGAGCTTGTTTGTCACAGATCCATTTTCAAGGGCTGGCTGGCTAACTATGTTGGTTCTCTCTTGTGATACCTTTACAGTAGCGGAGCTGCACTTGACAACCTGGGCAGACCAAATTAAAGGGAAGTCCAACTATTTTATTGTGATGGGCCATTTTGCTCTCATATCTTACTAAATTTTCACCCAGCTGGGCGGGCCATAGCACAGTTTTGCTTGGCTGTAGCTCCGCCACGATACCTTTACATACTAGACCATGATCCCGCGCGCCGTCGCACCCGTCCATTTCTACATTCAAATGGTAAGATCTTTTGTAGCCTAGAAAAGTTGGATTAATTTGATTTTTGGTTGTATATTATACATTTATAGAATAACTTGTTATGCTTGCACAAAGTGCGGATTTTGTGTTTTTTTTGTCTGCCATGTTTTTGTAGGATGACTATACCACGCTTGTTTCCCTTTTTCCATGCAATGGTGAAGGTTGTATTTTCAATATAAGGAAAAAAATACAACATATGCTACAGGGCATGTTGGTCAAGTTTTTTTATAGGCATAGCCACTTAAAATACACTACTTGACTCCTTGTTTCATTTTACTCTCGTAATCTGGAATTCAACACCTCGCTATAATCTGCGCATTACAGCAAGATACATAAAAACGAGAGAAGTATCCAGGCCAGGGTACCTGAGTACTGAATTCCTGAAAGGGAAGGTTACGGAATATGTTGAGGACAGAGAAAAGGCTTGAAACCGTACGCTTAGTCTAGAGCAGCCAAATGGTGGCAATTCTTAATCTGAATTGTCGATAACTATAGTATAAAAAAATATGTTTAGGGTAAGAATGTTATCTGTCTATCTACATCATAATGCACAACATACCCTTCATTACATGCACTGCATATGTCATGTTTTAAAATAAAAATACAAAAGTCTAACCAAACCAAACCAAACATTCACAATCCTGTTAGAACTTACTTTGAATAAGTGGTATCAGTTGGTAGCATTACATGGAATTTCATATGTACCTGGATCGGTTCAGAACCTTTTTTTTGTGTCTGTGTAAATGTCAACAGCTTTGTGATAACAATCGAGAGCACAGGGGGAAATCTCAAACAAGACTTGGTATGACTGTGTGAGCATAATTCCTGAAGCTGTACTTATATTTGCCTATGCGTTAACAATAGTCTAAACCCGAGGGGGCAATTGATCAGCTTGCCGTCCTAGGTTCCTCAACAAGACACATAGTTACCTGAATGCTGGAACTGTAGCAGCTGCAGGAAATTTGGTAGTGGCAGGACCGCAGGAGCATATCAATTTGACATGCACTGATTTGCTGAAGAAATTTGACATGGACTGATTTGCTGAAGATGGTGGTTAAAATGTTGTTAGAGGCTTGCAGCCGAAAAGAACGGGTTCTGGAGTAGACCTCCTCGCGCAGGAACCATGACTGCCACCGCGGACGCGCCCACCATCCGTCTTTGCCTTTCCTCTGCTCCAGCGGGCAGGTACACGTCGACCGCCTCCTCATGCCCACACGACTTTGCCTCTTCTCAGCTCTACGGGTAAGTCGCCGCACTCCCACTGGCTGAGAGGGATTTGAAAGTGATCACCATGAATCGCTACAGGAAAGTGATCGCAGGTGGCAGATGCTAAATTATATAAAAGGAATATCATGGGCATATGAGTTCAAAGAGGGCCAATTTTCTCTTTCCGCGTCCAGGACTCCAGGAGGCCGGTATTTTGAGAAATGGTATTTTCATGGAAGTTTCCAAATTTCTAAGTTTTTTGTTGGAATGAATCTTGTTATTAGTATTAAAGGCATAAGATTAGGTCATTTTTAGTTTCTTGCATGGTGTCGTAGTCATGTTCAGTTTCATTAGTACTCAGCTAGGTTCAAAGTATATTATGTGTATTGCAACGTGATGCGGACGGTTGAGCAGCTGGAGAAGCACAGATAGATGAGGAATAGATAGATGAGGAATACACAAAAACCATTAGTGCGTGTGCCGGAAAAGCTCTCCGTGTTTGTGTTCTTTCTCTCCATTCTGTACAATATGAGAAGTGTAGGTGTGTCCACTGCATACTCATGTGTGTGTGTGTGTCCATCGATCTCCTGGGCGGTCCCAACATTTTTCTCCATTGATACATACATATGTTCTCTTTTCTAAATTATGTATGAACTTTATTGCATGGTACTTGATAAATACTAGAAGATGGATTCAAAACATATATAGCACAATATTTAATGTATACGTGACATTGACGATGGATTCAAAACATTGCACAATGTTTGATAAATGAACATTCCATAGCTCAGCAGAAGATCTACTTGCTTCAAGCTGAAAAATAATGAAATAGAAGATCTACTCTATTGTTTTCAAAACAATTGTCAGTTGTTTTCCAAATGAACTCACAAATTGCAATCACCATAGAATCAACCAGCGGAAGCATTTATTAAATTGTGAGCCAAACTATACCGTATTAGACTAGACGTAGTACAAACGGTGTGGATCTTTGCGTTGATACCAACGCTTACGAGTACAACTCATATACTTGTCCTACAAGGACTCTTATGTGTTGCACCTCATATATACCCCATGTAGTTGCACCTAAGACGGCATGTCGTCTCGTGCTTGTAATACTCATCCTTATAGTGATTGCGCCTTCGTGCGTCCGTGGTTTTCTCCTACACGGGTTTTCATGTAAAAATCTGTATGCTCTCGTGTCTCGTTTATCTCGTTATTATCTAACAAGTGGTATCAAAGCCAAGTTCTTTTATACGAGATTTGAGATTGAGAGATTAGGGTTCTGACGTGTGCGCCGCTGCACGCGTCTCAGGCGACCGTCGATCCGAAGCGGATTGATTTTCTGCGCTGCCGTCGAAACCGACAAAGTTTCGCGTGGAGGCGATCGATCGGCTAGCTCGCTGCCCCTCGCGTGCGTACGCAGCGCGGCGAGCGCCTGTGCGTTGCTGCGTATTTTACTCCGATCTGCTGCTGGATCAAGTCCCAAGGCCTCTCACTTTCCGCTGCTTCACGTCAAGCCTATCCAAGGCGCTGCTGCTCCCGAGGAAAATCAAGGCAACAATGATCCACTACTTTGTCATCGCTGCTTCGTCTCAATTGAGCCAAGTAGTACTACCTCACGTGAAGGCTACAGGAGTATAGGAGTACTAGTACTAGTTGGTTGATCCTTGCTTGATCCACTACGAAACAATTACCAAGTGCTATCTCATCTGTTTCGTTTGATCCGCATTAAATTAATTCTGCCCAGAATTTTTTCTACCGGCTTGTACTATTTTGTGTGCACGGATTTATCTACTCATGGCATTCATGAAGTACGATCTTCCGCTACTGGACCGTGACACAAGGTTTACCCTATGGCAAGTCAAGATGCTGGCGTTGTTGGAACAGTCCGACTACGATGAAGCACTGGATAGTTTTGGAAAGAATAGAATTCAGAATTGGACTGATGAGGAGAAAAGAATTGATTGTAAGGCTTTGTCGGTGTCAAAACCTGTGGATCTCGGGTAGGGGGTTCCGAACTGTGCGTCTAGGCCGGATGGTAACAGGAGGCAAGGGACACGAAGTTTTACCCAGGTTCGGGCCCTTTTGATGGAGGTAAAACCCTACGTCCTGCTTGATTAATATTGATGATATGGGTAGTGCAAGAGTAGATCTACCACGAGATCGGAGAGGCTAAACCCTAGAAGCTAGTCTATGGTATGATTGTTGTTCTGTATGTTTTCCTACGGACTAAAACCCTCCGGTTTATATAGACACCGGAGAGGGTTAGGGTTACACAAAGTCAGTTACAATGGTAGGAGATCTGCATATCCGTATCGCCAAGCTTGCCTTCCACGCCAAGGAAAGTCCCTTTCGGATACGGGACGAAGTCTTCAATCTTGTATCTTCATAGTCCAGGAGTCCGGCTGAAGGTATAGTCCGGCCATCCGGACACCCCCTAATCCAGGACTCCCTCAGTAGCCCCTGAACCAGGCTTCAATGACGACGAGTCCGGCACGCAGTTTGTCTTCGGCATTGCAAGGCGGGTTCCTCCTCCAAGTACTTCATAGAAGATTTTGAACACAAAGATAGTGTCCAGCTCTGCAAAATAAGTTTCCACATATTGCCATAGAGAGAATAATATTTACAGAAATCTAATTTGCTAACGTATTCCGTGGTGCGACATCGCACCTCGGCCAAGCCTTTATTCGAATCGTTTTATTATCCCACCTCAGCGCGTCATGCGAGGCGGTTTCCTTGGCACGTCTTGTTAAAGCAGAGATCGTGTCCCCTTATTTCGGGATTCTCATCAATACGGGCGTGGGTAACCCAACTGCGCCATTGATTACGGCGCTTGGAGATAAGCGAGTTTTACCAGGCTGGTGGGGACACGTAGTTGCGTCCACCCATATAAAGGGATAAGGATTCACCTTTTCACCTACGCCTTCTTCCTCCTTTTTCTATCCATTTTCGCGCATTCGAGCTCCATTGCCCAAATCCGCACTCCCCACCTCAACCTTCTCCAGCCATGTCCGGAGCGGGAGGCAAGTGGATTGTATCCTCCGTCACGGAGGGACACATCAAAAACTGAGGAAGGCCGGATACTTGTCTAACGACATCGCGCACCGGCTTCCCGAAGAGGGGCAGCTCCTCCCCACCCCAAGGCCCCATGAGAGGGTAGTGTTCCTTCCCCACTTCCTCCGCGGACTGGGCTTTCCTATCCACCCATTCGTCCGGAGACTC
Source organism: Triticum aestivum (assembly GCF_018294505.1). NCBI lineage: Eukaryota > Viridiplantae > Streptophyta > Magnoliopsida > Poales > Poaceae > Triticum > Triticum aestivum. Next base: position 700,491,150 of record NC_057812.1, on the reverse strand, counting down.
ATGTTCTACTACGGCCTGGATTTCCATGATCTGGCCCCGAATTTCATCCTCAACATCAAGGCGTTTATCGTCATGTGCGAGGCTTTCCTCTGCATCTACCCCCATTTCGGTCTATGGCTCAAGACTTTCAATGTCAAGCCGAAGGTGGTGCGCGGCAACCAGGCGGAGTGCGGAGGCGCCATGGTGGGCAAGATGCACAACGTCTTATGGCTCGAGGGCTCCTTTGTGGAGACCCTGAAGGGGTGGCAATCGGTGTGGTTTTACATCATCGAGCCGCGCGACCCTAAGTGGGTTGCAGCCCCCGCGTTTCGGTCCGGACCCCAACGCGGCTCACGTCCTGGAAAGAGACGGGCATGTCATGGAGCAGCAAAGGAGAGGTGACTGGACTGCAAACATGCATCCAAACCATGGTGGACAAGCATCTTAGGCTTGTCAACGTAGTCCAGGTCATGCTCATCAGCCGGATCATCCCGTGTCAACAACGGGCCTTCAATCTGTGGGAGTTCAACCCGGCGCAGCACCGAACTCTGAACAGGCTCTTCGACACGACGTATGAAGACGTCTGGAAGGTGCTTTTCAAGGATGCCGAGGCTCCCGCACCTGCTACCGAGGATCGCGGATTCAGCGCGCAGCGTCACGCTAGTGCGGTGAGTTGTTTGTGCCTTTTACACGGTATTAGTTTTTCATAGTTTAACTCTATGCGGGATCTAAGCTCCCTTACCTTTGACAGGTTTGGCAGGCGAAGTCCGGACAGATCGACTGTCCGGCTCCTTTGCCCGAAGACCCAGCCGATGCCCGCTTGGTGAAGCTGCTGGTTCCGGCACACCATGTGGTGCTGGAGAAGAAGGCCAGGAAGAAGGCCACGGGGACTCGAAAGCGTGCCGGGCGCCCGGAGGTGTCAGATTCATCATCCGACGACTCCAAGACGCACTCCTCCCACGAAGACGAGGAGGAGGAAGAAGAGATCTCTCCCCCTCCAGCGGGGGAAGGGAAGAAAAGGAAGGCCGCCCCAACTGGGGAGGCCGAAGGGTCCAAGAAGGGGGAAACCCTTCCTCCGGACTACTCCACCAACGCCGACGACGGCGAAGAGGAGTGGCCGCTCAGGGCACAGCCCCTGGCGAAATTGTAAGTATCCGGATACCAGAGTAATTCGTACTATTCCTTTATTGCACAGCTTTCCCTTATGTCGAATATGATTATGCAGCCCACCCAAAGACCGGCTCGACGCGTCGTCGAGCGGTTCACCGGACTTGTCGGATGTGAATTCGCTTCCGACGGCTTCCTCCCCCTGCCCTACGGACGACGCCGAAGTCTTGTCCCAACAGGTTCCAAGCCGGGAGGAGGTGGTCCTGGAGGCGCCGCAAGGCGACCTCCCGGACTCCAGGAGTAAAGGGGATAAAACCCCCCAGGGCTCCAAGTCCGGCTCTAGGCCGGACACCGCTCCGGAACCTTCAAAGGTTCCAGAGTCCGGCGGGTGACCTCCTTCCAAGAGGAGCAAGCCCTCCGTGCCGGTGACCCCCGTCCAACCGGAGGCGCCGGACAGTCTGTTGGAGGCGCCTCCATTGACGAGGAGCACCGCACCATTATGAGTGCGATGGTCTAGAAGGTTCAGTCCGCCAAGAGCGGACTGACTGAAGCTTGTACTAGCCTTTTAACAGGCTTTGAGGTAAGTAAAGAATGTGTAAATAATATTATCGCATAGACAGTAGCCCCTGATGCTCTGGCGTTCGGGAAGAAAAGCCGAATAGAGGATCAAATAAAATTTGCAGGAATCTAACAAAAAGGAGTCAATATGCGTATGCAGGCTTCTCTGCTGGTGTCCGTCGCACTGACTGCGGAAGTGGACACGCTAAAGCAGAACCTCGAGCAGTCTGAGCAAGAGCTTGGGCGTGCCAAGAAGCAGCTCGAGGACAAGGAAGGTAAGAAATACCTTGTTTAAATATATATAAAAAAAGGGTGCAACTGCAAAAAATGACAGGATTATCGTGGCTATTGTAGGGGCCACATCTGAGGTGGCGACCCTTAAGCAAGCGCTGCTCGAGGTCGAGAAAAGGGCGGCGACGGAGCACACCGAGCGGGAGAAGTATGAGGCCGAGGTTGGCAAGGTGCGGCAGGAGCTCCAGGCTCTCATGGAAAAACATGAGAGTTTGGAGTTTGACTCAAAGACGCGAGCGTCCGAGCTCGCGGTGGCTATTGAAAATGCCAAGTCTGGCAAGGCCGAATCCCAGAAGACCCTCCAGGAGTTGGATGAGGTGAAAAAGATAGCGGCGGGTAAGGCATTCTTTATGCAAAGCAAACACGTGCACGTAAGTTACTTGTTACTTACCCGAATCCGGAGCTCTCCAGGAGCGTTCCCAGATCTTCCCCGTAGCGTGTCCGATGCCGCCGCATTCTATCCATCCGAGGAAGGCAGCTCGACAGAGAAGGTGTTCTGGTCTCAGTATGCTGAGGCTGGACACCCCGTGCCCCTGAGCGACCAACTGAAGCAACTGGTCGAGCTCCACAAGGCGGCCGAACAGGCCATGAAGGGCCTCATAGTTCGGCTGTGGCCTGGAGAGGCTCTGCCTGGGAGCTATTTCGGGCTGGTGCGGCGGCTGATGGGGGCCTGTCCAAGGCTCGAAGTCATCAAGCGCTCCGTCTGCATTGAAGGCGCCCGTACGGCCCTTGCCCGTGCTAAGGTGCACTGGGGCAAGCTGGATGCTGAGAAGCTTGTGAAGGACCGGCCACCACCGGGGAAGGAGCATCGCAAGCCCGAGAATTATTATAAGGATGTTCTGAAGGGTGCCTGCCTTATGGCGGATGAATGTTCCAGGGATGTAATTTTTGAGTAAAACTCGCTCGTTTTGTCCTGTGCGCTGAAAACTTGTTCATATGCGCTAAGCAATGCTGTAGGAATTTAAAATATTACCTTCTGTGCGGCTGTTTATCAATTCTGAGAGATGGCGAGTCAACGGCTTCTGCCCCCGTGCCGCTAGTGCTGGGGTGTTTGGGGGATAAACTTGAGCGCTCTTTTTCCCATGTTTGGGTCCTTCGAGGGAGGCGCTCAGCCCTACGAACAAGGCAATCGGACTATAATGCGTGAACACTCTCACTTAGCCATAGAATTATATAATTTTAAATTTCGGCGAAGCCCCTGGTATTCGGAAGACCGATTTCGGGGCGCTATCCACGCCTTGGCCGGACAGAGCCGACTCCTCGCTCTAAGCTGCATAAGTCTTTAGGGACTCAAAAAACCTCTCGAACAGCGACCAACTTTCGCTTCATCATGACAGTCAGTTTTAGCTTTCTCTACTGAGGTGCTCGACCCAGCTCAACTGGGGCACAATCGCAGTAGTTCTCCTAGTGCTACCTTAGCCGATATAGCGGAATGTAAGGCACCAAAACATAGGAGCCGGGCAAACCCAACTATTGACCCAAAACATGATTCAGAGAAGATGCATATAATGCTATAAGTTCGGGGTGCCACACTTGTTAAAGTGTTCAGACTTCTCACACCATATTGAGGGGTACTAAAGCCCCTGGCGTATTTTGGCCGTACCAAAGTGTATGGGTGCAACATGTCGTTAAGGAACATATATTTGTAAAAAAAAGAGTAATGCAAAAATAGACAAAGGCTATGCATTGTTTATTAAAAAGGGTTGCGACCAAAGCAGAACGATACAAAATAATGCGATAAGCAAAAGGTTGGACTATTTAACATGTCCGCTCCAGGGGCAGGCTGCGGAATGGTATGCGAAACAGGTATACTGCTCATGATAGAGACCACCTGGGAGTTCCGTAATGCGGCCTAGCTTGTCTGCTTCCCTGGTTCTTGCATCGTTTGTGCGGCAATTGAACTGCCGAACGGGCCTTCCGAAGAATGGAGTCCTGAAAGTAAGAGAAAATTAAAAAATCGGCAGCCCCTGGTGTGGTATAAGCCGTGTTTCGGGCATGCCGTGATGGTGCCCCTCCCCCTATACCCATGGTATTTCTAGAGCGTAGTTATGTACGCGAAGCACTGGTGTCGCATTTTTGCGAGGGCTGGGGTTGGGGCCGCATTGCTACGCCTGCTCGGAACGTGCCAGGCGGTCTTGTTCTAGGTTACTCCGGGCGCGCTTGACGGTGTCCGGACGTTTAATGGCCGGACTGGAGAACTGCCTGGAGAGGCTGCTTTGTACTTCCGCTGCAAGGGCCGCCGTGTGCTCCTCCGTTCGGAGAGAGCGTTCGGTGTTTCCATTGACCGTAATTACTCCTTGATGGCCTGGCATCTTGAGCTTAAGGTATGCGTAGTGCGGTACCGCATTGAACTTGGCGAATGCGGTTCGCCCGAGCAGTGCGTGATAGCCACTGCGGAATGGGACTATGTCGAAGATTAACTCCTCGCTTCGGAAATTATCCGGAGATCCGAAGACCACTTCAAGTGTGATTGAGCCTGTACAGTTGGCCTCTACACCTGGTATTACGCCTTTAAAGGTCGTTTTGGTGGGCTTAATCCTCGAGGGATCTATGCCCATTTTCCGCACTCTATCCTGGTAAAGCAGATTCAGGCTGTTGCCGCCGTCCATAAGGACTCTAATGAGATGAAATCCGTCAATGATTGGGTCTAGAACCAATGCGGCGAATCCGCCATGACGGGTGCTAGTGGGATGGTCCCTTCGATCAAAGGTGATCGGGCAGGAGGACCATGGGTTGAACTTTGGGGCGACTGGCTCTACCACGTATACGTCCCTTAACGCGCGCTTCCGCTCCCTCTTGGGGATGTGGGTTGCGTATATCATGTTCACCGTCCGCACTTATGGGGGAAAACCCTTCTGTCCACTGTTGTTCGGCGGCCGGGGCTCTTCGTCATCATCGCTATGCAGCCCCTTGTCTGTATTTTCAGCATTTAACTTGCCTGCCTGCTTGAACACCCAACAATCTCTGTTGGTGTGATTGGCCAGCTTTTCGGGGGTGCCATGTATCTGGCACAAGCGGTCGAGTATTCGGTCCAAACTGGACGGGCCCCTAGGATTTCTTTTGAATGGATTTTTCCGCTGACAGGATTTATAGCCTCTGAATCCGGCATTAACTGCCGTATCCTCAGCATTATCGACGTTAATGCGGCGCTTCTGCTTGTTGCGACGTGACCTGCCACTACTGTCCCTGTTATCCGAATTACCAGGGTTCTTGGTCATATTGTTTCTACGAGCAAGCTAGCTGTCTTCTCCCGCGCAAAAGCGAGTCATGAGTGTCGTGAGTGCTGCCATAGATTTCGGCTTTTCCTGTCCAAGGTGCCGGGCAAGCCACTTGTCACGGATATTGTGCTTGAAGGCTGCTAGGGCCTCTGCGTCTGGACAGTCGACTATTTGATTTTTCTTTGTTAGGAACCGTGTCTAGAATTGCCTGGCCGATTCGTCTGGCTGCTGAATTACGTGGCTTAGGTCATCTGCATCTGGGGGTCACACGTAAGTGCCCTGGAAATTGTCAAGGAATGCGACTTCCAGCTCCTCCCAACAACTGATTGATCATGCTAGCAAGCTGTTAAGCCAATGCCGAGCTGGTCCTTTAAGCTTGAGTGGGAGGTATTTGATGGCGTGGAGATCATGGCCGCGGGCCATATGGATATGAAGGAGATAATCCTTGATCCATACCGCAGGATCTGTTGTGCCATCATATGATTCGATGTTTACAGGTTTGAAACCCTTGGGGATTTGATGATCCATTACTTCGTCTGTGAAGCATAGTGGGTGTGAGGCACCTCTGTACTGGGCTATATCACGACGTAGCTCCAATGAGCTTTGTCTACTGTGTTCGGCCCTGCCAGATTTGTGTCTGGCATGACGGTTACCGTCTCGAGTCATGGGGCACCCACGTGATCCGTAGATCGATCTTGTTTGCCTTGCCTTGTCCTCCAACATATCTCGTAGGTCAGGCGCATTTTCCCATGCCTTGGTACGGGGTGCGGCTTGAGTGGAGGGCCGAGAGGCCTCTCTGTCGCGGCCACGAGGTGGCCGGTCGGCCGTATCAAGTGTTGGTGATGTAGGTTTAAGTGCTTCCTCCTCTAATCGGGGTAGCAACCTGCACTTTGGGTAGCTCTTGGAGGGGCGTCCGAGTTTATGCTCTTCGGCCACAAGGACTTCAGTCCATCTGTCGACTAGCAAATCTTGATCAGCTTTGAGTTGTTGCTGTTTTTTCTTGAGGATTCTTGCCGTGGCCATAAGCCTGCGTTGAAAACGCTCTTGCTCGACGGGATCCTCTAGCATGACGAATTCGTCGTCGTCGAGGCTTGCCTCGTCTTCGGAGGGAGGCGTATAATTATCGTCCTTGACCTCTCTGTCTGCCGCTCTCTCATGAGGGTTGGCTTCTCCATCCTCCTGTGCTGAATCTTGCTGGAGGGGGTTTTCTTCGGCACTCTCCGGAGTATTATTATCTCCCTTGCCGGAATCGCCGTGTTTGCTTTGGCAGGATTTTGAGCGGCGCCGCTGACGCCGGCGCTTAGGCTGTTTCTTGGAGGGGTCATCCTCCGCTGTTCCATCGCCATCTCCTTCTTTTGGGGTGTCCACCATGTATATGTCATACGACAAGGTGGCTTTCCAGGGCCCAATAGGCGCTGGTTCTTCATCGTCTCCTGCATCGGTGTCCATACCGTCGATGTCTTCGGAGTCGAAGTCGAGCATGTCGGTTAAATCGTCGACAGTGGCTACAAAGTGGGTGGTGGGTGGGCTTTGAGTTTCTTCATCGTCCGTATCCCAACCTTGCTGACCGTAGTCCGGCCAGGGCTCTCCTGATAAAGAGAGAGACTTTAGTGTTTTCAGAATATCGCCGAAAGGCGAGTGCTGAAAGATGTCTGCGACAGTAAACTCCATGATCGGCGCCCAATTGGATTCGATCGGCAGGGGCGCATAGGGTTTGGAGTCCGGAGAGGAGTCCGACTCCTTGGAGTCACGAGTCTCGCGGAGTGCAGGGCTGGTGTTCGGCTCGATCGCCGTTGGGATCGCAGCCCCCGAGGCGGCGTCCAACCACCCATCCTCAATCGGCGCAGTTGGCTCCGGATTAAGGGTCGAAGCTGATGCGGGTGCGGCCTCCAGGGCACTGTTCGGCGGCAGGGCAAGATCATGCTCGTCGTGACAGGGCGGCGTGCTCGGCAGTGGCTCGAATCCGTCGAGGATCAAGTCCCCGCGGATGTCAGCCGTGTAGTTTAAACTTCCAAATCTGACCTGACGCCCAGGGGCATAGCTTTCGATCTGCTCCAGATGGCCAAGTGAATTGGCCCACAGTGCGAAGCCGCCGAAGACGAAGATCTGTCCGGGGAGGAAGGTCTCACCCTGGACTGCATCGCTATTGATGATCGTAGGAGCCATCAAGCCTAACGGCGACGACACAGAGGAACTCTCAATGAAAGCACCAATGTCGGTGTCAAAACCGGCGGATCTCGGGTAGAGGGTCCCGAACTGTACGTCTAGGCCGGATGGTAACAGGAGGCAAGGGACACGAAGTTTTACCCAGGTTCGGGCCCTCTTGATGGAGGTAAAACCCTACGTCCTGCTTGATTAATATTGATGATATGGGTAGTACAAGAGTAGATCTACCACGAGATCGGAGAGGCTAAACCCTAGAAGCTAGCCTATGGTATGATTGTTGTTCTGTATGTTTTCCTACGGACTAAAACTCTCCGGTTTATATAGACACCGGAGAGGGTTAGGGTTACACAAAGTCGGTTACAATGGTAGGAGATCTGCATATCTGTATCGCCAAGCTTGCCTTCCACGCCAAGGAAAGTCCCTTCCGGACACGGGACAAAGTCTTCAATCTTGTATCTTCATAGTCCAGGAGTCCGGCTGAAGGTATAGTCCGGCCATCCGGACACCCCCTAATCCAGGACTCCCTCAGGCTTTGTCACAAATTCAACTCCATTTGCATAATAATATTTTGCAGGAAGTTTTGAGCGAGAAAACTGCCGCCGCTCTATGGTTAAAGCTGGAAGGGATTTGCATGACTAAAGATCTCACCAGCAAGATGCATCTGAAGAAAAAATTATTCCTGCACAGGTTACCCGAGGGAGGTAATGTTTTGAATCATATTTCATAATTTAAAGAGATCATCTCTGATCTAGTTGCAATGGAGGTTAAGTATGAAGAGGAAGATACTGCTTCAATGTTACTTTGTTCACTGCCAAGTTCTTATACCAATTTTAGAGACACCATATTATACAGTCGTGATACTCTCACGATTAATGAAGTTTATGAAGCTTTGAACTCTAAGGAGAAGATGAAATTAATGGTGCCTCATGATGGTTCAAGTTCATCCCAAACCAGGGGGTATCTGTTCGTGGCAGGACAAAGGAGAAGAACTCCAATAATGGAAACGGAGGCAAAAGTAAGAATGGCCACAGGGGCCGGTCGCAATCCAGAGACAAGAAATATTGCAGATATTGCAACAGAGACGGGCATGACATCTCAGAGTGTTTCAAGTTGCAGAATAAAGAAAAGAGGAAAGGTAACAAACAAGGTGAAAATCTCGCTAACGTTGCTCTTGATGATAGTTCTGATGATGCTCTTGTCGTTATTGTTGGATATTGATACGTCTCCAACGTATCTATAATTTTTGATTGCTCCATGCTATATTATCTATTGTTTTGGACTATATTGGGCTTTATTTTCCGCTTTTATATTATTTTTGGGACTAACCTATTAACCGGAGGCCCAACCCAGAATTGCTGTTTATTGCCTATTTCAGTGTTTCGAAGAAACGGAATATCAAACGGAGTCCAAACGGAATCAACCTTTCTGGAACGTGATTTTCTTCCCGAATATGACCCAGGAGACTTGTACCCTATGCCAAGGAAGCTTCACGGTGGGCAGGAGGTAGGGGGCGCACCCAATATCCCCAGGCGTGCCCCCCACCCTCGTGGGCCCACCGAAGCCCCACCGACGTACTTCTTCCTCCTATATATACCTACGTACCCCCAAACAAACATATACGGAGCCAAAAACCTAATTCCACCGCCGCAACTTTCTGTATCCATGAGATCCCATCTTGGGGCCTGTTCCGGAGCTCCGCCGGAGAGGGCCGTCATCATGGAGGGCTTCTACATCATCATAGCCTCTCCGATGAAGTGTGAGTAGTTTACCTCAGACCTTCGGGTCCATAGTTATTAGCTAGATGGCTCTTTCTCTCTTTTTGGATCTCAATACAAAGTTCTCCCCCTCTCTTGTGGAGATCTATTCGATGTAATCTTCTTCTTTTTGCGGTGTGTTTGTTGAGACCGATGAATTGTGGGTTTATGATCAAGTCTATCTATGAATAATATTTGAATCTTCTCTGAATTATTTTATGTATGATTGGTTATCTTTGCAAGTCTCTTTGAATTATCCGTTTGGTCTGGCCAACTAGACTGGTAGTTCTTACCATGGGAGAAGTGCTTAGCTTTGGGTTCGATCTTGCGGTGTCCTTTCCCAGTGACAGAAGGGGCAGCAAGGCACGTATTGTATCGTTGCCATCGAGGATAACAAGATGGGGTTTATTTCATATTGTATGAATGTATCTCTCTACATCATGTCATCTTGCTTAAAGCGTTACTCTGTTTTTAACTTAATACTCTAGATGCATGCTAGATAGCGGCCGATAGGTGGAGTAATAGTAGTAGATGCGGAATCGTTTCGGTCTACTTGTCACGGACGTGATGCCTATATACATGATCATGCCTAGATATTCTCATAACTATGCTCAATTCTGTCAATTGCTCAACAGTAATTTGTTCACCCACCGTAGAATACTTATACTCTTGAGAGAAGCCACTAGTGAAACCTATGGACCCCGGGTCTATTCTCATCATATCAATCTCCATTACTTTAATCTTGCTTTGCTCTTTAGTTTGCCTTTTAGTTTTCACTTTGCATCTCTATACCAAAAATACCAAAAATACTATCTATCAGATCTCACTCTCGTAAGTGACCCTGAAGGGATTGACAACCCCTAATCGCGTTGGTTGCGAGTAGCTATCATTTTGTGCAGGTACGAGGGACTTGAGCGTGGCCTCCTACTGGATTGATACCTTGGTTCTCAAAAACTGAGGGAAATACTTACGCTACTCTGCTGCATCATCCTCTCCTCTTCGGGGAAAACCAATGCAAGCTCAAGAGGTAGCAAGAAGAATTTATGGCGCCATTTCCGGGGAGGCTTACGCGAAGTCAAGTGAAGATTTGACTCCCGACAACGAGCCATTTCTGGCGCCGTTGCCGGGAAGTCTACGCAAAAAGTCAACATACCAAGTACCCATCACAATCCCTATCTCTCACATTACATTAGTTGCCATTTGCCTCTCGTTTTCCTCTCTCCCACTTCACCCTTGCCGTTTTATTTGCCCTCTCTTTCCCAATCTCCTTCTCCTTCTCTTTCTTCATTTGCCTTTTTCTCGCTTGTCTTTTGTTTGCTCGTGTGTTGGATTGCTTGTTTGTCGGATGGCTCAACCGAGACTTGGTGATCTTCACCGTAAAAGGTTGGAGGAGATCGAAAACAACGTTAGGAAGTTTATGGTTTTGCAATTTGAGCATAATAATTTCTTTATAAATGAGCTTAAGGAACAAAAAGTTTTATGAGTTATATGAATAAAGAGCTTGATGATATGTCTAGAAAAGATGACTGCTGAAATTTCGGATATGCAAGCCACCTTAGTCAATAAGATGGCCGCTAAACTGAATTCCTATGAAAATCAAGATGAAGATCTAAAAGTTATTGACGTGTCTCCTATGAAATCTTTGTTTTGCAATATGAATCTTGATGAAACTGAATATGATCTTCCTTTACCTAGAAGGCGTTCTAAAAATTTGGAGTACTTAGATCTTTATGATGAAATTGATGAAAGTGGGATTGAACGAAATAAAAATCTAGATGTTGCTAAACCCACTATATTGGATTTCAAGGAATTTAATTATGAAAGTTGCTCTTTAATTGATTGTATTTCCTTATTGCAATCCGTGCTAAATTCTCCACATGCTTATAGTCAAAAGAAAGCCTTCATCGAACATATTGTTGATGCCTTGATGCAATCTTATGAAGAAAAACTTGAGTTGAAAGTTTCTATCCCTAGAAAACTCTATGATGAGTGGGAACCAACTATTAAAATTAAAATTAAAGATCATGAGTTTTATGCTTTGTGTGATTTGGGTGCTAGTGTCTCCACTATCCCCAAAACTTTGTGTGATTTGCTAGATTTCCGCGATATTGATGATTGCTCTCTAAACTTGCATCTTGCGGATTCTACTATTAAGAAACCTATGGGAAGGATTAATGATGTTCTTATTGTTGCAAATAGGAATTGTGTGCCCATAGATTTCACTGTTCTTGATATAGATTGCAATCTTTCTTGCCCTATTATTCTTAGTAGACCTTTCCTTAGAACGGTTGGTGTGATTATTGATATGAAGGAAGGGAATATTAGATTCCAATTTCCATTAAAAAAAGGGCATGGAACACTTTTCAAGAAAGAAAATAAGATTGCCATATGAAAATATCATGAGAGCCACTTATGGATTGCCTTCCAAAGATGGCAATACCTAGATCTATCCTCGCTTTTATGCCTAGCTAGGGGCGTTAAACGATAGCGCTTGTTGGGAGGCAACCTAATTTTATTTTTTGTTTTTTGTGTTTTTCTTCTGTTAGGGAATAAATAACCCATCTACCTTCTGTTTGGTTGTGGTTTTGTGTTTTAATTAGTGTTTGTGCCAAGTTAGACCTATTGGATCTTCTTGGATGATAGTTATTTTATCTTGTTGTAATTTCCAGAAACTTTGCGTTCAGTGGCAGAATTGTTAAAAATCACCAGAACGTGATAAAATACTGGTTCCAATTGGTACTCACCAATAAACAAATTTTATAGGCCGTCCAATGTTGGTAGAATTTTTTGGGTTCCAGAAGTTTGCGTTAGTTACAGATTACTACAGACTGTTCTATTTTTGACAGATTCTGTTTTTCGTGTGTTGTTTGCTTATTTTGATGAATCTATGGTTAGTAAAATAGTTTATAATCCATAGAGAAGTTGTAATACAGTAGGTTTAACACCAATATAAATAAAGAATGAGTTGATTACAGTACTTTGAAGTGGTATTTTGTTTTCTTTCTCTAACGGAGCTCACAAGATTTTATTGAGTTTTGTGTTGTGAAGTTTTCAAGTTTTGGCTGAATTCTTTTGATGGATTATGAAACAAGGAGTGGCAAGAGCGTAAGCTTGGGGATGCCCATGGCACCCCCAAGATAATCCAAGGACCCCAAAAAGTCAAAGCTTGGGGATGCCCCGGAAGGCATCCCCTCTTTCGTCCACTTCCATCGGTAATTTACTTGAAGCTATATTTTTATTCACCAACATGATATGTGTTTTGCTTGGAGCGTCTTGTATTATTTGTGTCTTTGTTTGTTAGTGTGCCGCAATCATCCTTGCTGTACACACCTTTTGAGAGAGCCATACATGAATTGGAATTTGATAGAATACTCTATGTGCTTCACTTATATCTTTTGAGCTATGTAGTTTTGCTCTATGTGCTTCACTTATATCTTTTGAGCGTTATAATTTTGCTCTATGTGCTTCACTTAGATCTTTTAGAGCACGGTGGTGGATTTGTTTTAAAGAAACTATTGATCTCTCATGCTTCACTTAAATTATTTTGAGAGTCTTAATAGCATGGTAATTTGCTTAATATTAATATGCTTGGTGTTCAAGATTTGTGAAACTTTCTTTTGAGTGCGTTGAATACTAAGAAGAGATTGAAGCATGATAATTGTTTTGAGATATGGAGGTGATAATATTAGAGTCATGCTAGTAGAGTAATTGTGAATTTGAGAAGTGCTTGAGTTAAAGTTTGTGATTCCCGTAGCATGCACGTATGGTGAACCGTTGTGTGATGAAGTCGGAGCATGATTTATTTATTAATTGTCTTCCTTATGATTATTTATTGATTGTCTTTCTTAAGAGTGGCGGTCAGGGACGAGCGATGGTCTTTTCCTACCAATCTATCCCCCTAGGAGCATGCGCGTAATACTTTGCTTTGATAACTTCTAGATTTTTTCAATAAGTATATGAGTTCTTTATGACTAATGTTGAGTCCATGGATTATATGCACTTTTTCCCATCCTTCCACCATTGCTAGCCTCTCTAATACCGCGCACCTTTCGCCGGTATCATACACCCACCATATACCTTCCTCAAAACAGCCACCATACCTACCTATCATGGCATTTCCATAGCCATTCCGAGATATATTGCCATGCAACTTTACATCGTTCCATTTATTATGACACGCTCTATCATTGTCATATTGCTAGCATGATCATGTAGTTGACATCGTATTTGTGGCAAAGCCACCACTCATAATTCTTTCATACATGTCACTCTTGATTCATTGCATATCCCGGTACACCGCCGGAGGCATTCATATAGAGTCATATTTGTTCTAAGTACCGAGTTGTAATTGTTGAGTTGTAAGAAAAATAAGTGTGATGATCATCAATTTTTAGAGCATTATCCCAAGTGAGGAAAGAATGATGGAGACTATGATTCCCCCATAAGTCGGGATGAGACTCCGGACGAAAAAAAAGAGGCCATAAAAAAAGAAAAAAGGCCCAAATAAAAAATGAGAGAAAAAGAGAGAAGGGACAATGTTACTATCCTTTTACCACACTTGTGCTTCAAAGTAGCACCATGATCTTCATGATAGAGAGTCTCTCATTTTATCACTTTCATATATTAGTGGGAATTTTTCATTAAAGAACTTGGCTTGTATATTCCAATGATGGGCTTCCTCAAAATGCCCTAGGTCTTCGTGGGCAAGCGAGTTGGATGCACACCCACTTAGTTTCTTTTGATGAGCTTTCATATACTTATAGCTCTAGTGCATCCGTTGCATGGCAATCCCTACTCACTCACATTGATATCTATTGATGGGCATCTCCATAGCCCGTTGATACACCTAGTTGATGTGAGACTATCTTCCCCTCCTTTTGTCTTCTCCACAACCACCACTCTATTCCACATATAGTGCTATATCCATGGCTCACGCTCATGTATTGCGTGAAGATTAAAAAAGTTTTGAAAAAGTTAGAGTATGAAACAATTGCTTGGCTTGTCGTCGGGGTTGTGCATGATTTAAATACTTTGTGTGGTGAAGATAGAGCATAGCCAGACTATATGATTTTGTAGGGATAACTCTCTTTGGCCATGTTATTTTGAGAAGACATAATTGCTTTGTTAGTATGCTTGAAGTATTATTATTTTTTATGTCAATATAAACTTTTGTCTTGAATCTTTCGAATCTGAATATTCATACCAGAATTAAGAAGATTTGCATTGAAATTATGCCAAGTAGCACTCCGCATCAAAAATTCTCTTTTTATCATTTACCTACTCGAGGACGAGCATGAATTAAGCTTGGGGATGCCTGATACGTCTCCAACGTATCTATAATTTTTGATTGCTCCATGCTATATTATCTACTGTTTTGGACTATATTGGGTTTTATTTTCCACTTTTATATTATTTTTGGGACTAACCTATTAACCAGAGGCCCAGCCCATAATTGCTGTTTTTTTGCCTATTTCAGTGTTTCGAAGAAATGGAATATCAAACGGAGTCCAAATGGAATAAACCTTTCTGGAACGTGATTTTCTTCCCGAATATGACCCAGGAGACTTGGACCCTACGCCAAAGAAGCTTCGAGGTGGGCACGAGGTAGGGGGGCGCGCCCTATACCCCCAGGCACGCCCCCACCCTCGTGGGCCCACCAAAGCTCCACCGACGTACTTCTTCCCTATATATGCCTACATACCCCCAAACGAACAGATACGGAGCCAAAAACCTAATTCCACCTCCGCAACTTTCTGTATCCACGAGATCCCATCTTGGGGCCTGTTCCGGAGCTCCGCCGGAGAGGGCCGTCATCACGGAGGGCTTCTACATCATCATAGCCTCTCCAATGAAGTGTGAGTAGTTTACCTCAGACCTTCGGTTCCATAGTTATTAGCTAGATGACTTCTTCTCTCTTTTTGGATCTCAATACAAAGTTCTCCCCCTCTCTTGTGGAGATCTATTCGATGTAATCTTCTTCTTTTTGCGGTGTGTTTGTTGAGACCGATGAATTGTGGGTTTATGATCAAGTCTATCTATGAATAATATTTGAATCTTCTCTGAATTCTTTTATGTATGATTGGTTAACTTTGCAAGTCTCTTTGAATTATCCATTTGGTTTGGCCAACTAGATTGGTAGTTCTTGCTGTCGGTGTCAAAACCGGCGGATCTCGGGTAGGGGGTCCCGAACTGTGCGTCTAGGCCGGATGGTAATAGGAGGCAGGGGACACGATGTTTTACCTAGGTTTGGGCCCTCTTGATGGAGGTAAAACCCTACGTCCTGCTTGATTAATATTGATAATATGGGTAGTATAAGAGTAGATCTACCACGAGATCAGAGAGGCTAAACCCTAGAAGCTAGCCTATGGTATGATTGTATGTTATGGTTGTTGTCCTACGGACTAAAACCCTTCGGTTTATATAGACACCGGAGAGGGTTAGGGTTACACAAGGTCGGTTACAAAGAAGGAGATATCCATATCCGTATTGCCTAGCTTGCTTTCCACGCCAAGTAGAGTCCCATCCGGACACGAGACGAAGTCTTCAATCTTGTATCTTCATAGTCTAACAGTCCGACCAATGGAGATAGTCCGGCTGTCCGGAGACCCCCTAATCCAGGACTCCCTCAGTAGCCCCTGAACCAGCCTTCAATGATTATGACTCCGGCGCGTAGTATTGTCTTCGGCATTGCAAGGCGGGTTCCTTCTCCGAATACATCAAAAGAATTTGAATATGAGGATAGTGTCCGACCCTGCAAAATAATTTCCACATTCCATCGTAGAGAGAATAATATTTTCACAGATCTAATTTGCTGGCTTGTTTCGGCAGAATGACGTTATGTCATGACCCGATGATTATTCGAACCGTTTCTTTTAACCAGCCCCGCACATAACGCGAGGCAGTTTTCTTCGACACGTCTTGTCAAAGCAGAGATCGTGTCCCCTTATTACGGGATTCTCATCAATACGGGCGTGGGTAACCCAACCGGGCCATCAATACGGGCGTTTTACCAGGCAAGTGGGGACGCTTAGTTTCGTCCGCCCATATAAAGGGGTAAGGATTCACCTTTCTATCCACACCTTCTTCCTCATTCGCTCATCCGTTTCCGCACACTCGAGCTCTAGCGCCCAAGTCCACACTTCCACCTGAACTTTCTCCAACCATGTCCGGAGCGGGAGGCAAGTGGATGGTCTCCTCCGTCACGGAGGGAGACATCAAGAAACTGAGGAGAGCCGAATACCTGCCCGACGACATCGCGCACCGGCTCCCAGATGAGGGGCAGCTCATCCCCACCCCCAGGCCCCATGAGAGGGTAGTATTCCTCACCCATTTCCTCCGCGGACTGGGATTCCCTCTCCATCCCTTCGTCCGGGGGCTCATGTTCTATTACGGCCTGGATTTCCATGATGTGTCCCCAAACTTCATCCTCAACATCTCAGTGTTTATCGTCGTGTGTGAGGCCTTCCTCTGCATCAAGCCCCACTCTGAAGGTGGTGGAGGCCGCCAGGCGGAGTGCGGAGGCGCCATGGTGGGCAAGATGCCCAACATAACATGGCTCGAGGGTTCCTTTGCGGAAACCATAAAGGGGTGGCAATTGGGGTGGTTCTATATCACCGAGCCGCGCGACCCTGCATGGGCAGCGGCCCCCGAGTTCCGATCTGGCATCCCCACGCGGCTCACCTCCTGAAAAGAGAAGGGCCTGTCCTGGGGTAACTCGAAAGAGCTGACCGGACTCCAAACATGTATTCAAAACATGGTGGACAAGAAGCTCAAGCTAGTCAACATAGTCCAAGTCATGCTCATCCGCCGAATACTCCCGTGCCAACAACGGGAGTTCAACTTGTGGGAGTTCAATCTGGCATAGCACCCAACTCTGAACAGGCTCTTCGACACAACTCATGAAGACGCCTGGAGGGTGCTGTTCAAAAGTGCCGAGGTCCCCCCTCCTATTCTGAAGGATCGCGGATTCCACACAAAGCGCCAAGCCAGTGCGGTAAGCTGCTCTACCTTTCACAGGATACTTATTTTTTCATATATATTGACTCTATGCGGGATCTAAACTCCCGTACCTTTGACAGGACTGGCAGAAGATGGCCGGACAGATCGACTGTCCGACTGCCTTGCCCGAAGGCCCCGCAGACGCTCTTCTGGCGAAGATGTTGACTCCGGCCCCTTATAAGGCGCCGGAGAAGACCAAGAAGGCCAAGGGAACTCGAAAGAGTTCCCGACGCCAGGCGTCGTCGGACTCACCGTCCGATGACTCTGCGGCGCGCTCTTCCCCCGAAGACGAGGAAGAAGAAGAAGATGCTCCCCCACCGACTAGGGGAGACAAGAAAAGGAAGGCCGACCCAACTGGGGAGGCCGGAGGGTCCAAGAAGGGAAGGACTCTCCTTCCGGACAGCTCCATCGCCGCCGACGAAGGCGAAGACGAGTGGTTGCCCAGGGCCAAACCCCCGGGGAAATCGTAAGTGTTCGGATACCAAAGTAACCCATAGGATTCCTTTGTCGCATTGTTTTCCCTAACGCCGAACACAATTATGCAGGCCGCCCCGAGCCAGCATCGATGTATCATCGGACGGCTCCTTGGGCTTGTCGGACATGGATAGCGATCCAGTCCCGACCGCCACCTCCCCTCATCCGGCCGACGACGCCGAGGTGTTGTCTCAAGAGGCATCGGATCGAGGGGAGACAGTCCTGGAGGCGCCTCAAGGCGACCTTCCGAACTCTGGGAGCCGAGGGGACGGCCCCCCCGAGAGCTGCGAGTTCGGACCTCAGCCGAACACCGCGCCAGACCCTCTAGCGGTTCCGGGCTCGGGCAGGCGGCCTCCTTCTAAGAGGGGCAAGACGCCTGTGCCGGTGACCTCTGTCCATCCCGAGGCGCCGGACAATCTGCTGGAAGCGCTTCGCAACGCTTTCATCGACGAGGAGCACCACACAGTCATGAGTGCGGTGATCCAGAAGGTTCAGTCCGCCAAGAGCGGATTGACTGAAGTCTGTGCCAGCCTTCTAACAGGCTTCGAGGTAAGTGTTTTAAAATATAGTAGAAATATTACCCCATAGACAGTAGCCCCTGATGCTTTGTTCGGTGTTCACAAAGAAAAGCCGAACAAAGGATCAAATAATATCGCAGGAGTCTAATATAGGTGTGTCAATATGCGTATGCAGGCTTCGCTGCTGGCGTCAGCCGCACTGACTGCAGAGGTCGCCGTACTGAAGCAGGACCTCGAGGGGTCCTGGAAAGAGCTCGGCCTTGCCAAGAGGCAGCTCGAGGAGAACAAGGGTAAGTAATACCCCGTCTATAAATATGTAAAATAGGACGCGATTGCTAAATGACAGGATCATTGTATGTTCGTCAGGGGCCACGACCGAGGTGGCGACCCTGAATCAAGCGCTAACCAAGGCCGAAGATACATCGGCCAAGGAGCGCACCGAGCGAGAGAAGCACGAGGCTCGGGTGGGCGAGGTGCAGCAAGAACTCCAGGCTCTCGTGACAAAGCACAAGGCGTTGGAGCATGACTCGAAGACGCGAGAGTCTGCGCTTGCAGCGGCCCTTGAGAGCGCAAAGGGTTCCAAGGCCGAGGCCCAGAAGGCCCTCCAGGAGATCGACGCAATGAAGAAGATAGCGGCGGGTAAGGCTTTCTGTATGCAAAGCAAGCATGTAAAAGTAAATTACCGATTACTTACCGGGATCCGGAGCTCTTCAGGAGCATTCGCAGATTTGCCCCGCAGTGTGTCCGATGCCGCACAATTTTACCAGGCCGAGGACGGAAGCTCGACGAAGAAGCTGTTCTGGTCGCAGTATGCTGAGGCCGAACATCCGGTGCCGATGAGCGACCAGCTGAAGCAGATGGTCGAGCTACATAAGGTGGCTGATCAGGCCATGAAGGGCTTTATAGTCCGGCTGTGGCCTGGCGACGCCCTTCCGAACAGCTTCTTCGGCCTGGTGAGGCGGCTTGTGGATGCCTGCCCACGGCTGGAGGTCATCAAGCGATCCGTCTGCATTGAAGGTGCACGCCGGGCTTTCGCCCATGTGAAATTGTAGTGGGTCAAGCTAGACGCCGTGAAGCTCATCAAGGAGGGGCGCCGGAGGGCAAGGAGCACCGCCACCCCGAGATGTACTACGAGGGAGTTCTGCCGGGTGCCCATCTTATCACGGATGAGTGTTCAGAAGATGTAATATTTGAGTAAACTCGCTCGTTTTATCCTGTGTTTATGAAAACATGTTTCATATGCGCTATGCAACGCTTGTTTGAATTTAAAATATTACCTTCTGTTTGGCTGTTTATCCAATCTGAGAGATGGCTAGTCCTCGGCTTCTGCCCCCATGCCACGAGTGCTGGGGTGTTCGGGATAAACCTAAGCACTCTTGTTCCCATATTTGGGTCCTTCGAGGGAGGTGCTCAGCACAACGAACAAGGCAACCAGACTAATAATGCTTTATCACTCTCACTTAGCCATATAATTCTATAATTTTAAATTTCGGCGAAGCCCCTGGTATTCGGAAGGCCGAATTCGGGGCGCGATACACGCCTATAAGACGGACAGGGCCGGCCCCTCGCCCTAAGCGGCATAAGTCTTTAGGGACTCAAAAAACCTCGCCGAACAGCGACCAGTCTCTCGCCTTATCATGACAGTCAGTTTTAGCTTTCTCTACTGAGGTACTAAGCCTGGCAGAACCGGTGATCAATCGCAGTAGTTCTCCTAGCGCTACCTTAGCCGATAGAGCGGAACGTAAGGTACCAGAACATAGGAGCCGGGCAAACCCAACATTTGACCAAAGACATGATTTGGAGCTGATGCATATAATGCTATAAGTTCGGGGTGCCGCACTTGTGGAAGTGTTTGGACTTTTCACACCGCATTTTGGGGTACGTAAGCCCCTGGTGTATTGGCCGTACCAGAATGTACGGTTGCAAGGCGTCATTATTGAAAAATTGCGTTAAAGCAGAGTGATACAGATAGTGCGATAAGCAAAGAGTAGGACTATGTCCCTTCCAAGGGCAAGCTCAGGAATGATATTAAATTGAATATTTCACTCATTACTGTAATTAACCTGGGAATTCCGTGGTATAATGTAGCTGTCTGCCTCCTTGGTTGCTGCATCATGTGTTCAGCAACAGTGCTGCCGGACAGTGTTTCCAGAGATTAAGGTCCTGAAAGAAAAAGAAAAGTAACCAAACGGGAAACCCCTAGTGCGGTTTAGGCCGCGTTTTGGGCCGTGCCGCAGTCGTGCCCCCTACCCACCTGTGCCCATGGTATTTTTAATGCATAATTATGTACGCGCGGCACGAATATCGCCATTGGGCTGGGATTGGGGTGGCCGCCATATTGCTACGCGAGCTCAGATCGCGCCAAACGGTCTATTTGCCGATTGCCCCGAGCGCGCTTGAAGGTGTCCGGGCTTTGAAGCGCCGAACTGGTTGATTGCCTTGAGAGGTTGCTTTGCGCTTCTGCTGCGAGGGCCGAGGTGTGCTCCTCTGTTCGGAGAGAGCGCTCTGTGTTTCCATTGACTGCGATAACTCCGTGAGGTCCTAGCATCTTGAGCTTGAGGTATGCATAATGCGGTACCACATTGAATCTAGCGAATGCGGTTTGCCCGAGCAACGCGTGATAACCACTGCGGAACGGGCCTATATCGAAGATTAACTCTTCGCTTCGGAAATTATCCGGGGATCCGAAGACCACTTCCAGTGTAGTTGAGCCTGTGCAATGGGCCTCTACACCTGGAATGACGCCTTTAAAGGTCGTTTTCATGGGTTTGATCCTTGAGGGGTCTATACCCATTTTGTGCATCGTGTCCTGATAAAGCAGGTTCAGGCTGCTGCCGTCGTCCATAAGGACTCGAGTGACGTGAAATCCGTCGATGATTGGGTCTATGACCAGTGCGGCGAATCCGCCATGACGGATACTAGTGGGGTGGTCCTGCGATCGAAGGTGATCGAACAGGAGGACCAAGGGTTGAACTTTGGGGCGACTGGCTCCAACGCATATACATCCCTGAGCGCACGCTTCCGCTCCCTCTTTGGGATATGGGTTGCGTATATCATGTTCACCGTCCGCACTTGCGGGGGAAACCTCTTCTCTCCTCCAGTGTGCGGCTGCCGGGGCTCCTCCTCATCATCGTTATGCGGCCCCTTGTCCATGTTTTCAGCAATTAACTTGCCGGCCTGCTTAAACACCCAACAATCCCTGTTGGTGTGATTGGCTGGCTTGTCTGGGGTTCCGTGTATTTGACACGAGCAATCGAGTATACAGTCCAAGCTGGACGGACCCGGCGTACTTTGTTTGAATGGCTTTTTCCGCAGACCTAGTTTAGAGCCTTTGAATCCGGCATTGACTGCCGTATCCTCAGTATTTTCGCTGTTAATGCGGCGCTTATGCTTGTTGCGATGTGACCTGCTATTGTCGTCCTTGGTATCTGAGGTACCATGGTTCTTTGATATGTTATTACTGCGAGCCAGCCAGCTGTCTTCTCCCGCACAAAAGCGGGTCATGAGCGTCGTGAGAGCTGCCATGGATTTCGGCTTTTCCTGACCAAGGTGCCGGGCTAGCCACTCATCTCGGATGTTGTGCTTGAAAGCCACTAAGGCCTCCGCATCCGGACAGTTGATGATTTGATTTTTCTTTGTAGGGAACCGAGTCCAGAATTACCTGGCCGACTCTTCTGGCTGCTGAATTATGCGGCTCAAGTCATCGGCATCTGGTGGTCGCACATAAGTGCCCTGAAAGTTATCGAGGAATGCAGCTTCCAGATCTTCCCAACAGCTAATGGAGTCCGCTGGCAAGCTGTTAAGCCAATGTTGCGCTGGTCCTTTGAGCTTTAGTGGGAGGTATTTGATGGCGTGTAAGTCATCACCGCCGGCCATGTGGATGTGGAGGAGGAAGTCCTCAATCCATACTGCGGGATCTGTTGTGCCGTCGTATGATTCAATGTTTACAGGTTTGAAACCTTCTGGGAATTGATGTTCCATTACTTCGTCTGTGAAGCATAAGGGGTGTGCGGCACCTCTGTATTGGGCTATATCTCGATGCAGCTTGAATGGGTCTTTCCTGCTTTGTTCGGCCCGGCCGGATTTGCTTTTACTGTATACGGCATGACGTTTGTCGTCTCGTGGAGTGGTGCGCCCTCGTGATCCATAGATCGATCTTGAATGTTTTGCCTTCTCCTCCAATATGTCTCGCAGGTCTGGCGTATCTCCCCATGCCTTTTTATTTGAATGGCGTTGGAGTGGAGGCTGAGCTTTTGGCTGGAATGCCTCTCTATCGCGGCCACGAGGTGGCCGATGAGCCTTGGGTAACTCTTGGAAGGGCGCTCGAGTTTATATTCCTCGGCCGCGAGGACTTCAGTCTATTTGTCAGCTAGCAGATCTTGATCAGCTTGAAGCTGCTGCTGCTTTTTCTTCAGGCTATTTGTCGTGGCCATAAGCCGGCACGCGCTCTTGTTCGACGGGATCCTCTGGTACGGCGAATTCATCGTCGCCGAGGCTTGCCTCATCTTCGGAGGGGGGGATGTAATTGTCATCCTCCTCCTCTCCATCTGCCACTCTCTCAGGAGAGCTGGCTCCTCCATCCTCCTGCTCTAAATCTTGCTAGAGGGGATTGTTGTTGTCTTCGGCACTATCTGGAGTATTATTATCTCCTGTGCCGGTATCACCACTTTTGCTTTGGCGGGACTTAGAGCGGCGCCGCTGACGTCGGCGCTTGGGTTGCTTCTTGGAGGGGTCATCCTTCGCTATCTCGTCGCCATTGCCTTCATTGGGTGTATCCACCATGTATATGTCATATGACCAGGTGGCTTTCCAGTGCCCTATAGGTGCTGGTTCATGTTCGTCTCCTACATCGTCGTCCATAACGTCGATGTCTTTGGAGTCGAAGTCGAGCATGTCGGTTAAATCATCGACAGTGGCTACGAAGTGGGTGGTGGGTGGACGTCAAATTTCTTCGTCGTCCGCATCCCAATCCTGTTGGCCATAATCCGGCCAGGGCTCTCCTGAGAAAGAGAGAGACCTTAGTGAATTCAGAATGTCGCCGAAGGGCGAGTGCTGAAAGATATCCGCGGTGGTGAATTCCATGATTGGCGCCCAATCGGATTCGATTGGCAGGGGCGCGGATGGTTCGGAATCAGAAAAAGAGTCTGGCACCTTGGAGTCACGGGCTGCGCAGAGGATTATGCTAGTGTTTGGCTCGATCGCCGTCGAGACAATAGCCCCTCAGGCTTCTGGGGTACTGTTCGGTGGCAGAGCTAGGTCATACCTATCGCGATAGTGCGGCGCGCCCGGCTGTGGCTAGAATCCGTCGAAGATCAAGTCTCCGCGGATGTCGGCCGTGTAATTCAAACTTCCAAACCTGACCTGATGGCCAGGGGCGTAGCTTTCAATCTGCTCCAGATGGCCAAGTGAATTAGCCCGGAGTGCAAAGCCGCCGAATACGAAGATCTGTCCGGGGAGAAAAGTCTCAGCCTGGACCGCATCACTATCGATGATAGTAGGAGCCATCAAGCCTAACGGCGACGACACAAACGAACTCTCAATGAAAGCACCAATGTCGATGTCAAAACCGGCAGATCTCGGGTAGGGGGTCCCGAACTGTGCGTCTAGGCCGGATGGTAACAGGAGGCAGGGGACACAACATTTTACCCAGGTTCGGGCCCTCTTGATGGAGGTAAAACCCTACGTCCTGCTTGATTAATATTGATAATATGGGTAGTACAAGAGTAGATCTACCACGAGATCAGAGAGGCTAAACCCTAGAAGTTAGCCTATGGTATGATTGTATGTTATGGTTGTTGTCCTACGGACTAAAACCCTTCGGTTTATATACACACCGGAGAGGGTTAGGGTTACACAAGGTCGGTTACAAAGAAGGGGATATACATATCCATATTGCCTAGCTTGCCTTCCACGCCATGTAGAGTCCCATCCGGACACGAGACGAAGTCTTCAATCTTGTATCTTCATAGTCTAACAGTCCGGCCAATGGAGATAGTCCGGCTGTCCGTAGACCCCCTAATCCAGGACTCCCTCACTTGCCATGGGAGAAGTGCTTAGCTTTGGGTTCAATCTTGCGGTGTCCTTTCCCAGTGACAGAAGGGGCAGCAAGGCACGTATTGTATCATTGTCATCGAGGATAACAAGATGGGGTTTATTTCATATTGCATGAATTTATCTCTCTACATCATGTCATCTTGCTTAAAGCGTTACTCTGTTTTTAACTTAATACTCTAGATGCATGCTGGATAGCGGTCGATGAGTAGAGTAATAGTAGTAGATGCAGAATCGTTTCGGTCTACTTGTCACGGACGTGATGCCTATATACATGACATGCCTAGATATTCTCATAACTATGCTCAATTCTGTCAATTGCTCAACAGTAATTTGTTCACCCACCGTAGAATACTTATGCTCTTGAGAGAAGCCACTAGTGAAACCTATTGCCCCCGGGTCTATTCTCATCATATCAATCTCCATCACTTTAATCTTGCTTTGCTTTTTACTTTTCCTTTTACTTTTCACTTTGCATCTCTATACCAAAAATACCAAAAATACTATCTATCAGATCTCACTCTCGTAAGTGACCGTGAAGGGATTGACAACCCCTAATCGCGTTGGTTGCGAGTAGCTATCATTTTGTGCAGGTACGAGGGACTTGAGCGTGGCCTCCTACTGGATTGATACCTTAGTTCTCAAAAACTGAGGGAAATACTTACGCTACTCTGTTGCATCATCCTCTCCTCTTCGGGGAAAACCAATGCAAGCTCAAGAGGTAGCAGATGTGCTGAGACCAATGATGAGTGGTTACTTGACACCGCATGCACTTTTCATATGTGTCCACATAAAGATTGGTTTAATACTTTTGATTCCACTAGTTCTGTTGGTTCCGTTTTGGGTTTTGATAATTCACCATGCAAGACTGAAGGCATAGGTTCTATTCGAATCAAGATGTTTGATGGCATAATCAGAACTTTGACAGATGTTCGGTATATTCCGAAGATGAAGAGAAATCTTATTTCTATGAGTGCCCTTGATGCAAAGATGTACAAGTATTCAGGTGGAGATAGTGTTTTGAAAGTCACCAAAGGTTCCCTTATTGTGATGAAAGGTGATTTAAGTTCGACCAATGGTCTTTATTACCTTCGAGGTTCTACCGTTTCAGGTAACGCTACTCCAGCTATTTCAAAGAATTCTGATCATGATGCTGCTAACCTTTGGCATATGCGTCTTGGACATATGAGTGAACTTGGTTTAGCAAAGTTAAATAAGGGAGGTCTTCTTGATGGATATGAACCTGGTGAATTGAAATTGTTTGAGCATTGTATCTTCGGCAAGCACAAGAGGGTGAAGTCTTGATTATGTTCATTCTGATTTATGGGGACCATCTCGCAGAAAGTCACTAGGTGGTGCTAGTTACATGCTGACTATTATTGATGATTATTCGAGAAAAGTTTGGCCTTATTTCTTGAAGCATAAATATGAAGCATTCTCAGCAATTAAGGAGTGGAAGATTATGATTGAAAGGCAGAATGAAAAGAAGGTGAAAATACTTCGCACTGATAATGGTATGGAATTCTGTTCTAAGCAATTTAAGAATTATTGCAAGTCAGAAGGCATTGTCAGACACTACACCGTTCCTTATACTCCTCAACAAAACGGTGTTGCTGAGCGTATGAACATGACCATTATTTCCAGAGCCCGTTGCATGTTGTCCAATGCAGGTTTACATAGGCGTTTTTGGGCTGAGGCCGCTTCCACTGCTTGTTATCTCATTAACCGTTCACCATCTATTGCTCTTAATAAGAAAACTCCAGTTGAGGTATGGTATGGTTCACCTGCTGATTATTCACAATTGAGAGTTTTGGGTTGCACTGCTTATGCTCATGTTGATAATGGAAAATTGGAGCCTAGGGCTGTTAAGTGCATCTTTCTTGGTTATAAGTCTGGTGTTAAAGGTTTTAAATTATGGAATCCTGAAACCCAGA
The DNA here is from genome assembly GCF_018294505.1 of Triticum aestivum. Classification (NCBI taxonomy): domain Eukaryota; kingdom Viridiplantae; phylum Streptophyta; class Magnoliopsida; order Poales; family Poaceae; genus Triticum; species Triticum aestivum. Next base: position 700,465,102 of record NC_057812.1, on the reverse strand, counting down.
AGGTTGTTATTAGCATAAATGTTATCTTTAATGAATTTGTTGTGTTACATGATGTTTCATCTACTAATGTTCCCGTTGAGAGTGAACATCAGTCTATTGTTCAGGAGCCTACTGTTCAGGTGGAGCATGTTATTGATTCAGGTGATACATCTGGTAATGAAATTGTTGATGCACATGATGAACCCATCGTTAATGATGATCATGTCACCCCCACTCCAAATCAGCCTGTTGTTCCACCCAGTTGGAATCTTGCACGTGACAGAGTTAGACGGGGTACTAATAAACCTGACAGGTTAATTGAAGAGTGCAATATTGTTTCTTTTGCTTTGTTTGTTGCATAAGAAATTGAATGTAGTGTTGAACCTTCTTCATATTCTGAGGCTATTATTTCTGGTGATAGTAATAAGTGGATGACCGCTATGCATGATGAGATGGAAACACTTGAAAAGAATGGCACTTGAGATTTAGTAAAATTACCTAGAGAGAAGAAACCTATTCGTTGCAAGTGGGTTTTCAAGAGGAAACAAGGTGTTTTTCCTAATGATGGGACAAGATATAAAGCAAGGTTAGTTGCTAAAGGTTACAGTCAGATTCCAGGTATTGACTATAACGAAGTCTTTTCTCCTGTTGTGAAGCATAGCTCTATTCGCACTTTACTCAGTATTGTTGCCATGCATGATCTTGAGCTTGAACAATTGGATGTTAAAACTACATTCTTACATGGAGAATAAGAAGAGTTTATTTATATGGAACAACCTGAAGGTTTTGTTATTCCTGGAAAAGAAAAGCTTGTCTGTAAGTTAAAGAAATCTCTTTATGGATTGATGCAATCCGCTAGACAGTGGTACAAGAGATTTGACACCTTTATGCTCTCTCAAGGTTTCAAAAGGTCTAATTATGATAGTTGTGTTTATTTGAAAACTGTCAAAGGTTCAACTATTTATTTGCTCCTTTATGTTGATGATATGCTAATTGCTGCAAAGAGTATGTCAGAGATTAATGAACTAAAGAAGCAATTGAGTAATGAATTTGAGATGAAGGATTTGGGTGCAGCAAAAAAAATACTTGGCATGGAAATATCCAGAGATAGACCGCCTGGAAAAGTACATCTAAGTCAGAAGGGATATATTGATAAAGTTCTTCGTCGTTTTAATATGCATAATGCCAAGCCTGTAAGTACTCCATTAGCTGCATGTTTCAAATTATCATCAGCTTTATGTCCTAAGTCAGATGCAGATATTGAGTACATGTCTACAGTTCCCTATTCGAGTGAAGTTGGTTCACTCATGTATGCCATGGTTTGTTCTCGTCCTGATTTATCATATGCATTGAGTGTTGTCAGTAAATACATGGCTAATCCTGGAAAAGAGCATTGGAAAGCAGTTCAGTAGATTTTCAGATACCTGCGAGGTACTTCTAATGCTTATTTACAGCTTGGGAAACTTGGAGATGAATTTGTTGGTTTTGTTGATTCTGATTTTGCTGGTGATTTGGATAAGAGAAGATCGCTCACAAGTTATGTTTTCACCATTGGTGGTTGTGCTATGAGTTGGAGAGCAACTTTGCAGTCTATTGTGGCTTGTTCCACTACTGATGCCGAGTGTATGGCTATTTCTGAGGCATGCAAAGAACCTATCTGGTTAAGAGGTTTGTACACTGAGCTTCGTGGAGATTCATCTTGCCCTACCATATTTTCTGACAGTCAAAGTGCAATATATCTTACAAAGAATCCAATGTATCATGAGAGGACAAAGCACATTGATGTCAGATTCCATTATATTTGAGATGTTGTTGCTGAAGGCAATTTGAAGGTATGCAAGATAAGTACTTATGATAATCCTGCTGATATGATGACAAAGCCAGTTCCTACCAATAAGTTTGAGCTTTGCTCAGGCTTAGTTAGTATTTCTCACTAGTCCTATGGACTTTGACGCACAAGGTGTTTATGCTGATTTGGATGAAGTTATTCAATTTCTTGGACTACTGGAGGGAATTTGGCTCAAGGTGGAGATTGTTAAATTGTGAGCCAAACTATATCGTCTTGGACTAGATGTAGTACAAACAGTGTGGGCCTTTGCGTTGGTACCAACGCGTACGAGTACAACTCGCTTACTTGTCCTACAAGCACTCTTATGTGTTGCCCCTCATATATACCCCATGTAGTCGCACCTAAGACGGCCTGTCGTCTCGTGCTTGGAATACTCCTCCTTATAGTGATTGCGCCTTCGTGCGTCCGTGGTTTTCTCTTGCAAGGGTTTCCACGTAAAAATCTTTGTGCTCTCGTGTCTCGTTTATCTCGTTATTATCTAACAACATTGAGTACAACATTGATGCCTACAGTTAGCCAGATAGACAATACTGACATGCAGGCCAGGCCACAAGGCAAGTCCATTACAAAAGATACATCTCAGTTTTCAAATCTAAGTACATACTATTTTGGGGACTTTTGGTTTTTCACCAAGATGTGTGAACCACCCTAAAAGAATAAACTAAATAATCTTTCCGTTCCTTGATAGGTTTTGAGCTAGTTAGTTTCTCTTGCTGGCGTGCTCAACCCAATCTACAAATCCACTAGTACGCATCTGATTTGACACTCAAACGTAGCTACGTCCACAATGATGGTCGATCCAAGTATGACTACATTTTGGTACATGTACAAGCCTTATCTTGCTCGGCGGTGAGATGAGATTGTTGTTTGGTTTGCTTGCTCCAATGTCCTACACTCAAGCCAATTTGAGCACCTGTTGGCCATGGGCCATACCACACAAGCTTGTTCGTGATAGTTTCGTCTTCAAGGGATGGCTAACTAGATTATTTTCTCTCGTGTAGATGGATAGTTAATAGAACAACAAGCTATACTTATATATATTGCAAGTGGAAGGGCTGGTCAGCTGGCTAGCTAGCACGACATGCTTTACCCAATTGAGCGAATGCAGTACATATGAGGATGGGTCATGCATGTCTCCTGCTTGTTTTGCCTGTCATGCATCTCATTGGTCTTTCATTTTTTCCCTCAGTGCACTTTTGAATCTGTAATGAGCAAAGCATGTGGCTGGCCCACGCCTACAAAAGAAATAGACCACACACGAATGCGTGCATACCATGAAACGAAACAAACTAATGTGATCATCAACCTAAATAAATTCCTCTTAATAAACCTTAAAAAAGGAACCAATTAATGGTTTGATGGTTAGGACGGGCTGACCCTACACGGACGCATAATCAGCCGGTTTCATTAATCGGCTGGCGAGCCGACCTATCCACCCCGATCTGAACAGTGCAACAAACATGCAAGAGAAAGAGTTTGCTTCGTTTCTCCTTATCGCATCAACAAGACCCACAAAACATACATTTTACTTTGTTCCCCTATCGTGGAATGACCAACGAATAGCCAGCGTCTACGCAACATCGACAACGCTCCCACAACACCGACTGCAACATCGGTAGCTGCTCCCAATGAACCGGCATAGCCGCAAGACTAGTGACCCCCCGCAGCATCGGCTACAAACACAGATGACTCTTGCAACACCGATTTGGAAACCATTGGTGCCCCTCGTAGCAAGGAGGACGTCGGTTGGGGTTATCGTAGCATCACCGGTTCCCATGTTTGCGGGGGTGTAGCACCCAAGGTGGCAAGCTTATAGTAGCACCGCCTCCGCATCATGCTATAGCTACACCATTCTTGCAGAAGTGCATGCCAACAAGACTGTCGAAGGCCCTTTAAGCACTAGTCACCATGCTGTTGCAATGTTGTGAGAGAGAGCGACGCCTGACATCTACCTTGCAGGTGACGGAAGAGCATCTACAATTGTGTTTCTCTCGACCGGCCCAGATGGTGGCTACATATGCGATTTCAACTGCAGCATCAATGTCTCCTCGCTGGCCATGGCGAGATGACCATCTTCTGTCAAGCCTTGGAGAATCTTATATTTGGTCAAAGTAGAGATATTTTGACTTTGAACAAAACTTGTATGTGGACTAGAAAGGACCGGAGAAAGTAAGTGACAAAGGGACACGCGGTCAGTGGGCCCTGTGGGGACATAGCAGGATGTAGAAATTAGCCGTTTTTAATTATTTTCCTTAGGATGTTCCTGGTACCCTCAACCCACCACGGATTAACCCAGGTTTGACGATTTGTTGAGTGGGATTGCATATTATTATTTTCAGTGAATTTCTCTCATTTTTTTCTTGTTTCCGTTTTGGTGTTTCGGTTTCGACTTTGATTTTTCTTTTAACTTGTTTTTACTTTTCTTCTGTTTCTTAACCTTAATTCACTAATATTGTTAAACTCATGAATATTTTTAATACATAAACATTTTTTAAGTTTTATTAACTTTTTTAACCCATACACTTTTCTTCTGTATTTATGAACATATTTAAATTACACGAGTATATGCGCATTGTTTTATTTCGGTAAAATTCACAAATTGTATTTTTACTTTTAAAAAATAAAGAAAACCAAAGAAAAATTAGCTGAATGACCAGAAGTATTGCTCCCTACCATGCACAATGCAACAACGCTCAACTATGCCAGCCATGATCAGTGGGCTACTGCGCTTGCCCACCAATTCGACACACACAACCCCAAATAGGGGGTCTCAGGTATTTGAGAAATAGAACACTTGTACCGTGCAGTCCTCCTATCTTTTGCTTTTTTTTAGGGTTTCCTATCTTTTGCTTACCGCAACATATAGTCATAAATTTCACAGTCCTCGCATTGTGAACTGGCCTACTTCAGTGCTAAATTTTGTTCCTTTATTTTTTCTCTTCTATTTTTTCATCTACTATTATCGTGAAAAAAATCTGCTGCCGGATTTTTGCATATGCTTATAATATGTGTATACATGAACTAAATTTTTTTCATGCAGTTGAAAAATGTGCGTAATTTTTTGAAAATATTCAGAAAATTTGAAATCTTCAAAGTATTAGAGAATTCTGGCAATTTTTTAAAATATATTTTCAATATTTCCATAAATAGTTCGTATTTTTTTAAAAACGCCCATTTTTTGTAAGAAAGTGTTTCCGTATTTTATAAAAGTTAATGTATATTAGAATTACTTATTTAATTTAAAAATGTTATCGATTTTTTATATTTAGGAAATTTTTCATAAATTAAATAAAGATTGAAAAAGGAAAAATAGAAAATAGAATAACAGGAAGAAAACCGGTGGAAGACAAAGAACACAAATTGTGAGAGCTGGCAGAAAACAGCCCCAAGACCTTGCGTCTAGTTAAGCCAGTCCATCAGCATCCACTAGTAGAAAAAGACCCATTTATCCCCATTCTAGAGGGCCTTTAGTCCCGGTTCTGGACCCGGGACTAAAGGCCCCCCTTTAGTCCCGGTTCTGTTACAAACCGAGACTAAAGGCCCTCCACGTGGCCGCTGTCTGCAAATTTTACATTTTTTTTATTTTTTCCTGATTTTCAAATTTCCAAATTATTTTACAATTTAATCTCTAATCACCTCTCATCACTGCTCAATTTAACATCTAATCTTTAATCACCCCTCATCATTCCAAATCATCTAACTTCCCAGCAGGTCACCCATCCTCTCACTACTCCACCCTGAGCACGCTTAACTTCCGGGTTCTATTCCCCCTTGTTTCCAAGTCTGCACTTGTTATTTTCTTGACAATAATAAGATGTAAATCCTATTAACCCACCTGGGTTTAGCTTGAGCATGAAGTCACACGTTTCACTATCTGATTTTGAAACTATTATTCTAAAAAAATAATTATTTAGTAACACTACTATTTTATTGAATAAGTAGTTTGACCATAGTTTGACCAGATTTGAGCAAAATTAAAAAAATGGAAATAATTATTTAGTAACACTAATATTTTTGAATAATTATTTAGTAACACTAATACTTCTCGAATAAGTAGTTTGACCATAGTTTGACCAGATTTAGTGAAAATTAAAAAAACTAAAATTTGAGCATAACTTTTTTTCCTTTCAGAATTCAAGGATTCTAAAAATTTGCAAAACGGCCCATGGCCGTCAAAATCGGATGCGGATTTTAATGCTGAATATTTTGATATATTATTCGTTTTTTCCGACATCATATGCAAAAGTTATAACCGTTTTACTTTTTCATAACACTTTTTTGCAAAACATGTCCAAATTTAAGTTTTGTAATTTTCCTAACTAGTAGATGTAGTAATATAACTACATCTTGAAGGATTTTATTTTTTTGAAGTATTTATCAATTTATTTTGTTTTTTTTCAAAACTGAAATGGTGATACACCGGAAGGGGGGGGGGGGGGGTAGAGTTTGAGACACGAACCCCTTTAGTCCCGGTTCGTGTCTCAAACCGGGACTAATGTCTTTACCTGCTCGAACCGGGACTAATGCTCACATTAGTCCCGGTTCATAATTCAACCAGGACTAATGTGTATATTGAGCTGTGATCAAAGCCATGTTTTCTACTAGTGATCTTCATGTGTGTTTCTCTTGCAATTTAATGCAACGAGTGTGATTTAGGGACTTCCTTTTAACTTAGTGAGAATACTACTCCTTGTTACATGTCCAGATAATCACATGAAGCATTTGTTTTCATACCTAGTAAATCTTAATACTGGTCAGTGGGACTACGATATAATTATGTGAAGTTCTCAACGTGCATAATAAAGTAACCGAGCAATAGTTTAGATAACTGTTGTGTTCTTATATGTCCTACTTTGGACTCCATTCAACTTTTAGATTATACATGCCCAACCCATACTCATTTGGAAATTTGGCACCAACAAAAGCCGGCCAGTGTTAGGCTGATTGCACCCCGATTGTCTATTCAACCGATGTGATTCAGTGATAACCTATTGTGCTTAATTACCATAAATGCATTTAGCTTCAGGTTAAGCGGACTCACCACTTTTCGCCGCCCCAATGTGCAAATATTTCACAAGAAAACTGTCTACTTGCCTTGCAATTGAAGGTAACATGCATCATGAAGTTTAGTTTGTTGACCCCTTGGCAGTGTCCATAACGATGATGTGTTGGATCTCCTCTGCTCCAAGCTAAATTGACCAGGTACCGAAATTTCTCCTGCATGTTAGGTCTATTCTTTTATACAATTTAGGTGGTTTTCCCAGTTTCCCGTTTAGATTTGGATATCTGGTAGTTGGCTTATCACCTTGTTGGGAAACTAGCATTAGTGTGTGTTGGGAATTAGCACACAAATACACTTGTGGTTAACTAAAAACTGTAGCGGAAACAAGTAATCTCAGCATCACATCATGTACTAACTCAAGGATCGTTGCTTAGCACGGAAGGAAACATATACAGAAGCATATATGGAGGAAGAAAATGTTACTCAGTAGGCAAGACACTCCTCAGCCAAGTGTCTTGTGGTAGGAGTAAGTTTCTGGACAGCAGCAAGCATCAATAAAGACACACCCGATTTTTTACACGAAAAACCAATCAACTTGAGGGGAAAAACCACAGGCCGAAGCCACCCAAACCCTCTTCCACTATTATCAAATGTGGGATACAACAAGTTCTTCTCTAGACAGCACTAGAGGATCTCATACATCAAAATTTCTGAATCTTGGATGAACACAACAAGATTTGGGGCTCAAGAACTAGGGATTGGAACAATCTCACCAAAGATGGTGGAACCGAAGCTTGAAGGAGACAAGGTAGTGGATCTGGACCATCACAACCTTGGGGAGGAACTCCCTTCTTCCTTCAATCTTCCTCTTCTTCCCTTGCTCTCTTGGTTTTCTCTCTTCTTCTCTCTTGGAGGATGAACTAATTTTCGTCACTCTTGGTGGTGGCTGCTGGATGGAGGGTAAAGTATCCCCATCCACTCATGTGCAAAGTCCAAAATGACCCTAAGCCACAACCCTAATGGGTAGTGGGCTTCTGCACCTTTTTGGGCTGCCTAAAAGGCCTCAAATGATCATCTCCTCACAGTCCACATAAGGAGGATTTCCCAACAGTGTGTTGCCAGCAAATGGGAGAAAATAAAGCAGCACTGTTGCAGTACATCCGTCGCTTTGTCCTTAAGAATCCTGGTCTTGTTTTCTCTCTAATTTGGTGGGCCTTTAGAGAAATGGGAAGTTGATCTAGTTTAAAAGAACTTTTCTCTTATTATTCTTATTGTCGTGCTCACAGTTCCGTATAGATTGCTCGCTTTGAGATCGATTGCACTAGTAGTGGTTGGAAAATACTCTAAAAGGGCTCCATTTTAATCCTCGTGGATATTATGAATTAGCTAGTCGTAGATGCATCAGAGCATGGAGATAAGGATGGATGTTCTCGCCTTCAGAAGCTGAAAATGTATCTAGAAGCCATTTAGACAAAGCAGCACTGTTCTTTTCTAGACTAGCAGTATTGTTGTATTTACATCTATGGCTTTCAAAAGTCTCCAGCCGAATCGGGTTGACATAACCAATGATGGAGTCAAAGAACCACCCAATATATATTTGATAAATAATTGATAATGGGTTCAAAACGTTGAACAATGATGACAACTCCACATTGCAATGCTCAACATAAGATCTTGTCGTTGCACCGGATCATCGAGTATGAAAAAACCATAGATCAAGTCCACTTACAAGGCTGGACTGAATAACCTTCCTCGACTTAATCCAGACCTTTGGTACAGGCACAATCGCCCGGTTCGTCAACTTCGATATGTGATTGTGGTTTAGTTTGCTCCAATCTCCCACTCCCAAGTTAATTTCGACACTCGTTGGCCATGGGCCATGTGGCAAGAGCTGCTTGTGACAACAATATTTTCTGCAAGGGTTGGCTAAGTAGGTTGGTTCGCTCGTTTGGGCGGTGAATCAAGACCTTATATAGCAGCAGTATAGCAGCAAACGATTCCTATGTATTGCAGCCGTTGAGCTAGCTAACCTACATGCCCAGTCAGATGGTTGCAAAGGTAAGGTATGGTATGCATGCATGCATTTGAGGACCAGTCATGCATTCCTACTCGTTTTTCCTGTCATGCATCTCAGTGGTTTTTCACCAGTGCACTTTTGCGTCGGTCTCACCTAAACGAATCAAGCCTTTAGCTGGCCCGCATGTACATGTGCATATAACAGGCTTGAATGTTTGTATCACGTCAAATAAATGAAACAGATTATTCTGATCATCAATCTTTTTGTCCAGCTGGGATGCACGGTTGGCCTACAAAAAAGAAACATACATGCACTGGCCTTGTAGAAATTATAGGATGGTTGAATATTGTTTTTGTTTTGTGTTTATCGATGTGACCCTTGTAGGGGTATATATAGGAGTACATAAGGGGTAGAGGCTTGGAGTATAAGACAAGTTACACGGTTTAAACCTATTCGATCTGTACTGCTTATCTCTATCTTTAAACACAATATACTTCTAATATTGCCCCTTAGTCGTAGCGGAAGTGAAGCAGACGATTGCGACTGAATTTGAAGTCTTGCGCTTTTGTCGTCTTCTCCGCTGCGCCATCATCAACTGCGTCTCTGATGGGTCAACACCTAGTGCGGTGACTGCGTCCCTTCTGGTGCCTTCCTCGTTTCTCTTCTGTTCCCTCCCGCAGTCACAACGGGAGTGGCATGGACGGTAGTGATGACGCAGACGCTGTTGACTGGAGTTGTTGCCGATGAGTTGTCGTAGACATTGCCCTTGATGTCGATGTCGAGTAGCCGATCATGGTGATGTAGCCGTGGTTGATGTTATAGTCGTCGTGGATGATGAAGCTGCACAAAGCCGGAGGCGCAAAAAATTGCGCTATATTGTTGATGACGGAGTTGCAGTCGTGGACGATGCACCTTACGGATGTTAGAGGGTGCCGTCGGTGAGGAGTCCACCGGTTTTGCCAGGACTTGAAGAAACCATCGAGCACACATCGGTTTTGTGAGAACCGTGTGACCGTGTGGGGATCGTCACTATAGTGACGCCATGTCAATGCAGTCGTGCCGCCGTGGATGACACGGGTGATGTCGTCGTCGTGATGGGGTGATTGCCGTCGTCAATGTCGCGTCTCGCAAAAAAGTCTGTCAGAGGACGTTGTTGTCCATCTTGTGGACAAGGTGGCGACCCTATGTTGACGATGATGGTGATGAAGACCACGTTAATGAAGACCTTGATGATAAAGTATCGGCGATGGCGTTGCAGCAGCATGTCGACAATGATGCGTCGCTGGAAGGCGTCTGTATGGCGATGAAGTGTGGAGAAGAATTGCATCTCTTTCAACACCGGTCTGGCGTGTAGATGGTGCATGTCGTAGTCGCTTCCCGTAGATGTGCTCGATGAAGTTTGTTTCCTTGGGTGCGATGTCGTGGTACAACTTGTGTGTAGGTCGGCTTGACGAAGGTCGATGCAGGTGCGTGCGGGTGTTCGCCCTCCCGTGATCGATGCACGCAGCTGGTGCAGGTTCGGCTGGGTGAAGACGGTTGATGCAGATGTTCTTGGCATAGTGGTCGGCTGCGTTGCTCCAATCCGGCGTCCGTACAGGACGCGTAGATGATGCGCCGGTCTCCTATTTGCGAGCTCGTTCGGCCCGCCTGCGCTGCTCCTCGCATGACGCCGCATGTTGATGTAGAGCGGACGTGGTGATGAAGGGTTGTCGAGGCAGGGAGTCCGAACGCGAATATAGGGTCCCGCTTGGGATTGCTGGTCCGGCGGGCAGATGGTCAATGTAGAGCCCATGCGTGTGTGTCGTCATCCCGGCCATATCGGTCGTCAGTAGCGTCATGATGTTGCTTGAGTCGGAGTAGATTGATCTGCCACGTCGCCGAGTTGAGTTGCCGGAACCTGGTGCTTCGTGAAGCATCTGCTCGTGGTCTTTTGGAGCCGGTCGTGTGCATGGATTAACACATGGACGTGGGATGCTCTTGGCTTGCTGATGTTGCGTGTGCACCGAGAGAAGACCTGCGTGTATCGCTAGATCACTCGTGATCTCGCGCTGGAGTCGATGCAGTGGCGCAGCTCCACCGGGACGCTTGGGCCCTTCGTGCACTCCAGCTGCCTGGGCCCTTCATGCGCTGCTCCTCCGGATCGCCCTAGAGTCACCGGCCGCCCGTGGCACCTGGCGCGTCAATCGCGCACTCTTGGATGCCTTCCGGTGCCGGATCTGCTGAAGCTTGAAGTCAATGTTGGACTAGAAGACGACTCTATCAGATTGAGTTTCTAAAAGATTATTTGGTGGCTAAGAAAAAAATCTACTAGGAGAAATTTCGAAATTGATCTAATCTAAACTTAGAAAATCAATCTAATCTTTGATTGATCTGGTGTCGCGCCCCCGGGGAGAGAAGATTGATCTCCCCAGAGGCGGCACGCTACAGAAGTGGTGAATGTGTCCTAAGATCAGCGTCGTGAGACTAACCGCTCTGATACCATATATAAATTATAGGATGGTTGAATATTGTTGTTGTTTCGTGTTGTACTGACATAACCCTATATATAAGAATACATGAGGAGCAGGGGCGGAGCTGGGCCCCGGGCACCCAGGGCCCAGGCCCAGGACGTGAAAAGTTCCACAAGCTATAATTATATAGAGTTTTCTGTAGACCCGGGGTGCAGCCCGGTGAAAAAAGAAGAGCCAAACCTTGATGGGCTGCCTTACCAGAACGTACACGCACACGAGGCGACACCACCCCACCACGATCGAGCATCCCTCCCAAAAAAAGCCCCATGATCGAGCGCACTAGGCACAGGCACGCAACGCTGTTGGTAAAAGAAAAAAACCGAAACGCTCGTGCGGCCACCGCCGAGTCGCGCGCACACTGGATATCGATATCCAAACTCCAGCGCTCATGCCGCCATCCGTCGAGGTGTCGCCTCCGCCCCTGGCCGCCCTACTTTCTCCCTGGTCCTAGGCTCCCGGCCACCGTCCTCCGGTTCTGTGCGTCGTTCACCTGCTTGGCGCTGGTTCACTACCGGCTGTCCACTGCCGCAACTTGTAATTTTGTCGATGCTTTCCCTGTTTCCCCATGATGCTCTCTATTTATACCATGTTCTACTTGTATTAGTGTATAAATTGCTCTAGACTAAAATTTAATTGTAATAATGTGTATGTATGTATCCAGTCATATATCTAGGGTTGTATTGTTGAACTCAAATTGATGTAATTGGCAAATTCATTTCATAATGTAGAAAAAGAAGATGAAGAGATTTGTATCAATGACAATTGTGTCACTTTATGTTTATGTCCTCTTTTATGAAATTTTGCTTTTTATATCTTGAAGGTGTTGGCTCTTATTCCACAGTTGATAAGGTTATGGGAGGCATTGATAAAGTAAACCATTGATTAGGTACTCTTTTTTAGCATACACTGTTCTTTGTAGGTTTTTGTCATGTTTTTATCTATTTTGCTGTATCGTTAAGCATCGAGTTTAAATTCTAAATTTTTCATGCAATTGAACTGTATTTGGTACGAGGTATCTTTTGAGGTAGTTAACAGCCTTATGGACATTAACTTTCTTCCTCGAAGCAAATTTTTATTTAGGCCCGGGGCTTGCTCCAATCCTGGCTCCGCCACTGATGAGGGGTATAGGCTTGGAGTACAAGACGAGTTACATGGTTTATTAAACCTATTCGATCTATAATACTTATCTCTATCTTTAAACACAATATACTTCTAACAGGCCCAAGTCGGTGTCGTTTTCAGTGTTGCTAGATCACATTTGAGCTGGAGCAGCTGTTTGGACCCAATTCTGATTCGAGTTCTCAGATTAGAGTCCTCCTTGCAAACTTCAAGGACCATGTTGCAATTTTTTCTTAAGTCCTTTTCTGAGTTGTAATATCACTGCTGATAATTAATGCAGCTCTTGGGAAAAAGTTAGTGTGTCGACCGTTTTTTGTTGAGGCTTCCCGAGGCGCTTGTGAAATCAAAGCCAAAGTTGCACTGCCTGCCTATAGGCCCCAAGCCGAGAGGAAGAAAAGGAGCTTGCGTCGATGAACCAGACGCAATGGCTCCACAAGGCCACCCTTCAGTGAGAAGATACATCGATGTGGTCTTGAGGACCGGCAATCAACCGCTGCTGCATATTCCTCTAAAAGAGGACGGAGGCCGCCACGGTCATCATAGATTCTCTACTGTCAGCGATGTGGATGGTCCTCTTCGGAGTCCTTAATTAGAATCTCGAGCTCCACATCACCCCTTCTCGGTGTTCACCATCAAGAAAACAAGATAAGAGCATGCCAATACGTGGTCACAATGCGTGACAAAATTAATGATCTCATTATGCTCCGCCTAAACACAAAATGTTCCACATGATTTCTCAACTGTGGGGCAGATTTTCAACGAGGCATTCAGATTTGAGCCATGTAAGTCAATTTGGAGGTGGGTTAATCATCAGCCAACCAACGCCAGAATCTGGAGTCTGAAGTGCCAGACATGAGATGAATTCCTTGAAGGTGAGTCCATAGGAGACAAAAATTACAACTTGCACTGGTGGAAAAAAGGCCTTTGGTCGCGGTTCGCAACTGCCATTAGTCGCGGTTGCGCAACCGCGACCAAATAAGCGCGACTAAAGCCCCCCACCTTTAGTCGCGGCTGCTTAAGAACCGCGACTAACGGCCCATCCACGTGGGCGCCAGGCGGCCGTCGGGGCGGAGGACCTTTAGTCGCGGTTCTTCTGGCCAACCGCGACTAAAGGCCGCCACAGGTTTAGGGTTTTAGCCCCCCCCCCCTAAACCTGTTTTCTGTTTAATTTGTATTGTTTTATTTCTTTTATGCTTTATTTTAATTTTGAAGGAGTTTCATATATTCTACGGTACTACATACATGCATATGAATGTACAGTTTTAAATAAATTTGAAATTAGAACCAAAAAGAATTCAAGAGGAATATACAATATATATTCAATATCATCGGATGACCATATACAATTTTGAACAAGTTTCCATACATGATTTAATGCATATAAAGTTCTACGTCCTCGTAATAGTGTTCTCCTTTAGGATGGAGGACTTCCCTGCTGAACCATCTAGCTAGTTCCTCTTGAAGTGGTCGGAAGCGAGCTTCTGGACTAAGCATCCACCGGAGGTTATTCCTCTGAGCATTGGTATCACTCGGAACCCGCTCAGAGGTGTATCTCCGGATCATCTCACAGACATAGTATTCACATAGATTGGTCTCCGGTGGCTGAATATCCCCAGCATTCTTAGCCTTTAACATTTTGAATTCTAGCTCTTTTTTGAATTCACCGACCTTTGTATCTGCGAACCGTCTCCAAACCCTACGAGGCAAAGAAAATTAAATGAACAAGAGAGTTATTAGTTACTTGATATTAGGAAATGAACGAAATAGGCCGATCGATATAGAGCGCAAATGAATGAAAATAATTACTTCTGCAGCATTCTTCTCATGCCGCCCCAAAGCTTTGGATCCATATTCACAGAGTCGTGGACGAGACATTCTGAGGTGTTAACTTTAATTACTAGCAGAATCCAGTGGAACCTGCGGACACGATACATGCATAGTACGTCATGCATAACTCATCGATTAGCCGGCCACATACCATGCATGGAGTAAACAAAAGAGAATGTGCTCAAGACAGAAACACTCACCCAAAATGGTAAGGAAATACAATATCACTTTTGAGTTCCTGCTTTGTAAGAAACTGCCACAGGTCTGCCTCCACGTCGGCGGGGTGACGCTCCAACACATGTCCATTAACGATGTGTGGGTCAATGAACCCAACATCATGGATGTTCCTTACTATGCATTCCTTAATCTTCATTCTGCATGTATAATAGCGGACACAACAATATAGTTAGGACATATATATAGTGCAGGCAATATGAACGAGATGGGGTAGAAATTAATAAATCACTTACAGAACGTAGCAACTGATGATAGATTTATCGAGCTCGCGCAGATTGAAAAGCTGGAACAATTCACTCAGTTCAATTTGTACATAGTAATGTTTGAAGTGATGCTCATGTCTAACTTCCGCATAAATATATTCTTTGGCGTTTTTATTTTTTATGTAACCCTTGTACCATTTCAGCAGACCTTTCATTTGTGGAGGTAGATCCTTTTCCTGCGCAGGCTCGACGAGAGGCCCATTCTTGACATATGTAATTACTACCTCCTTCACTGGCGCCTCATCAAGGCCTAACAGTTCACGAAGAGTAATACCTAAGTTGCCCGCTTGTTCTCTGGCACTCGTTACAGTCAATCCCTGTGCTGCCGCAGCTTGTATGATCTCGGGGGCATCCGGACAGAAGGCTTCCACTATAAGCGGGGCAATCGATTGTTTACTTTGTTCCCCGAGCTGGGCAACTTGTTTCCCGCTTTTTTTACTTTCGGCCTTCTCCCGCTCTTTGTTCTCCTTGAACATGAGTGCCTGCCTGCGAAGTTCACGTGCATAGTCGTTAGGCAGATTCTTCGCGGCTTGGGACGGTGTGCTCAAAAATGACTTAGCCCATTTCTTTTGCTCATCAGAAAATATTCCGGAGGTAGAACGAAATGTTCCATAAGCTTCTTGAAGCAATCTTTTTTTGTTCTCTTATCGACAAAAGTGAAACCATCAATTCGTGCCTTCTTTGGCTCATTCCACTCCTGGACGGTGATCGAGACGTTGTCTCTAACAATGGCTCCGCATTGGCTGACAAACTTGGTGGCGTTCTTGCGGGGCTCCAGCGGCCTGCCGGTTGCACTGTCGACAACCTCGATGGTGCATGTTTCTCCTTGTTTCATCGTCTTGGTTGCGCCACGCTTTGACGACGTACTCGATTGTTTCGACGATCCGGCCGAGGGCTAAAATAAGAAAGAGTCGCGCGCGTTAGTACACACATATTTATTCAAATCAGTTAGTTTGTATCACCAGAGGCTCAATGTATATATATACCTCGGCGCCGGAGGTGGTTGCTACTTCCATTTGAAGATCGTCGTTTATCGACGTTTGTTCGGCATCATCTTGCTGACGGCGCCCTTCATCTTCACCGTCAAGGTTCAGATAAGAAGAGATATCATCTTCTTCTTGTCCGGTCGGCACATATAGAATATCGCCGTTTATGATGCCGAACATATGTGCTTCACCGTCCGGATCATAGTTGTCCATAATCGGGTCAGCTCTATCGTCCGCCATTATGTCAGTCCTGAAAACATGTAGTAAAAACAAATTAATTAAGTGAAGAAGGGGGGCGGTGGCGGTGGCGGTGGCGAAAGGGCGGTGGCAAAAGGAGGGGGCGAGGAAGGGGTGGGAGAGGGTGTCGCGGTAGAGCGCGAGACGAGGCGGCAGACGACGGCGTCACGGAGAGGGGAGGCGAGGACAACACATTTATAACCCTCGCCGTCCCCTCTCGATCCCTAAAAAAACACTGCGCGCATCGCCGCCCCCTCTCCGTATATACGTTTTTTTTGTTAATTATCAAATTTTACGTTTTTTTTTGTTAATTATCAAGTTTTAAGTTATTTACCGTTTTTGTTAAACTAAGTTATTTACCGTTTTTGTTAATTATCAAATTTTACCCTTTTTTTTGTTAATTAACTAGTTAAAAAATTCTCTCTCTCTCTCTCTCTCTCTCTCTCTGCTCTCTGCTCTCTCTCTCTCTGCTCTCTCTCTCTCTCTC
Source organism: Triticum aestivum (assembly GCF_018294505.1). Classification (NCBI taxonomy): domain Eukaryota; kingdom Viridiplantae; phylum Streptophyta; class Magnoliopsida; order Poales; family Poaceae; genus Triticum; species Triticum aestivum. Next base: position 700,448,589 of record NC_057812.1, on the reverse strand, counting down.
TCTCGATCATCGCTCTTTCTCTCTGCTCTCTGCTCTCTCTCTCTCTCTCTCTGCTCTCTCTCTGCTCTCTCTCTCTCTCTCTCTCTCTCGATCAACGCCGGCGGCCCGAGGATGGAGGGGCGGCGTTGAGGGCGGCGAGGCCGGCCGCCGGCGTTGAGGGCGGCGAGGCGGCGCGGTGGGCGAGGGAGGCCGGCGGGCGGCGTACTAGGGCGAAAGGGGGCGGCGGGCGCCGTACGTGGGCGAGAGGGGGCGGCGGGCGACGGCGGGCGGCGTCGAGGGCGCGGGCGACGGCGGGCGGCGTCGAGGGCGAGGTCGACGGCGGGCGGCGTCGAGGGCGAGGGCGGCAGGCCTTCGGCGCGGCAGAGAACGAGCAGAGAAATGGAGGCGACGGGTCGGGCGGTTGTATTTATAGCCCCCCCCCTTTAGTCGCGGTTGGGGAGGCGACCCGCGACTAAAGGGACTTTAGTCGCGGTTGGGGGGGCGACCCGCGACTAAAGGGAAACCTTTAGTCGCGGTTGGGGAGGCGACCCGCGACTAAAGGGTAACCTTTAGTCGCGGTTGGGGAGGCGACACGCGACTAAAGGTCTTTTTTGGCGGGTTTTTCGTTCCCGCGCGCAACGACCTTTAGTCGCGGTTGGGCAGACCAACCGCGACTAAAGGTATTTTCCAAATACTTTTTCTTTTTGAAAATCTTAAAAATACAAATAATATATCAAAAAATTCAGAAAAAAATAACTAATTCAATTCAATATGTTAAAAACACAAATATTATATCAAAAAATTCAGAAAAAAAACTAATTCAATTCAAAATTCTAAAAATACAAATAATATATCAAAAAATTAAGAAAAATAAAACTAATTCAATTCAATATGTTAAAAATACAAATAAGAGAAACCAAAAGCAAACCTACACCCACTTGTGAAGAGAATGGCTCCAAATGGCTAAGTGTTGGCTGCTGGATGGGTATATATAGGGGAGGGGCTTTAGTTGCGGTTGGCCTGGCAAACCGTGACTAAAGGTGCCCGAAGGCCTTTAGTCGCGGTTGTCCTGGCCAACCGCGACTAAAGACCCTCACGTGCGCCAGCTGGCCACCGAGCGCCCTGGGCCCAGGCCTTTGGTCGCGGTTCACCTCCAGAACCGCGACTAAAGGTCCCATTAGTCGCGGTTCCTACAGCTTCGCGACTTATGGGGTTGGACGGAAGCCTGTTTTTCCACCAGTGTTGGATACTATTTGAGAACCTGCCAACCATGTAGACCATTTAACCATGCTTCTTTTCAACGGCGCGTGGATGGTCCTGTTCTTTATCCCGGGAAATGGAAAGATGGCAGGGGCAAAATTGGTGGTCGTACCAACAAGTATCAGGACGGCTGTGAGGAAGAGGTCCGATCAGATTTTTCACATGGCAGCGGGGCACCGACCCATGACTTAATTATTTGTGGTTTTATATTTGTACCGTAGCAAGTAAAGACGAAACGGCACAACTAAATTTTGAATCAAACGTGCCAAAGCAGCCCAAGTGATTGAATTGGGGCAACAAACCATTGATCCAGCTGACCAAGTAGTGACTAATTCCGTAAATCCACCTACCTAAAAGAGTTTAGCAACTAATCTCAACAAGTGGCAGAGCTACTACAATATACTATGTGTGTATATGGTGGACTCCATCGAACAAAAGAAAAATAGAATGCAAATTCTGAACCTATGATGCACAATTCGCAAATACCATTGTTTGACCAGAGGCGCACCCCTGAAATGACATTTCTGAGAATACCCTCTGGGATGCCCAGTACTTCCCTGCGTGCGCCGTCGATCGGTGGAGTCCTCCTATCTTTTCTAGATAGAATGACTGTACATTGACGAGCAAACGGTCGCATCGATGGCGCCATGGTCATCGTCTCATTGGCTCATTGCAGAAGGGGTCCTTCATTTGGAGCCACGCTAACACCTCAGGCGTATAGGTTACCTTGCACCTGCTCTGTCCCACCGGGAGGCTGCAGCATAGGGGGAGAAGCCTGGTTGCTAGCATGTTGGTATCCTCCAATTTCTCGCCCAAACATGACAAAAATACTAGGGCCATGATCATAAACATTGAATGATAGTACTAAACAGCATGATATTTGCTTTGGCATTTATGCATGCATTTTAAGTCTTTAACAGTATTAAGCGAATGCAGTACATTTGGGCAGCGGTCATTCATGTGCACATTGTTTTGTCTATCATGTCATACGTGCATACGTATTGCATCCGACTCTCGGAAAGAAGCTTAGGCTCTATGGCATGTATCCACATATATGCACAGTGGATTACATCCAATAGACGAACTAGTATATAACCATAGTGTTAAAAAGAAAGACAGTAATATCACCATGGGAATGAACTAACGTTGGCTGGCTGGCACGCCAACAATTTACTCCCATAGATGAGTATTTAACCAAAAACTACCACATTTCACGGAAATGTGACAGAAAACTACCACTTTACGATTTTGTGCGGATAACTATCACTTTTGTCATAATCGGTGGCAAACAACTATCAAGTCTCGAAACCGCTCGCTTCGCCCGCGCTAAGCACCAAACTGACCAGCTGGTCCCACGTTTCAGGTGCCACGGTGGCCAACCGACGCCCGCTGTGCGTTAACGGTGTGTCCGCGGTCGGAAATGGCGGCTGTCGGTTTGCGTTCAATGCACCAAAATGTGGGACCGGCCATTTGATGTTGATCCTCTGACGCAGCGCCGGGCCATAGATATACAGGGCCCAGGGGCAAGACAGTAAGAAGGGGCCCTTGTTTACTAAAAAAACTCAAACATTTTCTATTTCAAAAGAAAAATAAATATCCAGTACACAACATAGCCAGATGATCTTCATTTGGACTCTAAAACTGACAATACAGTTTATTTATCGATCAAGTGAACTACACCATGATAGTAATAAAATGATGCAGTTTGACAAAAGCTCGCATTCCTAAATTTGAAAGGAGACTTCATTTTGTTTTGCAAAACAAAAAAATCTGTCAAAATTGGTTGCTACTTAGATCTTTTGTGTTATCATCAGATAAAATTTTAGGCATGAACTTGCATCTGTTTCTGGATCCTCCCCAATCGGCCATGTCCTTCACTCCAATTTCCTCAATCAGATAATAACTCAATTCTTCCAAACATTTCTGCACAACGCATAGTATATAAAGCAAACTGATTTCACGTCTATACTAGAACTTGGAAATTCGTCTAACAATTCTAGAAGCAAAGTCATCGATTATTGCATCAATATTTATGCCATCCAACTTATCTTTCTCAATACTAGTTCTGAAAAATTTGTCAAGTGCTCCCTTAAGGATTTTACCTCTTCATCTATTTGCTTTTTTCTCTTCCTTTTATTACTACCAGATAAATACTTTCTAGAGGACATTCACTAAATAAGAAAAGGCAGCATAAAACAATTAATACAGGGAACAAACGCACCTGGATATAGATTGTGATGTGGATGTAGGTGGGCAGATCAGCAGATCCACACTAACGAACCACCCTTCTCCAGTTCTCCTAATCCCCTGACTCCTAAGCACTCTTCCACACGTATATCCACCGAAGAGCTGAACTGCAGAAGAAGAACTATGCAGGGGAGCAGGCCAAGCAGATGTGTAATCTCTCAGAGGGCAGAGCTATTTAATCGAGGATGAACAGGAAGAAAAAAACAGGTACCGTCTCTCTAACGTGTAGCTGATGGGGAAAGAGCAGAACATCGAAAAAGGAAGGAGAGCCGATTGGGGAGCAGATTTGCGCCTTTAGTCTCATTAATGGCCAGCGACGACCGTGGAATCGGAGACGGCGAGACGCACGGGAACAGCGGCGCAGTTATGTGAGTCTAGGATTTGGGGATGAGGAGGACTCGAGGAGCACGGGCTGACCGGAAGACGCTGAATCCGCTTGTTGTTTTCGTTGGGCCTCCTACGTACTACAGTGGAAATACTAGCTGGGCTGAGGCCCCTGCCTTCTCGAGGCCGAGGGCGGGCACCCCGTTTGCCCGGCCTATGGGCCGGACCTGCTCTGACGATGCCGTTTCCGACTGCGGACGCGCCGTTAAAGGCCGTTAACGCGCGGCGGGCGTCGATTGGCCACCGTGGCACCTGAAACGTGGGACCGGCGGGTCAGTTTGGTGCTTAGCGCGGGGGAAGCGACCGGTTTCGAGACTTGGTAGTTTTCTGCCACGGATTAGGACAAAAGTGATAGTTTTCCGCACAAAATCGTAAGTTTTTGGTTAAATACTCCCCATAGATCAACTAAACATACTCCACAGTCACAAAATGATATTAATCAGCACATATACTGTAGATCCGCTCTTGGAGCCTCGTGACTCCAGCGGTGACATCACCGTAGATACACAACCTTCACCATAAGACGATTTCTTATCAACAGCAGTCGGCTCATGAGTTAGCAGCTTGCTGTTGTCTCGGGGAGTTGCATTGGAGTTCTGTCCTCCCACGTGTCCTTGTTGTGATAGCTGCTGCATCGGCAAGTCTCCGTGTACAGCATGGGAGCATGGCGAGCGTGGATCGCAACCACTTTTATGATACACAAACATGTCGGTGACGAATTCTGACTCCATCTTCCACATGGTTGAAGACGTCGTGCGCAGGAAGCCATGCCACCAGCATGCGCCTACTGGATCACAGAGGAAGATGCAGCCTCATTGCGTATTGGTTGCGTCACAGTGGAACAAGACTTGTCTCGAGCATATTGGTATCCTCCAATCTCTCAATTAATCTTGCAAATACTGTCGTGGTGAATAATTGAGCAAAAGCTTGATTGCTATCTAGCTAGCCTTGTTGATATGCAATCAGCCAAATGAAATTTGTCTGTGATATATATAGACGCTTTTGTCCCTGCGACAACTGGATTGCATACACATATAAGCATGAGCGCACATGAACTTAACGTGCAAATGAACACCATGAAGTCTAAAGTTCATGAGTATATCACATAATTGTTACCCCCTAAGGTCACCATGAATTCAGAATTTAATCATCTTTTGCATGCATATCATCCTCTCTTACTTTCCCTTTAGTTTCATCCAGTTCGTGTTTCTTTCCAAGAGCAAAGGCACCCAATTACCTCTAGACAACGTACATAGCAAAGCTTTTAGATGTAGGGCCAGGAGAAATTGAAAAGAAAGTAAAACGGATTTCCATCGGTTCTGGAGCTAACCTTGTAAGCTGCGTGATATGGTGGGTCAATTAAAACGTGAAGGTGGGAGGGAGTAAAAAACACCAACTCATGAACAGAAGAGAGACGCTGCAAAAGGAGAACTTCTTCTTTTCTTTTTTCTTTCCTTTTTCTTTTCGGGAGGAAAGGAGAACTTCTTCATTCCTGGTTGTAGCTGCGCTACGTGTTGATCAGCAGGACTTGAGAAGTAAATATACTCTTCGATTATCAGTTCGCCTCTGGCAGGCCTGGTGGGATTACATGTGCCCAGAGAGAAGGCGTACTAAAAGCGTTATTGTCCAATAAAAGCTTAACCTCTTTCGGAGAACAGATTGCCAAACCTTTTTTTAGTTGGAATCATTTTGTCTCCATGGAAAAAAAAATCTTGAGAAGGAGGATTACTCCCGGACTCTGCGTCTAGGCGATGCATGCAGCTATCTATACCTCTAATAATTAGCGACTTTCAAGAAATTACCATGTTAATTAGAAAATAGGAGCCGTTAATCTCTGATGGGACCGAGTTATAACGGCTAGATTTAATCTAAACTTCCAAGAAATTACCACGTTAATTAAAAAATAGGAGCCATTAATCTCTGATGGGACCGAGTTATAACGGCCAGATTTAATCTAAACTTCTAAGAAATTACCATGTTAATTAGAAAATAGGAGCCGTTAATCTCTAATGGGACCGAGTTATAACGGCCACATTTAATCTAGAATTAATCACACAAGAAAGGCCTGAAAAAAAAGAAAAAATAGATTACGTCAAATTCTAACAGTCGTCTATAGAGGTTCATTGGAAGAAAAGGCAATCACGTTACAAAAGGACACCTCACAAGGCAATAACGTTAAAAAATATTTCTCACAAATTCTTCTCATGTTGTTTTGGTGAGTATACATACACATAATTATATTGGTCTCATTAAAAAGGAGTGGAGAGCGCTCCGAGGAATTGTCCCTCTGAAATCAATATTATCAAATAAACACTTGCCTGTGAGTGGTGTATGTCCGGTTTGCAAGAATGGCCTTGAAGATGTGAGACACCTACTCTTTCAATGCGTACTTGCCAAGAGATTGTGGACTGATCTGGGCCTTATTGATAAGGTAAACAGTCCTTTACACATTGATCGTTCGGGATCGGTAATTTTGGAACATCTACTCGTTGAGTCAGACGTTCCCTTGTCTGTTATGCCAAGTCTGAATTGTAAAGAAGTTTTCGCCACCGGATGCTGGTATTTATGGTGGCTGCGTAGGCAACATACACATCATGATTCTTGCCCTCCTCCATTCCGGTGGCCTGGTTCGATCTTGGCTATTATCGGGAACTATATGAAGTCAATTCAAAAGCCAGAGACGAGTGAACATAACTTCATTAAACTTAATGTTGATGCCTCGTTCCATGTAGATGATGGCATGGGTGCAACAGCGGCAATTTTGCGTGATGCAAGAGGAATATTCATAGCAGCTCAATGTATACTCATCCAAAACGCAGCTGATGCAATGACTGTTGAAGCAATGGCAATGTGCGATGGACTATACCTGGCAAATTCTTTGGGTTTTAACAGAGTTGAAGCAGAATCCGATTCTCTGGATGTGGTGAATTACTGTCAAGGGCAGGCTCAATGGTGGGATGCGGCAGCGGCAATCTTTGCGGAATGCGTTGATATAGCTACGTCAATAGGGAAGGTCATCTTTAAGCATTGTTTTCGTGATGCAAATTCTGTTGCTCACGAGCTAGCTAAGTTCATTTTTTGTAATAAGTGTGACAATAGTTGGGCTAATGAACCACCGGGGTTTTTACTTAGCCAACTAGTAAATGATGTAATTGTTCTTTAGTCCAATAAAGCTAGCCATGATGGCCTTTCCCCACCAAAAAAAAAGAGTCCTACTTCTATACGTACGGCTGAAATCACATGATAAAAAAGGAGTCCTACATTTTTTTTGATAGAAGAGTCGTACTTCTATACGTACATGCTGGATAGTCTTCCAACGGCCGTACGTGATCCGAAATGAAAACAGTCGTACCAAATCTCCACAAGCTACTCACACGTATGTAATCTCCACAAACTGCTCCGTCTTTCAACTAAAAAAAGGCTGCTCGGCCTTTAGGGTTTTCAAAATTCCGTGACCATCCCATGGAGTCGCCTTTCTCTCCGATTAGGATCTTACTAGCATGGGATTCTTCTCTATATTCTTCCTCTTTACCTCAAACAAAAAAGTTACAAATCATAGTCTCGGTCTGAACCGTTTTCGCAACGTGCCGGTGGAAAGTAACAAATCTGTTTCTACCTCCTTGGCGCCTTTGATGGCAGCTGGATCGATCGCCCACAGTAACCAGTCCAGACGACGAGACGTCTCACCTCAGTCCCAAACCCTCCCCCCGTTCTCACTTTGCACAAAGAGAAATCGTCGCGAGCACGCACCCACAGCAGCAATCCTGGTGCTGGATGGGCTCCAATGGAGATACAACGTCAGAGCCCTCAATTCTTCGGTTTACCCTTGCAATCAAGGCCGAAATCAAGGCTGGCGCGTCCCGCAAATCATAGTCTCTGTCTGATCCGTTTTCGCAAGGTGCCGGCGAAGGTAACAAATCCGTTTCTACCTCCTTGGCGCCTCTGATGGCAGCGGGATCGATTGCCCGCAGTAACCAGTCCAGACGAGGAGACGTCTCACCTCAGTCCCAAACCCTCCTCCCATTCTCACGTTGCACAAAGAGGAATCGTCGCAAACACACACCCACAGCAGCAATCCAGGTGCTGGATGGGCTCCAATGGAGATACAATGTTAGAGCCCTCAATTCCTCGGTTTACCCTTGCAATCAAGGCTGAAATCAAGGCTGGTGCATCCCTTCTCCTCTCCTCGTCATAGTGAATCTAAATTAATTAGGACTATTTTATATTAACATAATTCAGCAGTTTCGCTAGGTTCTTTCTTGCTCCGCTGTACAATGACAAGAACTACCACAACCAACCTGTTTGCTTGGGATGAGCCATCCTCTTTTTCTGGAAGTCTGGTGTAAGTTGTTGGTATACAACCATATGAATCACCGAATCAGATTTGGAAACATCTCCTTTATTCCTTTTCCATATATTACCACACAGGAGGTTATATGGATGGCAAGCTGTTGAGAACTGGTGGCAATCCATTAGTATTTGAGAACAAAGCTACATTACAGAAGAAGCTTACCATCCATGGATCTGTTTTTCTTGAATGGATGGTAAGCTTCATGGATCTGTTTTATGTTTGAGCAGCGCACATACTGTAATTATACAGAATTATTTGTTAGCTTCTTCTGTAACATGCATGCATATTTCGCATGCTTTTTTGGTGGTCAACGGTATTCGATGGTTATTCGATGCAAAATATGAAAACTATCAACTGAGAGTGGTTTGATCAAACCTGGTGCTAATTTGAGTGCGGCAACGAGATTATTTGAGTTTTTCTAATTTGGATAATGTATGTTTGATTCCATTTAGCTCATGTCCTTGATCTAATTTTGAAGCATGTACCCTGCGTGTTAGGTACAGTTTTGTTATCATCTGAATACGCAAATCAATCGCACTTTAGTATGAGTCATTCATTTATTTTCTATTTCATCGTTGGATCACATAATTCATACATTTTTATATTTTGATAACACGGTATCAGCTGGCCACCGAATAAGACATTAGCTATTATGAGGTTATGGAGATATCAAGTTAGTAGGATTAAGCAATTATTATTGTTGTTCAAATAAAACTAATGCCATGAAGTGACTTGGTGAAATACATGTATTTTGGGGTACTTAGTTCATCCACGTTTTTCTGTCATTAGTTATTATTCAGTTATAATCTTCTTATCTTTAACTTTACAACTCCGCTTGAGGAAATAAGGAAAAAAGAATGCACGTCAAAGAAGGTGTTCCAGAGTGCCTCAATTCACATATATACATTTCTCGAAATTAGTCGCAACACACATCTTTTCCCAGGTAATACATTGAAATACCAAGAATCTATATGACACTTACATGAGTATCCTATGTTGTATTTACTCAATTATGACATTTGCATTAACGAAAAACGAATTGTATTCGTTATGATGGATTTGAGAACAAATCTATTTATCGTTTTGAACCGGATAATCTTTAGTGGTACCTTTATTCAAGGATGGATGCACAAGTATTGTTGAATGAATTATTGCTCTGAGTACAACAGGCATTATTAAATGCATTGTTACGAAAGTGCGTTCGGGCATAATTAGTTGTATGCATGGTTTGTTCACTATGGTTGTGATTTTCTTATACACAGGTAGGTACGTATTTTTAGAGAAGTGGCATCATTAGAAATCTCAAATGCAGAATGGTCACATGACTCGGAGAATGGACTCAATACAACAACAAAAAATGTTCATATTTTGCTCCCAGGATCACAAGAAGAGTCATGAGATGTACTCATTTATGCAGAGAAGAGTGAATACACATGATTCTTTCAGTATGCTGCCCTAAGTGTGCTTGGTCAATGTTGTTCAAGAATTTTTATATGAAGAAATTCAATGGATAGGATTTGCATAAGATTATGTGATGCATATTTCTAATATATAAAAATCAGTTTCATACAAAATCAGTAAGGTCCCAGTTTCATTAGTACTAAGGATGGAAATCCTGATGCTATTGTAATTAAGTCTCCACTTGCATTGGTACCACACTGATTCGTCTCTATATATTTAATCCTTCCATATTTGGTATATCTTAGGAAAATTGCATTGTGCTACACAGGGAAAATTATATTCACATAGATCCTTACTAAAATGCTTTTGGGTCGTGCATGTTGTTTGCGCATTATCTATATGTGGGTTAGAAGTTTGCATAAGATGTCTTACTGCTTCAATCTAATAGATTTGTGAATCTTCATAGTTATTACACCAATGTGCGGTGTTGATAATTACTATCTTACCGCAATATCGCCAATGTTTTCAGAAGTTTTCTTACCTTTCAAAGTTCTTTAGTTGTTCATAGAACAAATGTCGTTCAATAACCAATGTGTAGTCTTGATTATTAATATCTTACTAGAGCATCGCCAAGGTTTGCAGAACTTTTTGTAACTACAAAGTCTTATAGTTATTCATAGAACATATGTCATTCAATAAGATTAATGATCATGTTTTTTCTAATGATAGCTAGCAATCTGCACGGGTTGCCGACTAGTTTTATTAATTATTCACAAAGACCTTACGAGGTACTACATCAGGTAGTCTGAAGTCACCATCTTAGCAACATATGTCCCTACTCCAATCCATTTGATGAAGGCGTGCCAATAATCCAAGCCTAATACCAAACAAACATCACATCAAAACCTAACATCTAAAGCTAAAGACCCCAACCAATCCACATACTTGGTTTGGGGTACAAACCGGTCTGGCGCACTTTCATGTGTCGTCACCGCCGTCTACCAGCAATTCATCTTCAGAGTAGAAACTAACGCACCGACCTTGCTAGGCCTATCAGCCATCGACGCCACCATGATGCCAGACATCCTCCTCCTCCTGCGCGTGTCCATCTCCACACATCGGACATCAAGTCTACACTGTGCCACACCGCCGAGATCCGCCGCCATCAATGTGTAAGATAAAGCACCGCTCCACCAAAGAAGCCGTCCACTGGTTCCTCGAGCCCATATACATATCCAAGAATGACGCCCCAAGAAGGAAACGGCACCAGAGCGCCGCTGTCATCCAATCTACTAATCTAGGGTTTCCCCCGAAGGTAGCATAGACTGGCCTTGAACTTCTCCACGGCGATGCCTTCAATAAGGGAGGTGCCACACCGGCCTTGGCAGCTAGCCGAGAGCAGGTTTTCATAGAGATCTGCTCAAAGAGCCTCCATCAAGCATCTCATGCACGGACCGACGCCATTTTTGCCGGGAAGTGGACGAAAGGGATTCAGGCCGCTACTTCCTGACCGGCCGTGAGCCCGTGACACCACCATGGTGTCTACAGCCGGCACCGTGAGGCCCACCACGCTTGCCTGTAGATGCACACCGGGTTGACAATGATCGTTGATCTAAGTATGACTACATTGAAGTACAGGTACAAACGCCATGGCCTTTCGTCCTGAGCTGTGATTGTTATTTGGTTTGCTCCAATCTCCTACCCTCAACATAATATGAGCACCTGTTGTTCATGGGCATACCACACGAGCTTGTTACTGACAGTTTTGTCTTCAAGGGATGGCTAACAAGACAGTTTCGTGTTCAAGGGATGGTGAGCTAATAGAACAACCAGCTATACTTATGTAACTGCGAGGGGAATGGCTAGCTACCCCGGCATGCTTCACGCAATTGAGCGAATGCAGTACATATGAGGATGGGTCATGCATGTCTCCTGCTTTTTTGCCTGTCATGCATGTCATTGATCTTTTTTTCCCTTAGTGCACTTTTGAATTAGTCTCCAGTAAATGAAATAAGCATGTGGCTGGCCCGCACGTCCAACATACATACAACACACAATAATTCGTTTGCACCACGAACCCAAACAGTCCAACAGTTTGATGGTTAGGTCGGGGCGGGCGGTATGGGTGGACATCATCAACCTCAAAAAATTCCTCTTCAAGAACCTAAAAAAGAGAACCTACCAATGATTTGATGGTTAGGACAGGGATGAGGCTACCCAGATTCATAATTAGTCAGTTTGACTACTCGCAAAAATAAAAAAAATCAACCAGTTTGATAAGTTGGTTGGCCAGCCGTCCAATTCGCCCCACTCTGAACATGCCTAGCCATCGGATGGGTCAGTGCAATAAACACGCAAGAGATAAACTTTGCATCGTTTCTACCTAGCATAGCTAGGTAGGGCCAGGCCCGGCCCATAGGCCGGGCAAACGGGGCGCTCGCCCTGGGCCCCCGCCAGGTAGGGGCCCCGGCCCAGGTATTGCTGCTACACTGCGGCCCCCCTTCCCTCTCAAAGAAAAACAAAAACTGCAGCCTCCCACGCGCCATTACCTCTGACTCCTCCAATCAATTTCCTGTGACGCCTCGTGTTTCCAAATTTACATTACGCCGCCGCCGCTCGCTATCTGTTCCTTCCCAAGGTCACGACTCACGAGCAGTTGAGCATCTATGGATAGAACAGCAACGCAACTCCATTCTTCCATGAACAGCTAAACAGTTCTACTCGCCCCCTGCAAATATTTATCTGGGAGATGGTACGTGTTTGCCGTTTATCTCTGAATTCAACATTCAGTAGCTCTGTTCTTGTCCTTCCAACGAAAGAGTCACTCATATCATTTTGTTTTGTTCTTAGTTCTAGAGGCACTCATTAGATTCGAGAGAGTGCCCTGTAGAAAGAAAGCTGGGGGAAAGGCTTCTTCTGTACATCGTCAATTATGTTCACTGCGGGGCCTTTTTTCTTCCCATGGATCTAGCCAACAATATCGACCATATTAAGGTGCTTTTATTCCTTGTCTTGGTCATTTTTACTGTGTCTACTGATGTCTTCCAGAAAATATTTCTTCAATCTCTCTTCTAAAAAGTTTGTGTGTGAACCAATCTTTTGTGGAACCATAATGTTTTCCTTAGTACAATGATGATATAGTTTTCTTTTATTCATAGAGAAGCAAGCTGTTTGTAATGTCTCCCGCAAAAAAAAGGTTGTTTGTAATGTCCTTTTTAGATTATAGAGACCACGAAGAATACTGGTTATTTCCTTTGCCATTGGATTATAGAATGTAGTATATTTTGTCATTCTTTGTGAACAAGGGCCCTCGACGTCGTCTCGCCCCTGGGCCCCCAATATCAGTGGACCGGCCCTGGGCAGGGCAAGCAACATATACTTTGTTGTGTTCTCTACATCGCACTCAACCGACAAACAACAGACGTCTTCATAGCACCGACGACGTGCCCATAACATCAGCTGCTGCTCCCATCGGACCGGGACCGCCGCAACACTGGTGAGCTCCTGCAGCATCGGCTGCCACACCGATGGCTCCCGCAACACTGGCCACAACAACCCAATTGGAAACCACCCGTTGCAGCACGGCGGAGCCGACTGGGGTCATCGTGGCATCACTGGTTCCCATGTTTGCGGGAAAAGAATTGTATTACTGAATGATCAAGTTCTTACAATCATCATGGACAATCCTCAACACTTCCTCCAGGCCCGACCCAACCGAAATAATAGTTCGGTCCTCAGTTCTAGCGAAACTAGCAAGTTTATCACTAGCTTTATTTTGACTACGAGGTACATGAGTAATACAAAACTTTTTAAGACTCAACAGGTGCTTGACCTCACCCACCAAAGGGGCGTAAACTGAGCGGTCCATCTCCTCACAAGAAATCATAGACACAACATTGCTCGAATCCATCTCAACTTCAATTGGTAGGTCCGACCGCTGAATTGCAAAGGACAATCCTTCCATGCATGCACATAGCTCTGCTTCCAATGCATCTCTACAAGAAAACAAGGTTCTGCATGATGAGAAAATGATCGCCCCAGCGCTATCCCGCAGGATCATCCCGGCTCCCGCTCCATCTGATTCAGCAAAGGAACTATCTGTGTTTAGTTTGGCCCAGCCCCGCTTGGGAGGCTTCCACGGTGTATCTTGTATCGGATCTTCACCTGATGCCATGCACTACCATAGATTATGCTTGCTGTCCCTTTTGCTGGATCCCAACAGTCACCAACCCGGATTCCAATCAATTCATCCAGGTACCTTTGGAGGAAACGCACTGACACAGACATGGGAGGGGCCGGTTTGGCATGTGTTACCTCATTGCGTATGTACCAGCATCTCCAAAAGATTAGCAAAAGCATGCATCGCTGAGTATCACTCAGTTGGGCAAGCGCATTGAGGAGCCACTCCTTCCCCGAGTTTTGAAATGATAACAGCTCCGGAATCTGCCATATGGTGGACATCTCCTCATATAAGTCCTGACCAAACTAACATCTAATAAAAGGGTGGAAACTATCTTCCTCCTCCATGCCACAGACAGGACATGCACTACTCAACTCCAAACCAATCATGTGTTTATTCTTCCAAGTGGGTAGTTAATCAATTGACAATCTCCATGCAAAGTTACGTATTGTAGGGGGGATGTTGTACTTCCATATATATTGCCAGCACGAACATTACCGTCCGGCGACGAACTAGACACCACAGTAGTGGCCCTGTTAGACTCCTCAAACGCTACATTATACACCGACTTAACCGTAAACCTGCCAAGCTTCTCTGGACCCCATGCAATAACGTCGTCCCCAAGCCTACGGGATGCTCTGATTTTCAATATTTCCTCCACATCCGCCGGTGCAAAGAATCGTTGCAGTACCTCGAAATTCCAAGATCCATTCTCATTTAGTAGTCCAGCCACAAACCGGATATGACACCGACCCCGTTGCGATACTGGTTTGTAAGAGAATGGTCTCGGGATCCAGTTATCTCTCCACACCCTAATATTGCGCCCATTCCCAACTCTCCATATCAAACCTTTCTTCAAAAGATCAAGACCATGAGATATCGCATGCCATGAAGAAGAAGCATTGCCTGAGAATACGCTGTCATCCAAATTGCCACTGGGGTAATATCTCACCTTCAGAACTTGCGCGCACAAGCTTTCAGGTTTCGTCAACAAACGCCATGCTTGCCGGGCTAGCAATGCTTGATTGAACATCCAGAAATCCCGGAAACCAGCACCCCCTTTGTTCTTTGGCTATAGCATGTGATCCCAGCCTCTCCAGTGTACTTTCCTCTTTCCTTTACTAGAACCCCAATAGAAGTTCCTTACCATTCGTGTCAAATCATCACACACAGAGAAAGGTAGCTTGAAAACCCCCATGATGTATGTTAATGCTTGAGCTACTGCTTTAATCAAGACCTCTCCTCCTGGTTGCGCCAATAGGCCATCACCCCATTGGATCAGTTGCTTGGTTAGACTAGTTTGAACATTCTGAAATTTCCCCTTGGACATGCGTCCCACGGGGGTTGGGAGGCCCAAATATTTTTCTTCAAACACCGTCGAAGTAACACCCAGAACATCTCGCATTTGCTCCTGTATCACCCCTGGACATGCATCACCAAAAAATATTGAGCATTTGTTGAAGTTCAAACTTTGCCCCGTAGCACTCTCATACATGAGTAAAGCTGCCTTAACATTCTCTGCTTGTTCACTAGTAGCCTCAAAGAACAACAAGGTATCATCAGCAAATAACAAATGTGATATACCCGGAGCTCTTTTGCAAACTCTCACTGGTGTTATACTACCAGCTGAAACCTTACTCTTTAAGATCGCTGATAACCCATCCGCGATAAACAAAAATAGGAATGGAGATAGAGGGTCTCCTTGCCTAAGCCCACGCGACGGTGCAAATGAATCCAAGAGGGCCCTGTTTAATTTAACACAAGTCATAATCCTGTCAATCCATCGCTGAGTGAAACCCCGCTTTTGCATCACCTGCTCCAAGAAAACCCAATCCACTCTGTCATAAGCTTTTGATAAGTCCAGCTTGTATGCACAAAAACTCTTCGTAGGATCCTTCTCCTGTTTGATGTAATGTAAAAATTCGAAGGCCACAAGAGCATTATCTGTGATCATCCTGTCTGGCACAAAGGCACTCTATTCCAGAGAAACCAGAGTGTCTAGGAGTGGGCTAAGACGATTCACCAAGCACTTCGAAATCACCTTATAAATTACATTACAGAGACTAATGGGCCTATAGTCAGAAATCTTTGCAGGGTTAGAATTTTAGGAATCAGAACAATGGATGTAGAGTTTACCCCTTCCGGCATAATTCCAGTGAAAAAAGTCCTTAACCACTGCAGTCACGTCGTCTCTGACAGTGCTCCAGTTTCTCTGAAAAAACCTCGCGAGGAAGCCATCTGGCCCCGGCGCCTTAAGTGGCCCAATTTTGAACATTGCGTCCGCTATCTCCTTATCAGAAGAGACCGCACATAATTTAGCATTATCCTCCTCCGTCACCATTGGCTCCAAAAGATCCACCGGGGCAGCAACAAGAGTTGCATCCACTGAGAAAATCTCATGAAAGTAATTATTTGCAATCTCGCTCATCGCTGCAAATTTTGAGTGCACCACACCAACACTATCAGTTAATTGTCTGATTTTGTTTTTCCGTGCCCTCCACACAGCCTTATTCTGGAAAAAACATAGTATTCCGACCCCCCTCTTTCAACCATGAGATCCTCGATTTTGCAACCAAATCATCTCCTCTTAATATAATAACTCATTCATTTTATCTGTCACCCTGCGAATATCATGTTGATCCGCATTCATGTGCATAAGCTCCTCAAGTTGGGTTCTAGATTTAGCTAGTTCCCTTGTGACATTCCAAAATTTCCTACCCAAGTGCCGAGCGAGATCGTGGTCTTTGACAGGGCATCACGCAGCTGGGCAAGGTTGCGTACACCCCCACCGCATCCCATGCTTCCTTAATCACCTCTGGCAAAGTACCATCTGTCTCCCAGAATAACTCATACCTCCTTGGTTTTGCACCCGTCAGCCCTGGGTCGGCCGAGGCCTTGAGCAAAAGCATTATATGATCTGAACATGGTGAAGTAATATGAGAGACAACAGAGAAAGCAAACAGGTTTCTCCACATATTTGTAGCCACCGCTCGATCAAGTCAAACCTGAACATTGTTTGCAGCAGCTCGTTTGTTGTCGTAGGTGAAAGGCACCCCTACGAATCCGAGATCCACCAGACCACATACTTCCAAACAGTCCCGAAAAGCAACCATTTGAGATTCAGCTCTCGGAGTTGCCGACATATGTTCAAAATCCCACATAGCCTTATTAAAATCACCCAGCACTAACCAAGGTAAGTCACTCACGGTTTTAAGGTTCTGCATTGTTGCCCACATAATATGTCTATTCTCAACCCTCGGCTCTCCATATACGCAAGTGACCCTCCACTTTTCTGCATTCTGGTCTACCTGTACATGAGCATCAATATATCGATCTGTTTTATCAAGAATCTTCACTACATACGACTCATGCCAGTACAGAGCCAGCCCACCACTCATGCCTTCACTATCCACTCCACAAAACCCCTTGAGGCCGAGATGACCCCAAAACCTCCTCATCTTTTCCGCCTTTTGCCTAGTTTCACACAGAAAAACCAAATTGGGGGAATGCGACTGGCAAATCATCGCGAGCTCACGAACTGTCCGGGAATTCCCCCCTCCCCGACAGTTCCAACTGAGTATACTCATTGGGCTCGGCGGTCCTCTAGCATGGAGGCCGCCTCATCATACATTAGTGAATCAACTCCATCCTCATCTCCTCCCTGCTTCCTCCATTTTACTATCGGCACCTTCCCTGGTGTTGCATTGCTTACACCACCACTATATGAAGCATACGTTGTTGCTGCATATTCTATCTGCAATACTGTATTCGAAACTCTGCCTTTCAGGTTTGGAACCTCCTGGCCTCTTACATTAATAGACCCATCCGTATTGATCAATCATTTCTTAACATTTGTCCCATCCTCGCCTAACACAGGATTGACACCAGGAGCCGATTGCCCCGCACCCCGGCCACCTCTTCAACAACCACCAACACCATCTCCTCTCCCCCCTCTCCCCCTACCACCCATAGATCCACCACCATGCCCCGAACCCATCCAGCTCCCTCCTCTGTCACCTCCACCAGCACCAGTCAGTTCATTTGTCCAGTGAAGCCAATCTCCCCACTCACAAGATGCAGGTTCATGTATGCCATCACCACATTCCTCCACTACATGCCCCATACATCCATAGAAGAAACAGAAATCTGGGAGCTTCTCATATCTAACCGGATACTTCTTCCTCTCCTTTAATGTGATCGGCACAAATCTCACCAAAGGTTCATCCACATTCACGAAAACTCTTACTCAAAGATGATTAGAAGGGTTTATCCTCCCCTCATTAACAATGACTGTAAAAGGTGGCTTCCCCACCTTCTTTGCCACCTTCTCCGCCAACTCTTTCTTCCTTGTGAGGCCGTCCGGGAGGTCTTTAATATGTGCCCATAGCGGATACATGTCCAATGCATACTCCGCCACATCGGTGAAGCCATCATATTCAACAAGCATCACTGGATCCCTTCGAAACTGCCATGGACCACCCTCCATTACCCTCTTCAAGTCTCCAAGACAATGGCATTAAGCCAAGAACAGATTCGGCCCCTTGATATTGAAGGTGACCCCTTGCGCGCATGTCCACGCGTTCCTCATCGAATTTAGCAACGCCGCATGGCTAAACGGTCTCATCATGTGAACCCTAAACAGAGCCAACCAACGCACCTCCATAATCAGATCATCCACCTCTCCAGATAGGTCTAGGTCTTCTTCTTCCTCCCCATGCAAGTTCATGCCTTCGAACGCATCTTCCAGGTTTGGATTTGGACTCAGATGGCCGAACTCCTCATCATCTTCCTCCTCCCGATCTACCTCCCTCGCCCTCTCCTTACTTCCGACATCCTCCCCATCGACTGCCTCCTTCTCCTGGTCGGCCCTTGTCGCACCACTTCCCGTGAACCCGCCCTCAGACTATGTCTCCATCAGCACCGCCTTCGATGCCCCATCGGTCCCTTCAACTACTACAGAGTAGACGGCCGCGAGAGACGTCCCGACCGGTGTAGAAACTATGTAGACTCCGCCGACGCCGTCGGAGGACAGGTTGGACCCTAGGGAAACCCTAGGGAAAAATTCAGGGGGCAAGCTTGCAGCAGCACTTGATGGTAGCACCCTTGCTGCTGCATGCTGTAGCTAGACCATTCTCACAGAAGTGCACGTCGATCTCCTTGCAGCACTGCCGAGTGCCCTTTAAGCATCGGTGCCCAGGCTGCAGCAATGTTGTGAGAGAGCGACGGCTGGGCTTGCAACATCGGCGCAGAGGTTGTAGCCGGCGGTGGCACATGAACAATTGTGTGTTTCCCAGCTGGCCATGGTCGCAACATTAGTGCCCGACCTTGCAACGGACGTTGGCCATCGGTGCATCTTCGACTACAGGATCAATGTCTCGCTCGCCATGGAGACGTCACCATCTTCGTCCAAGCCTTTGGAGAAGCTTATAGAATCCATAGGAAGACCACTGGGTGAACACAAGACAATACAGATGGGCATGGGATGGGAGGGCAACTGTTGGAGCAGAAAAGGTGGGAGGCCCGTGGAGCTTCGGAAGCAATGTTTGGGCACTTTGTCTAGGGAGAGAAGAGGCAGGAGATGGAGAGAGGTAGGAGACGAAGACGGATCTAGGTGGGATCAGTGGGCAACGAAACGAGTGCCTCTAGTTTGTCCAGTAACTGTCACGTGTCGCGCTCTGGGCGCTCACTTCGAATTTTATTTTTATTTTTCTGCACACGTTTTCTGGTTTTAGATAGTTTTTATGTTTTTTTCGTTTCGGTTTTCCACCGCTCTTTCTTACCTTTTCGGTGAGAGGCACGGTTCTCCCGCGGGAGGCTACTTGTACAACCTCAGGAGGTAGGAGTGATCTTTGAAAGGAGTGCTCCTCAATTAGTGATTTCGATTCAACACACATGGCCTCAAATAGGAGATCTATGCTGCGTACGTACTTTAAATAGACTCCTCCTATCTTTCGCCAAGTGCAACATAATATTGAAAATCACACAAGCCTCGCGTTGTACAATGGATATTGCCATTGAAAACAAATACTTGTGAATTCATCTAAGGATGACACTGAAATTAGTTCCATGGTCTCACATTTTTCAAGTAATAAGCAGTGACAGTAAGCTGCCATTGAAAATACATACATGTAAATTCATCTAAGGATGACACTGAAATTAGTTCCATGGTCTCACATTTTTTGACCTCTTCTGAAAACATTGATCCTCTTCGTGCCTTCCCTCAGCCGTCAGCGATCAACCAAATACTATGTTTTGTCTATCCTGCGCCGCCAGATACACCTACGCAATTACTCGCCAAGCATATGGGCCCACCACGCATTGTATTTCATGTGTGCTCTCTGCTAGGACGTCCTGCATCTGGAGCCACACGGACGCCTTGCTCCTATAGGCTCAGGTCACCTTTCGCGTACTGCATCACAGAGGGAGGCGAAGTGACACTGTTCGATTGATACGAGTGGGATAAACGATCTTGTTAGCATGTTGGTATCCTCCAATCTCCCACATAAGTAAACATTGTAAATGCTACTCCCTCCGTAAACTAATATAAGAGTGTTTAGATCACTAAAATAGTGATCTAAACACTCTTATATTAGTTTACGGAGGGAGTATAATACTAATAAATAATAACATAGTGGAGAATAATTAAGTAAGCATAAAGATTGGTTTCTAGCTAACTAACGTATTGACAGACACTCAACTGGAAAATGAAATCAGTTGAAAGTATATATAGAAGCTTTCTTTACTTCAACAATGATACACACATATGTGCATGAGCAGTTAGGATCTTGAGATGCATAAGAGTGTGATAAAAGTTTAAACTGGATGAGCACATCACACAATCGTTCTCCATGAAAGCCAGTACGGCCAGTTATGTGGAATTAGTCAGCACAACTTCGCAGCACACGGATCACCCTCTCTCATTTCCCCTTTGCTTTCATCTAGTACTTCATGTTTCCTTCAGTTGCGAGAGCAAATACACTAGATAAGCATGGATACCTACACATACGTAAAAATGGATAATGGACTAAAATAATGGTCCCATTCTTATCCGCCTAAAGTGTATAAATATCTAACGTGAATATTGATACATGTAAAAAAATATGTGATCACCCTGTACAAACTGAAAGGATTGCATTTCTTTATGCTTGTAGCTAAAGTTCGCTAATGTTACTTATGATTGGAATAGCTGTACTTAACCACTTTGTTCCTTTTCCGAAAAGGAGGCCAACCCCCTGTATCTCCATCAATTGATGCACACAACCATATAGTATCAAAAACAAAATCCAGCAGCTGAACAAATTCTATCAGAAACGAAAACCCGAGGCTACATGCCTCGCGACAGTAGGTCCACTAGGAAACCACACTAATCCTATGGTAAAGGGTAGAAACAAACAAAGAGTACACAACTCGTAGGCTAAGCCTTCTAGAAAGAAATCCTGCACGTGCGTCGATGATGACGAGTCTAACCATAGGCCGGTCTCGGGATTTTCATCCCCAATGCCGAGCTTTGATTCACCGCCTTCTACAAGGACAGGACAAAGGCGCACATCTACATAGTCTGATCAGCGATATTGTATTTCCACTAGAGTGCGCTCCTCGTTGAAACCACCTCTAAGATCATCCCTTGTCCATCTGGCGATGCCTCAATGGCCTGAGATCTCTGGAGGAGATACTAGAAGGCATATACATCCCATACCACCTCACTTCCCTTCATTGTCGCACCACCTTCGATCCAACACAACGAGCATGGCTTGTCACCTCTATAGGAGCCACCATGTGTAGCACCTTCCAGTATCAGGCATAAATTGGCGCCTCCACATGAGTCGCTGTGTTTAGCGCCTACCGGCGACAAGAATTAGATGGCGTATCCGCAAAAGTTATCGCACATAGCACCTTATGAGTTGGTCAAACACAATCTGGAGAAGTAGGGCCCCGGAAAAGCCATCACCATCTCAAGATCTAGCCTCCGCACCGTCCATTCCATCATGGAGGCCGCTGTCGTCGAAGAAGCCGACCCTCGGTTGCAATCGCCAAACTCCCGTGTTGTGGTCATATGATATCACAGTAATCTCGTCGCAGCCACATTGATACCGCTTTGACCGACTACTGGTCCCCGGCAGCCACCACTCCCCGCCACAAACCATAGCAGATCCGGTTCTATAGGGCCGTCAGCCCAAAGAACCAGGCCTTTGTGATCTCAACAATGTCTTCTGCCTTCACAGCCACAGCCATCCCGACAAGCACCATTTTTGGGCTGCTGCACCAAAAACCATGCTCTGCCTCGCAAATGGCTGACATACAGGCTGATGTCGTGCTGCAGGCTAGAGATCTCCTATCTCGGGGACGGGGAGATGAGGGTCTGCAGACCGCCATCCATCGGGCAGGGCTGCGCCCGTCAGTCTACACCTATGGCGGTCAGATTTTTTAGGGGAAGAGCAGTGGCGGCAGCTGTTGCTAGGGTTTGCACAAGCTCACCGTGGGAGCGACGCAGGCGTTTCACGTAAATAACTTATTAAGTTTGTCTAACTTTCTTGGACTTGTTTTATGTTTACACCTACCAGTGAGTAATTATGTGTTCAAAGTTTTAACGTTCATGCATGTAGAAATGTTAAATAGACTCGATACCTTTTAAATCTTTTGAATGGAACATGTCAAAGGCACTTATCATTATGTATTTTGTTGTTCATTGTGAAATTCCATGACCATAAACAATAACAAGCGTACCAAAGAAAAATTCCACAATAATGTTCATGGTCAATTAAATAAGTCAACATCAAGTCAAAAGATATTGCAGACATTGCGCCATCTACCAGTGCTGAATTCATATGCATTTGGTAATCTGGCACCTATGAAAACTAGCTCAATGTTAGACTGATTGGCAATCACATCCTGAAATTAATGCCTATCCAGCCGATATGATTGACTCACAACATATTATGTTAACGTACCACAAATGCATATAGTTTGACTTTTTTTTGCGGAGAGCATATAGTTTCACGTTAAGCACACTCACCGCCTTTCGCTTGGATAACACACAATGGGAGCTAACATGCTTGCTGGAAATTTAGTTTGTTGACCCAGGAGATTGTCTATTACGAGTTTACGACAATGAGTTGGATCTCCTCTCCTCCAACCAAAATAAATCAGATCACAAAGGTTTCTCCTTGTGCTGCTGGACACTTATTATATTGCGTCCAGTGACATGGACATCCAAGTGTATCCATGTTAGGTCTATTAATTGTTTTATGGACATCGAAGTGCATGCACTTTAGGCCTATTGTTTTACTAGTAGTTTTTAGATCAGATCTGGATATTTTGTACTTTGTCAACCACCTTGTCGGGAAAACAACATTTGGTGTGTTGCCTGTTGGAAGACGCCTATCACGCCAACCTGACGGGGTCCTGCGCTCCAACGTCCACGCACCCACGTCGCTCGCAGGGCGTGCGTCTGTTACGCACGACTCCCTCATCTAGCGCATCCACTATTGTAAACCTGTGTATATATATGTGTAACCTGTACATGGAATGAATATACAGTGATTGATTCCTTCCATCTTGGTTATCAGAGCCTCTTTCCTGCCTTCCATGGAGACCGGCGGCTCCTCCTCCTCAGGCGACGACACAAATCCCATCCCTCCCTCTCCCAGCCTCGTCGCCCAGTGGCGGCGCCAGGAAATGAAGCCTGGGTATTCATCCAAATTTTTTTTGCTCTAAATGTAGTATATGAACCAGACAACACAACACTAGCAATATATGAACAAAACAACACTAGCATAACGGCAATAGCAATATTTCAATGTATTGGACCATAACGACATGAATACATAAGTACCTTTTGATTGATAAAGTGATGATATCCTTCTTACAATATAACTTTGCGGTCGCCTTTTTGGAGAGATTGATGACATCTTCATCCTTCACTTGATTGAAAAATTCTCTCTCAACAAATGTAACCAAACAATTGTTCAAATATTCATCACCCATTTTGTTCCTTAGCTTATTCTTCACATGGCTCATTGAAGAGAACACCCTTTCAACCCTAGCAGTAGCTACTGGCAGAATCAATACCAACTTAAGAAGCTTGTAAACAATATGATATTGTTCATGCTTGTTTGTCTCAACAAGCATAACTGAAAGCTGACACAGATTTTTCAGGTTTTGAAACCTTTCATCTCTACGCACATTAATAACATACATGTTTAGTTGCCATGGAAGTCTTGCCAGTTCATCACTTGTAAAATCAGAAGCATAAAACTTTGTAGCAAGCCTAACCAACTTATCTTGGTCATAAGCAGCAAATAGATGAAGTGGACAAAATGCTGCCATGCAATGAAGTAGCTCCGTGTTTACCTCATCAAATCTGCCATTCACCTCACTGATTTGCCTATCAATGACACCCACAGACATATCAACCTTGAAGCGGTGGTAATTGATCACACCATTACATAAACCCCTTCTAGGCTGGCCAACGGGAAAGTAAGGACCCTCCATATCAACAACTTTGATCTTATGCTTTGTACAAAAAGATGTGACCTTTGTGAGAAAATCATCCCATCCAGCATCGGTCCTCAAAGCCTCCAAGTAATACTTTGTGTCACCAACAAGCTCAATAGCATGAACAATATCTTCGTCTTGCTTTTGCAAAGCTCTACACAACTCATCTGTGTATCCAAATATTTCTTGCATCAAGTGTGCCATGAAAACAAACTCAAATGATCGAAATATTGTCTCTATGGATAGAGCCGCTTGTGCCTCCGCACCATGGTACTCGTCTCCAATCTTGCGAAGGACTCGTCCTAGTGCACCATACATAGAGATGACATGGTTCACAGTTTTGAAGTGAGAGCCCCAACGTGTATCACATGGCCTTCCCAAACCCATTTCCTGATTCAGCCCACCCTGTTTCTACTTCTTCCAATTCCAATGCATTAATGAGTTCTTCAGCCTGAGCTATCCGAAGCATTCTCATCTTTTTACAAGACATGCCAAGAGCATTTAACAAGTGTGCAAGCTGCTAAAAGAACCAAGTACAATCACCGCTCTCCTTAGCAACAACAACAAGAGTTAACTGTAGTTGATGGGCAAAACAATGAACATAGTAGGCAGAAGGGGACTCATCCATAATCAGTTTTTTCAGGCCATTAGCATTACCTCTCATGTTACTAGCTCCATCATATCCTTGCCCACGAACCATTGCAAAGGTTAAATTGTAGTCCATAAGCATTTTCTGAATTGCATCTTTTAGTGTCTGAGAGGTAGTATCTTCAACATGAGCAAGACCAAGAAAACTTACAGCCGCCCTTCCTTTCTTATCAACATAACGCAAGCAAACAGCCAACTGTTCATTCTGATACACATCACTAGACTCATCTGCAAGTATTGCAAAATGACCACCATCAAGTTCTTCAATGACTAGTTTAGTAGTCTCTTGTGCACAACATTTTATCACCTCTTGTTGTATATCATGGTGAGTCATCTTGCAGTTCCGTGGAGCATTCTTGAGAACAACCCTGTCAACCTCTTCAAAATTTCCTGCTAGCCAATTTAGAAGCTCAAGGAAATTTCCTTTATTTAGCGAGTCTTCACTTTCATCATGTCCTCTAAATGCCAAGCCTTGGCGCAACAGAAATCTCACACACTTGAGTGTCCATGTCAAACGTTGTTTATACAAAGCCTTGTATTGTGAGGTGTTGGAAGCAACAGACTCCCGAATTGATGTTTGTGGTGTAGTGAACATATCATACTTCTCTTGAGCTTCAGCGTGAGCACTACTTACATCACCAACATGCCTTGTCAATCTTGCTTTCATGTTCCAGTTTCTAAACCCACCCTTAACAAATGAATCTCCACCGGGGCTTTTTGTTTTATCCTTGAACAAATAGCAAACAAAGCAGAAAGCAGCCTCTTTGTTCACACTATACTCAAGCCACTTGTAATCCTTAAACCAAGAAGGACAAAAGCGATGTTGTAATCCACTTATGTCTCTGTACTCAAAATTATGTTTCTTTGGTTGACATGACCCCAACTCGATGTATCTCCTTCTAACTTTATCCTGGTCATTGACATTGTACCTAGAGATGGGGATCCGTTTCCCAGGATCTGACTCAAGTGCATCCAAATCTACTTCAAATTGAACTTCATCATTTGCTTCATCATCTTCTATAATTGGGGCTGGGGAGCCACTCCCAGGTTCTGTGTGACTATCATCCGGTTCATGTGCTTGCACTAGTGCCAGTTGCAGATTGCTCTCAACATCAGGAGGAATGCTACTGCTCTCAACTTCAACATCAGGAGGATTTGGTGTAGATGTGGAAGTTCTTTTATTTTCCTTTGAAGCTCTTTCCCACAATGCAACAATGCTAACACCCTTCTTCTTCATCTATGATACAAGATCAGAAAAAGATAGATTAGCAATCTACCAAAATATACACTCTGAAAATTGTAGGTTAAAAATTAAAATATCAAAATTTCAATCTAGCAACCTGGTCGTTCCACCAAACTAGATGTACTAGCAGTAATATGTACTAGGAAGAAGCAAGCAACCTGCTCTGCTGGTCGCTCCAGCAAACTACATTAAAATAGCAAAACTGCAGTCTAGCAAACTAGTGACCAGATACTAAATTAGGAACTGGCTGGCCTTAAGAACGATTGCAGATTTGCTATTTGTCCGGATACTAAACGCCAGCAAACTAGTACTAGTAATCATTTTAATCTGGCTGGGGGCTGGCCTTCTTACTTTCTTAGGGGAAGAGATCAAGAGAACTAGAGAGAGAAGACATGGACAAGGAGAATAGAACCTGGACGCTCGTCGGACGCCGGCCGCTGGCGGCTCCGCTTGCCGCTGCTCGCCGCCGCCGCTGCAGGAGGCGCTAGGTTAAGTTGGGGAACGAACGACCGAGTGGGGACTGGGGAATGGATTCGGGTCGAGGTCAAACGAATCAGCGAAACGAGGTGCCGAGGTGGTCAGCGTGTTGGACTCACTGTGTGGGCTGCAATACTGGTGGGCTCTGGGCTGTAGGCTTGTGGGTCGCCGAATAATACATATAATAAATTTTTTGGGCCAAATCTTTGGTATTCACATGAATACACGTGAATACCCCGGCCGCCACCACTGGCTCAAGGCACTGGCCGACGCCCTGGCGGACGTGGACGAGCCCATCAGCGACCGGACCTTGACGCTCCAGATGCCGCGGGGGCTCTCGCGCCACTTCCAGGTGATCGCCATGGTCCTGCCGATGCACTCCCCATTCCCCACCTTCAACCAAGCCCGCTCGCGGCTGCTCCTTGAGGAGATCACCCAGGACGCCCGCGTTCGCACCGACGGCTCCACCGCGCTCACCATCGGCCGCCGGCGGCGGCGGTTCCTCGTCTGGCGCCTCCCACTCGCTCGGAGACCGCGATGACCACGAAAAGGCACCGGCAGACGCCGGCGCTCCGGCTCGCGGCGGCAGACCCCCTTGATGGGGTACTTTGCCCTGTGGGGCGCCCCCTTCCCTCCGCAAGGTCGTGCACCATGGGTCCCCCCCAACGCCGCCGGCGTGCTCGGGCCTCGCCGCGGCAACCCTGCCCAGGCCTACCCCATGATGTATCCCGGCGTGCCTTCATCCTTGCAGCATCCTCTGCCGCCTCCGTCGTGGGACCAAGCCAGCCTGATCGCCGCCATGCAGGCCATGTCCACGCAGCAGCCCGGGGAGTTGTACCTCGACTCCGGTGCCTCGTCACACGTCACAGGGAACCTAGGTAACCTCGACTCGTTTCGTTCTCCATCTAAGATTTCTCCTTCCGGCATCATTGTCGGGGATGGGTCACACCTTCTCATTGCTGCCACTGGTTCAGCCAAGATCACCTCCCGCCCCTTTTACCTTCACAATATTCTCTATTCTCCTCGCGTAGTCACCAATCTCATTTCTGTTCATTGTTTTTGCATCGATAATTCTTTCACAATTGAGTTTTATCCCTATGGTTTTGTTGTGAAGGATCCAGCCACCAGGACCCCGCTCATAAGCTCCAGTAGCTATGGCCAGCTCTACTCCCTCTCCGGCGGCCTCACCACCACACCGGCAGCACTCTCCGTGAGCACCAGCTATTTGTGGCATCGACGGCTAGGGCACCCCAGCGCCGCATCTCTCTCCAGATTAGCAAATAATTTTTTACCTACTTGTAATAAAACGCATCAACCGCGTGGTGCTTGCGACGCATGTCAGCTTGGGCATCAGACTCATTTACCTTTCCCTACTTCTACATCATTTACAACATTTCCCTTTCAGCTAGTGCACTATGATCTTTGGACCTCACCGGTCCCAAGTTTTTCTGGATTCAAATATTATTTGCTTATCATGGATGATTTTACGCATTACTCATGGAGTTTTCCTCTTCGCAACAAATCTGATGCCGCTGCCACTCTTGAACGTTTTTACACATAGGTCCTTACTCAATTCCATGTCTTTATCCAATTTGTGCAGTGCAATAACGGTGGCGAATTTCTCAATGTTCGTCTCTGCACCTTTCTCTACGACCGCGACGCCACCCTTTGCCTCTCTTGCCCACATACCTCTCCCCAAAACGGCAAGGCGGAGCGTGCCATCCGCTCTACAAACAACATCCTCCGCACCCTCCTCCAGGCTCACATGCCGCCGCGCTTTTTGGTCGAATCCCTCCATACCGCCACCCATCTGCTCAACATACGGCCCTCCCGCGCCATCCAGAACAACACACCTCACTTTATGCTCTATGGTGTATCCCCTGACTACACTTCGCTGCGTACCTTCGGATGCCTCTATTACCCCAACCTCTATGCCACCATGCCGCACAAACTAGCTCCGCGCGCCGTCCGCTGTGTTCTCCTCGGCATGCCCCTTGAGCACAAGGGCTACAGATGCCTGGACCTTGTCACCCGTCGCGTTATCACCTCCCGGCACGTCGTCTTCGACGAAACCCAGTTCCCCTACTCCTCCCTCCCGAGCGGCCACACACCTGCACGAGAAAACCCCACCATCCCCGCAGAAAATCCCGCACCTACCCATCCATCCACCGCTATCCTTGTGGGATCCCGCGCCCCACCAATCACGACTCCTTCCCTGCATGCAACGCCATGCAGACCCATCCCACCGGCCCCCGCAGCTTCCTCGGATCCGCTGCCCACTTCCAATGTGCCTAGCGCACCTGCCGGTCCCACAGGATCTTCCTTGTGCCCCGCGCCCGCCTCGCCCAACCACGCATCACCCCTCCAGTCAGCTCGGGCCTCGCACCTCGCGCACCTCCCTGTCACCTCGCCTCCAATCAGCCCGGGCCCAACCCGCACGTCACCCCCCACCACACCGCCCATGCATGCAACTACATTGCCCCCGCGCGCCATGCCCATCGCTCCGCCTAAGAATCTTCACACCATGCGCACGCGAGCAACGTCGGGATTTCTCCAGCCCAAAAAGCTCCTGATTACAACAAGCACCTCCGCACCCATCTCACCCATCCCAGCCAAGTACAAACACGCTCTCAAAGACCCTAGCTGGTACAATGCTATGCTTGAGGAGTTTAACGCTTTGGTGCAGAACAAAATGTGGTCTTTGGTTGCTTGCCCTGCAGGTGTCAACTTGGTGACCAGGAAGTGGATATTCCGCCACAAGCTTCATCCCGACGGCTCTCTCGCTTGGTACAAGGCACGGTGGGTGCTACGTGGCTTCGCATAGCAAGATGGCATCGACTATGGCGAGACGTTTAGCCCCGTGGTGAAGCCCGCCACCATCCGCGTCATCCTCGGCATCGCCGTCAGCAACAAATGGGCCATCAACCAGCTCGACGTCAAGAACGCCTTCCTCCATGCCACACTCGAAGAGGTCGTGTACATTCAGCAGCCGGTCGGCTTCATTGACTCCTCTCGTCCTTCGGCCGTGTGCAAGCTCCACAAATTCTTGTACGGGCTCAAACAGGCTCCCCGGGTGTGGTTTCAGCGTTTCACCACCTTCCTGCTCTCATTTGGCTTCACGACGTCCAATTGCGACTCCTCGCTCTTTATCCTACGCCGCTGTGACGCCCGAGTAATCATCCTATAGTAATCCCACGTTAACGAGGCCAAGTCACCCCGCTTACTGTTGCAAATCTCGCTTTGACTCAAAACTATTCAATTGCAAATTTGAAAAATTTCCAAGCATAACTTTCTTTCAAACTTAAAAAAATAATGTTCGGAGCGTGCCAATAATTGACTAGGTGTTTATGGTGAAGGAATCGTACTTTTATAAAAGTCGTAAATATTTAAATGGAATTAAAATAGAAAAGAAATAGGAAAAAAAGGGAAAAAGAAAAAAACTAAAACTATAACTAACAAAAAAAGAAAAGAAAGAGGGAACCCCTCCTCCCACGGCCCACTGGCCCAGCTGGCCGGCCAGCCCACCTGGCCCAGCCGGCCCACCCCGCCGCCTTAACCCCCGCTCCCCCCGAAAACCTAGCGCTCCACTCCCCCACTCCCCCCATGTCGCGCCACTCCTTCGTCCCACTCCCCCTCAGCCCCCTCCCGAATCTGGATAAGGGATAGGCGCCTCGACGCCGACGCCACTTAGACCCGCCCTCCCCGGACCATCTCCACGCAGGCGCCGCCCCGTCCCCGACCTCCTCCTCACCGGCCGTCCAGACGTCGCCACCACCCAACGCCGGCGCTTGTCCCCGCACCTCGCCGCGGAGCTTCGTCACCAACTCGCCGGAGCCGCGCCATCGTCCTCCCCTGTGTCGCCGTCGTCCCTGACCTCCGTCCCGCGCCCCACTGCCCCCGAACCCTATGAAACCTCCGTGAGTCCTCCCTCCTTCTCCTCCTCCCCGCACCATGCTGGTCGTGTCACGGCGGATGCCGCGCCTCCCGCTCCGCTCCGGCTACGTGCCCCGCCTCCATTGCTGCTTGCCGCCGCACTCCTCCTCGCAGCCCATGCGCTGTCTGCGCGCCCGGCTCCTCCTTCGCGCCCTCGCAGAGTGCCCGCGCGCCCCGCTGCGGCCTCGCCCGAAGGCCGCCCGCCCCTGACCGTGCTTGGCCGCGTCCCCGCCGCGCCCGGGGTCGCTGCTGCTACACCAGCCCCGCACGACGCTCGTCTTGCCCGCCCTGCTGGCCTGCGGCGCGCGTCCCACTTGACCGCCCCACCACGCACGCCCCTCCCTGGTCGCTCGCCTCTGCGCCGCCGCCAATCGTCGCCTAGTCGCGCGCCCGCCGGCGCCCCGCCACCCCTGCACCGCCTCCGGCCTCCTCCTGCACCGCCGCAAGCTCTGCTGCCCGCCTCGCCGTGGCCTCTCCGCTGCCCGCATCAGGCGGCCGGCGTCGCCGTGCCCATGGCGGGCGCCCCGTGGCGACCTGGGAAGCGGGTTAGCGCTCGTCGCCCGTAACCGCTAACCCAGCGCCCGCAAGGCCTTTGGCCCAACGACAGCCGGGGCCCGGCCCCCAGAACGTTTAAAAATAAATAAAAATTAATTAACTAAAAAAAGAATTAAAAATAAATAATAATAATTATTATTAATTAGTTAAAGAATTAATTAACTTAATTAATTTTTTAATTAAACTAAACAACTAATTAAACTAATTAATCATGTTTAGTCTTAGTCAATGACAGTGGGGCCCACCCCTAATTAATCCGGGTTAGGTTAATTAAAATGTGTCACTGACAGGTGGGTCCCACACGTCAGTTTGACCAGTCAACACCCCTGTTGACTGCTGACGTCATGCTGACGTCGGCATGCACTGTTCTGTATAATGTTGAATTAAAAATAATTAAATAAATGCTAAAAATGTTTTAAATCTTTTAAAATCAATATAAAATAAATCGTAGCTCGGATGGAAAAACTTTGTACATGAAAGTTGCTCAGAACGACGAGACGAATCCGGATACGCAGACTGTTCGTCCGCCACACATCCCTAGCATAGTGAACATGCAACTTTCCCCCTTCGATTCATCTGTCTGAAAACGCAAAACACCGGGGATATTTTTCCGGATGTTTCCCCCCTTCACCGGTATCACCTCATACCGCGTTAGGGCACACCTAGCACCGCTACTTGTCATGTCATGCATTGTTATGCATCTGTTTGCATTGTATTCATTGTTTCTTCCCCCTCTTCTCTCGGTAGACTACGAGACTGACGTCATTGCTGGTGCCCCGATCGACTACGCTGTTGACGACCCCTCTTTCTTGCCAGAGCAACCAGGCAAGCCCCCCCTTGATCACCAGATATCGCCGACTCTTCTCTCTACTACTTGCATTAGAGTAGTGTAGGATGTTACTGCTTTCCGTTAATCCTATCCCGATGGATAGCATGTCATTGTTGCTACAGATGTTGATACCTTACCTACAATCCTAAATGCTTCGTATAGGATGCTAGTTTATCATTAGTGGTCCTACATTCTTGTCAGTCTGCCATGCTATACTATCGGGCCGTGATCACGTCGGGTGTTGATCACGGGTGTATACTATACATGTTACACATAATACATGTTGTGACTAAAGTCGGGTCGGCTCATTGAGTACTCGCAATTGATTCCGATGTTGGGGGTTGAAGGGGCAGGTGGTTCCACCCAGGTAGTGGTGGGCCTGGGTTCCCGACGACCCCTACTGTTACTTTGAGGCGGAGCGACAGGGCAGGTTGAGACCACCTAACACTACTAGGGAAAAGCCTATACACGGAATTTTACCAGCATCGCACTTTAAAATATGGCGCTGCTGCTAATTAGTAGTAGCGTGGGTTTATAACCCCCGCTACTACTAAGTTGATAGTAGCAGCGCGGGTTTATAACCCTCGCTACTGCTAAATGATTTTTACCGTGCCGCTCGGGACCAGTCATAGTAGTAGCGCCGGTTATAAACCCACGCTATTACTAAGTTGATAGTAGCAGCGCGGTTTTATAACCCTCGCTACTGCTAAGTTATCTCCTCACCACCCCACCTCAGCCTCTCACCCCTGCTCTGTCTCTCCCCCGACACCTCTCCTCGTCCTCCACTCCCCACGTTTCCCCCAACCAACCCCACTGCCACCGCCGACGCCGATGACCTCCTCTTCCCCAACCCCACCGCCGGCACCCCCCACCTCACGCGCGGATCCTCCTCCTCTCCGTGCCCTTGAGCCGGCCCCAAACTCTAGCTAGGGGCCCCCTTCTCCGGGCGCGGCGCGGGGAGGGCTCCCTCTTGCCCGCCGCCGATGCAGACGGCCCGCCGAAGGCCCGCGCGAGTTTCTCTTCCAGTACAAGGAGGCGCACCCGCTGCTCGCCTGGATCTTCTCCTGCCTCCGACCCTCCAACGTCCTCTCCCCGTCCCACCTCTTGCAGTGAGCCCCGAATTCCCCTGCCCCCTCTCCTCCCCCAGCCTGCTTCTTTCCTCTCTCTACTACCGCAATGACTTTCTTGGTTTCATTTGGTTTCTGCTGCTGGCGACGGCGGTCGCGCTGCTGAGGCCAGAGTGCGCTTGTTCGGGTTGTGGTTCTACTCGTCGACCTGCGGTTTGATGCTTGTAATTGGAGGGGCCTGCTGAACTCGGCGTCCGTGAGATTCGTCTTGCTATAAATGGGCTGAATTGCACTTGCATTGATGGATTTTTGGCCTTGCTCTCGCCTGAATTATATGTGCATGACAACATTTTTAATGGCTGACAGGTATGAGCAACTCCTGGAAGAGGGGAGACTGCTAGAGGTACATCCACCCACTGGGACATTTTTGTGTTGTCTAGTTTTAATATTTTTGTAATTCTAAGAATATAGGATGTGCTGCGACCTTAGGAGTGAGTTCAATATGCCACCCAATGTCCAGTAGAAGTACAATTTGTGCAGGGAAGTCATTCATTTATCATGCCATGGAACTATCGTTTGAAGTTTCCTTGCTGTCAAGACTTTTTTTTCAACATCTATGAGGTGGCAAAGTAGGAAACATCTCTTAATCAAGTGCCTTATACAGTATTATTATGTACATATTGCATACCTAGATATGCAAGTGTGGCGATTTCTCTTGCTTGCCAGATCAAATGTTAGGATAATTGCTCCATGAACAGGTTTAACTTATCACACTTCACAATCATAACAGTGGCTAGGTTTTGTTTTGCTTAACACAAACCCAAGAACTAACTCTATATAAGTGATTCCAAACATCACCTTACAAGATCTTCGACCAGTTCGGACATGTCGATGGTCCCGCATCCTGTCACTTACCGTTGAATTTGACTGGTGCTATTCATTTATGTAGAGTATGTGAAGAAATTGGATACTGGGCTTTTTTTGTTTTGTTTGCAAAATGAAGGGCGCGTTTGATTTCTGGGTCTGCTCCGTGCAGGTCTACCCCGAGGGGACTCACATCGTCATCCCATGGTTCGAGAGGCCGATCATCTACGACGTCCAGATGGTAACTTTCTCCTGTCTCAATCCCTCTTCACCTAGCGTAGATGCATGATTTACTGCTGACCTGCGTGTGAAATCCATGTTTGTGACCCACTAATAGGTCTGACTTTAGTTGGGCAATGTTGATATTCTGCACGTGTAAGAGGATCTGGTTCATGTGCAGGGCTTCAGATGGATGTATTCTTTTCTTCCTGCATTATATTTCTTGCTCATTGGTTGTTAGTGCTTAGGTTGTACTAGTAGCAGCGTCAAAAGTACAAGAAGGGCTTCAGATTTCTCATTTGTGCAAAGAATAAGTTCAGTCAGTCCTGATTTAGACAAGTAACATTTTTTTTGAAATAGTAGAACATGCAGTCCTTTTACAAATGAAAGAGAGGCAAAGAAAGTGTTGAACAAGAACAACTATCAGCACAACATGTTGTGAGTTGCACATCCTTTTTTGCATTCATTTTGAAAAATGACCCCTTCTTAGTTGCTTGTCGCGCTCGGCCACTGGTTGCAGGTCTATGTTCCGATGGAATCGTTGATTTCTAAGGAGGAGAGGAAGAGAATACAGGGGACCGCGTCTTCAGATTCTCAGGTAAATGCTCTGCTCCTCGTTTTTATTCTCAGGCAAAAATTGTGCTGGTGTCTAACACATGCTTAAATTCATCAAGAAACAAAATTTTTGTGATCTGAATCTCACATGCTTAAATTCGTTGAGAAATCAGGATCATATACTTCATTAATTTGTCTAGATGGAATACTTATTATTATGATTTGTCATTCCATTCACATGTTTCAGGGTCCGGTCATAGTGGCTTCAAGCTTTATCTTTAACCTTCTTGCTGTAATGGATAATTACAAGAACATTCCTCAATTCCTCTATGGCTTAAGCCCATCTCAGATGGAAATGTTTAAAATTGATGACAACCCTTATAATGAGCAATATTTCGAGATGTTGGTTGCCTTTTAGAGAAAATCTGGATCGTGGGGTGACTCTGGCTGTAAACTGAACTTGGTTCAGTTAAAAACTGCACTGTCAAATCTGGACAACAAGCTTATATCTGAAAAATGAGTTAGCTAGGCTCAGAATTTTGAGTTGGCCCCTTTACATAAGTTTTAGATAAAGTTCCAAGGTTTCTTTAGAGTATTTATTTGTGTCATTTGGATGTATGGTTTGAGAGCAGCCATCAGTTTAGTTTGCTGTCCCGAAATATATGTTCCTGGGTACAGTATTTTGATATGGTAGATTAGGCCCTGTTAGAGGTGGTATTAAAATAAAGTTACAACATGACAATTTTAGAGGCTGTTCTGTAGATACTTAAACACATATCACTTGTCAGGTTTCGTTTGGTATATTAAATCCTATGAAATTATCAAAGTGGGCTGCACTATGTTGGACAGAATTTTATGTTTGGACTTGGGTGAATGTAACCAGACTTATACTCTCAGATTTTGTCATAGTTGATGGTGTGAGGACTTATAATGTGATAAAGTATAAACGTTGTTGCAACACCAAAATCAGTGAAATATATTTCCTTTTTTTTGCTGTTGATGACAAAATATGTTCAGAGTTCAGTTCTTTTCTTATCGGCAGCAACAACGACTACATATTGTACAATGGGCATGATGGATGTGGCAGGTTCATTGCTGACAAAATATATTTCCTTTTTTTGCTGCTGATGACTAACGATTTTGCTGCATATGTTCAGAGTTCAGTTCTTTTCTTATCTGAAACTAACATATTTTACAATGGGCATGATGGATGTTGCAGATTCATTGATGACAGCCAAGGGTTCATGCTCGGAAACGACTACATCTTGCTCCATGTTGTCGGCTCAGCTAAAGTCCTTAATCATGAGGAGATGGGACACGTCGATTGTTAGAGTACACTTGACAGGTGCATTTTGTGAAATTCTTGCCAAAAGATTGATAGCATGCTTGCCTGCTTGTTCTTTTCAGTTCAAAATGAATGTTCCTTTTCTTATTGAATCCAAAGTAGCTAGCGGAGATCAAGTGAAAGGTTGTTGATTGGCCCAAAGTTCTTTCCTCTAGAAAAGAGTGTAATCTTAACCAATGATTGTTTCCAACATGCAAGGATGTGACCACAAAAATCTACTCTGGAGAGTTGACAGAGGGAGCACATACTAAGTTGACCTTTTCCTACGGATTTGCTTATCGCGAAGATGCTTGCAAGGATGCAGAGGGAGCGGATCATTTGGAGAGATGCCACTGTTTGGTGTTTTTATGCATTTTGGTTTGCTTGTAACTGTGTTTGCACTAGCTGGGAGTAAGTGACTTGGCAAGAAGTGTAGGTGTTTTAATTGAAGGCCTGAAAACCATGACAATTCTTGGATTAGTAATGATGTGTGATGCTGCTGGTTTATTGCAATGTGTTTGTTTTAGTTGTTGGAATTGTATGCATAGAATGGAATTGGTGGCTTTTATTTTTTAATTCCTAATTAGTTAGTAATAGCGTGGGAAAAACCAAACGCGCTACTACTACTTCGTTAGTAGTAGCGTGGGTTTGAAACCGGGCTACTACTAACTTTTTAGTAGTAGCGTGGGGAAAAATCAGCCGCGCTATTACTATTTCATTACTAGTAGCGTTGGTTCGCACCCGCGCTACTACTAACTTGTTAGTAGTAGCATGGGTTTACCCACACTACTACTAACTATTAGCTGTAGCGCGATACTAGTAGCGCCGGTACCCGCGCTGCTAGTAGCCATTTTACCCGCGCTGCTAGTAGCCTTTTTCCTAGTAGTGTAAGAGAGAGGTGGGCCTAGCCCTGGTCGATGTCCATGCATAATTCAATTAACACTCTTAACGAGATCTGGCTATTTGATCTGAGTCTGGCCACTGGCCTATACGCACTAACCAACTATGCGGGAACAGTTATGGGCACTCGACGTCGTGGTATTAGCCGAAGCCTTCGTGACGTCAGCGACTGAGCGGCACGCGCCAGGTTGGACTGGAACACCTGCTCTTGTATAAGGGGGGGTAGGTCTGCTCGCCGGCCGCGTACGCAACATGCAGGTGTGCAATGGGCGATGGGCCCAGACCCATGCGTGCATAGGATTTAGACCAGCGTGCTGACCTCTCTGTTGTGCCTAGGTGGGGCTGCGACGTGTTGATCTTCCGAGGCTGGACATGACCCAGAAAAGTTTGTCCGGCCAAAAGGGATCGAGCGTGTTGGGAAATGTGGTGCACCCCTGCAGGGAAGTTGATCTATTCGAATAGCCATGTCCCTCGTTAAAAAGACGACCCGGAGTTGTACCTTAACCTTATGACAACTAGAACCAGATACTTAATAAAACACACCCTTCCAAGTGCCAGATACAACCGGTGATCGCTCTCTCACAACGCGACGAGGGGAGGATCACCGTGTAGGATTATGCTATGCGATGATACTTGGTGAACTTGCCATCTACTCTCTTCTACATGTTGCAAGATGAAGGTTACCAAAAGCGTAGTCTTCGATAGGACTAGCTATCCCCCTCTTATTCCGGCATTCTGCAGTTCAGTCCACATATACTACCCCTTTTCCATTTGATACCAATGCATGCATATGTAGTGTAGCTCCTTGCTTGCGAGTACTTTGGATGAGTACTCATGGTTGCTTTGCTCCCCCTTTTCCCCCTTTCTATACCTGATTGCTGTGACCAGACGATGGATTCCATGAGCCAGACGCCACTTTCGAGGACGACTGCTACTACTCGGGAGGTGTCTACTACTACGTGCAGGCCGCTGATGACGACCAGGAGTAGTTTAGGAGGATCCCAGGCAGGAGGCATGCGCCTCTTTCTATTTGTATCCCAGATTATGCTAGCCTTCTTAAGGCAAACTTGTTTAACTTATGTCTCTACTCTCATATTGTTGCTTCCGCTGACCCTTGTGTCTTCGAGCATTTGTATTCGAGCCCTCGAGGCCCCTGGCTTGTAATATAAAGCTAGTATTATTTTATTTGTGTCTAGAGTTGTGTTGTGATATCTTCCCGCGAGTCGTGATCTTCGTCGTACACATTTGCGTGCATGATTAGTGTACGGGCAAATCGGGGGCATCACAAGTTGGTATCAGGGCCGACTGCCTATAGGAACCCCCTTTCAAACTCCTTGGCCAAAGTTGAGTCTAGTCGATGAAAACTATTTTACTAACATGGCTGTGTGGCCCATGGGCCCATGTCGCCATTCAGTGGTATTAGTATCTTTTACTCCTCGTCTATACTCTGGGACTCTGATCTCTCTCCTATTCGGGTTAAATGATTTTCTAACTCTAACTCTAGGTTATCGTAAATACCTTCTCCCGGAGATCCCCTCGGTCCGAACGATCGACTGCTTCAACAGAAGATTATGACAATACTCTCAGATGTTCTCCCGAGACTTTGTGCCATCACTTTTGCAATTCCATTCCATTGATAAACCCTATGGATAACCACATACGGTTTCCATTCATACAATCATTCCATGTTGATCTTGTTACTACAAGATACCTTGAAATTGTCTCTATTGTTCTGAGAATACTGTGTGCCTACTGCCTTACAATTCTTAGCCACATGAATACCCTTACGGATAATACCTCGCACTTATCGAGTATCCGGTCATTCCTAGTTGTTCATGTGTTTCACAAAGGTCTTCAAAATACCATTCGATCTTCCAAAAAACCCAAGCAGCCTATTGCTCTTGGAATTCTTGCTTGCTTGCATTATGGTTAATCCCATAAGTCTCATAGTCTTATTGGCATCCCTTGTCATTATCATTTTGAGTCTATTGATTCAATATGTTTGCGAATGCCTGCAATCATCGTTGATCCTTATAATTACCTTTCCGGCTGAGCTGCCATTCTTTTAACTAGAATTGGTTCTCGCCAATCAAATTTTCGTCGATTGTACCCCTAAGGCTATTCAACTTATCCATCCCTAATCAGAGCATTGCTTTTGAACCCTTGATTTGGAAATCATAAAATTTCTTTGCATTAAGCTTTGAATTAGTCAGTTGATCCTATAATCCGATGCCTTGGCATTCCTTCTTCCTCTGATTGAGTACCGATACTCATATCAGCCCCGTTGTGGACCGCCATACCCATTGCCGGGTTATTATCCGATAGTGTCCTTCACAACCAAAATTCTTGTGAGTATTGCATGATAACCATTGCTCGGCCCCGCCACTATCCATGTGGATAAGTGGAAGCGTACTTCACAGAAGTACGTTTTCGCCTTCAGAAAGCGTATTTCTCTTCTGCTCCAGCCGTAAGTGCACTTTCATAGTTTGAAAATGTATTTTCTCCTTAGGCGCCTTCCGTTTCTCACTCAGGGGCCTGTTTGTGGAGATTCTTTTACAGATCGGTCCCCGAACTTCGTCGGGCTATAACTTTTTGCTCGCTACTCCAAATAAGGTGATTCCAAAGCCCACGTCTTTGTTTCATCGAACCCGTTCTGTTGGTTTCATTTTCACTATGGTTTGACACTGTGAAAATGACCTTATTGCCCTTGCACGTAAACAGCCCCTCCGAGAGAGAACTGTTTCCGGCAAATCTTTCCGCGGCTTCACCGCACTTCTCCCCGGTGCCTTCTTCATCCCCAGGCAAGCCACAATACCCGCTTGCATAATAGTCATGCAGTAGCCATGGTTTTCAACTTGAATATTCATTAAATGATTGCTTGTTTAAAATATGGTTATCGTTGTTTCGGTAATGCTTCTGGGTTAGTGCTTACTTTCTTGCTATGTTGTTATGCACCTAGTTATCATGCCCTGCTAGTCGCTATTATTCCTTTCATATTCTTATGCTTGCTAGTAGTACATGTTGATATTG
The DNA here is from genome assembly GCF_018294505.1 of Triticum aestivum. Classification (NCBI taxonomy): domain Eukaryota; kingdom Viridiplantae; phylum Streptophyta; class Magnoliopsida; order Poales; family Poaceae; genus Triticum; species Triticum aestivum. The sequence continues at coordinate 700,408,649 of NC_057812.1, read as the reverse complement.
GTGATGATCTTCGGTGCATGACTGTCATCTGTCCCGAGTACCGTTGTTATGCATGTTCCATTGCATCTAGTTGGTTAAATGATTGCATGCTAGCATTGTTGATATGTCTTGCATGGTATTTATTGCTGATGCTAGTGGTCATGCTAGGTTTCAATGAGTAATATTGTACTTGTGATCTTCATGCTCGTCATTATACTATGTTTAGTTGGATATGATTCATTGTGGATATGGTGGATAATTATGTTGCACCCCGTGTTTATGTTGATATCATGTTTATGCATTATCGCATCATGTTATTTAATCATGGCTCAGCATATTGCATTCGAGTTTAACCGGATTAAATTGAACTTGAACAATTGCTGGCTGAGTCATGGTGCCACCATATCGAACTGACCAGTGCAACCACGCTTACCTTTATGGGAAGGTCCTAACTGGGTCTATTATCGTGCCTCTCGCCGGTGCCTCCAACTAGGGAAGGTTATGGGCATGCTTACCCTGATCAGGTAGGCGGACATAACCTTGTGTGCCCGTAGATTTGATGATAAGCACTTTTGTCCCTGTTTGGGACGGGCCACGACGGTGGCCGTTGTGTCTTTGGTAGACACGGGGCCACCCACACTAGTAGAAAACAGGGCTTTGGTCCAGGCCGGGTCAGCCCATTAGTCCCGGTTTAGTCTAGAACCGGGACCAATGTGGGCATTGGTCCCGGTTCGTGAGCCCAGGGGGCCGGCCGGGCCATGTGGGCCATTGGTCCCGGTTCATCTGGACCTTTTGGTCCCGGTTGGTGGGATGAACCGGGACCAATGGGCCTCGCTCCTGGCCCACCACCATTGGTCCCGGTTGGTGGCTTGAACCGGGACCAAAGGCTCCCCTTTAGTCCCGGCTCATGTCACCAACCGGGACCAATGAGGTGCCTATATATACCCCCTCGCGCAAGAGCAGAGCACACTGCTCTGTTTTTTTTGGCCGAGGGGGAGAGGGCTTTGTGGTGCTCTAGCTCACCTCCTATGCACATGAGGTGTTCGATGGAATGCCCGAGCCACACTACTTAAGCTTTCTCCTCTCGAAGCTCGACCTCCAAGCTCCATTTTCCTCGAGATTTGTCTAGATTTAGCAGTCCGTCATGCCCCGTCCCCGTCTTCACCGCCGTCGATCACCTGCGCCGATCTCATCACCGACACCACCGTGGTGAGCCTCTTGTTCTTATCTTCTTTCTGAAAGGAAAAATATTCTTACTTGTATGTTTAGATAGATACTTGTATCATTTTCTTACATTTATTATTGCATCTTATATAGTGCGATGGTTTTGGTATCCGCCCCCGTCAGCCCTCGTCCTGTCTATGATTCGGATGTGGTATGTATATTATCTTTATAACTATTGGTTCATTTATTGTTTATGAAAATTATGCCGACCAACATGACATAGATTTTATTTATCTAGGATGTATGTGAATCGGAAATTCCAACCGACCCTATTGTCGAGAGGTTAAATGTAGTTGAAGAAGAAAACAATTTGTTGAAGGAAAAAATAAAAAAAATTGAGGAGGAGAAGATGATATTGGAGTTGCATGTTGCGGATGTCGTCGATGATTCCAAGATGAAGATGGATGCAATGCGCTTGAAGATTAGAAATATTAGAAAATATGCCATTCATACCGAGGCTTGGTATCATTCTGCCGTTGGATCAATTGTTACCTAGGTTGTGATTATGATCGCATTTGTTTTTGCATTGAAATGTTTTACATAGTTTCAATGTATGGTTTAATTAATTAGATGCTCTGGAGAGCTATATGTTGTTAGATGAGAACTATGTATGCACTTTGGTTTTAATGTGATGATGAACTTCTATTAATTTAGACACTTAATTGTATATAATGCATGCAGATGAACCGGCAATGGATGTACGGTGACAGACACACCCGCGAGTACATTAAGGGCGTGCATGAGTTTCTCGATGCGGCTGAGGCAAACAAGCAGAATGGTTTTATGTGTTGTCCATGCACTGAATGTGGGAATACGAGGTCTTACTCTAACCGGAACATCCTTCACTCCCACATGCTTTACAAGGGTTTCATGCCACACTATAATATTTGGACGAGGCACGGAGAAATAGGGGTTATGATGGAGGACGGTGAAGAAGAAGACTACGATGACAACTATGTGCCCCCTGAATACGGTGATATGGCAATGGGGGGAGCTGGTGAAGATCAAGAGGAACTAGACGATGTGCCCAATGATGCTGCAACGGGTGAAGCTGCTGAAGATCAAGAGGAACTGGAAGATGTGCCCGATGATGATGATCTCCGCCGGGTCATTGTCGATGCAAGGACGCAATGCATTAGTCAAAAGGAGAAGCTGAAGTTCAATCGCATGTTAGAGGATCACAAAAAAGGGTTATACCCCAATTGCGAAGATGGCAACACAAAGCTCGGTACCGTACTAGAATTGCTGCAGTGGAAGCCAGAGAATGCTGTGGCTGACAAAGGATTTGAGAAGCTACTGAAAATATTGAAGAAGAAGCTTCCAAAGGATAACGAATTGCCCGACAGTACATACGCAGCAAAGAAGGTCGTATGCCCTCTAGGATTGGAGGTGGAGAAGATACATGCATGCCCTAATGACTGCATCCTCTACCGCGGTGCATACAAGGAACTGAATGCATGCCCAGTATGCGGTGCATTGCGGTATAAGATCAGACGAGATGACCCTGGTGATGTTGAGGGCGAGCCCCCCAGGAAGAGGGTTCCTGCGAAGGTGATGTGGTATGCTCCTATAATACCACGGTTGAAACGTCTGTTCAAAAACGAAGAGCATGCCAAGTTGATGCGATGGCACAGTGAGAACCGAAAGAAAGATGGGAAGTTGAGAGCGCCCGCTGACGGGTCGCAGTGGAGAAAAATCGAGAGAAAGTACTGGGATGAGTTAGCAAAGGACCCAAGGAATGTACAGTTTGCTTTAAGCGCGGATGGCATTAATCCTTTCGGGGAGCAGAGCAGCAATCACAGCACCTGGCCCGTGACTCTATGTATGTATAACCTTCCTCCTTGGATGTGCACGAAGTGGAAGTTCATTATGATGCCAGTTCTCATCCAAGGCCCTAAGCAACCCGGCAACGAAATTGATGTGTACCTAAGGCCATTAGTTGAAGAACTTTTACAGCTGTGGAATGAAAATGGTGTACGTACGTGGGATGAGCACAGACAGGAGGAATTTAACCTTAAGGCGTTGCTGTTCGTGACCATCAATGATTGGCCCGCTCTCAGTAACCTTTCAGGATAGACAAACAAAGGATACCACGCATGCACGCACTGTTTAGATGACACTGAAAGTATATACCTGGACAAATGCAGGAAGAATGTGTACCTGGGTCATCGTCGATTTCCTCCGACCAACCATCAATGTCGAAAGAAAGGCAAGCATTTCAAAGGCGAGGCAGATCACCGGAAGAAGCCCGCCATGCGCACCGGTGATCACGTGCTTGTTATGGTCAATGATTTACACTGCGTAATCTTTGGAAAGGGTCCCGGTGGACTAGCTGTTCCGAATGACGCTGAGGGACACGCACCGATGTGGAAGAAGAAATCTATATTTTGGGACCTACCCTACTTGAAAGACCTAGAGGTCCGCTCCTCAATCGACGTGATGCACGTGACGAAGAACCTTTGCGTGAACCTGCTAGGCTTCTTGGGCGTGTATGGGAAGACAAAAGATACACCTGAGGCACGGGAGGACCTGCAACGTTTGCACGAAAAAGACGGCATGCCTCCGAAGCAGTATAAAGGTCCTGCCAGCTACGCTCTTACGAAAGAAGAGAAAGAAATCTTCTTTGAATGCCTGCTCAGTATGAAGGTCACGACTGGCTTGTCGTTGAATATAAAGGGAATAATAAATATGCCAGAGAAAAAGTTTTAGAACCTAAAGTCTCATGACTGCCACGTGATTATGATGCAACTGCTTCCGGTTGCATTGAGGGGGCTTCTACCGGAAAACGTCCGATTAGCCATTGTGAAGCTATGTGCATTCCTCAATGCAATCTCTCAGAAGGTGATCAATCCAGAAATTGTACCAGGGCTAAGGAGTGATGTGGCACAATGTCTTGTCAGTTTCGAGCTGGTGTTCCCACCATCCTTCTTCAATATCATGATGCACGTCCTAGTTCATCTAGTCGACGAGATTGTCATCCTGGGGCCCGTATTTCTACACAATATGTTCCCCTTTGAGAGGTTCATGGGAGTCCTAAAGAAATATGTCCGTAATCGCGCTAGGCTAGAAGGAAGCATCTCCATGGGCCATCAAACAGAGGATGTTATCGGGTTTTGTGTTGACTTCATTCCTGGCCTTAACAAGATAGGTCTCCCTAAATCGCGGTATGAGGGGAGACTGACTGGAAAAGGCACTCTTGGAAGAGACTCAATAATATGCAGGGATGGATATTCTTGGTCTCAAGCACACTACACAGTTCTACAGAACTCTACCTTGGTGACCCCGTATGTCGATGAACACAAGAATAGTCTGCGCTCCAAACACCCAGAGCAGTGCGACGACTGGATTACATGTGAACACATTAGGACTTTCAGCAGTTGGTTGGAAACACGTCTCAGAGGTGACAACACTGTTTGTGATGAGTTGTACTTGTTGTCCAGGGGACCATCTTTGACTGTATTGACTAACAAAGGATACGAGATAAATGGGAATACATTTTACACGATCCCCCAAGATCAAAAGAGCACCAACCAAAACAGCGGTGTCCGCTTTGATGCAGCAACCGAGATCGGAAAGGATACATATTATGGTTACATAGTGGACATATGGGAACTTGACAAGGGACCTGATTTTAAGGTCCCTTTGTTTAAGTGCAAATGGGTCAATCTATTAGGCGGCGGGGTACAAGTAGACCCACAGTACGGAATGACAACAGTGGATCTGAAAAATCTTGGGTACACTGACGAACCGTTCGTCCTAGACAATGCTGTGGCACAGGTTATCTATGTGAAGGACATGTCTACCAAACCGAGAAAAAGAAAAGATAAGGAAGCGAATACATCATACGATGAGCCAAAGCGCCACATAGTTCTTTCAGGAAAAAGGGACATCCTGGGAGTGGACGGCAAGACAGACATGTCTGAAGATTATGAAAAGTTTCATGAAATTCCTCCCTTCAATGTCAAGGCTGACCAAAGCATCCTGATAAACAATGAAGATTATCCATGGTTACGGCGCAATAAGCAAATGACACAAGCGAAGAAAAAGTGAAGACTTTCTCCCGCAACTTTGTAACACACGAACATGCTACCATTGTCCGTTTTGTACATGCACATGCTATGTGGGTGAAATTATGATACCATCCCAACTTTCAACTTTTTCAGAGTTCATTTGAAATGCTTTCATGTCTTATGGTTCGGCCCTCGTAATACCATGACCATTAGTCCCTGGCCCATGCCAACTTTCAAACCGGGACTAAATTATGTGAAGATTTTTATAGTAAAGTTAATCACAAAATAAAATAAATAAAGCAACAAAGAAAACAAAAAAACTAAAAATATGTTTTCAAATTTGAAAACTAATGGCACTAACAGAAAGTTTATATTTTTTCTAAAACTAGTGGCACTAACAGAAAGTTTATAATTTTGCTAACGTAAAAGCAAACAGAATTAAAAATTAAAGCAAAAAACAAAAGAAAATAAATAATGCAAAAAACAAATCAAAGAAAGGAAAAACTACTTTTATAGTAAAGTTAATCACAAAATAAAATTTGAAAACTAATGGCATTAAAAAAAGTTTATAATTTTTCTAAAACTAAAAGCATAAAGAATTAAAAAATGAAGCAAAAAACAAAATAAAATAAATAAAGCAACAAAAAAACAAAAAATCCCACCTACTGGGCCACCACGGCCTGAATACGACTAGAAACCCTACCATGGGCCAGGATTCAGGCGCGCAGCAGGCCCAGTAGGCCCACATGCATTGCAGTGACAGATTAGGCCCGAAAGCCTGCAGTTGAGAGGAGCTCGGGAGGGTGGGCGCAGCAACACTTATAAACCACTCCCGAGCCCTCTCAACTAGCGAGGTAGGACTAAACTTTTGGGCGCGGGGCAGCACAAGGCCATTGGTCCCGGTTGGTGGCACCAACCGGGACCAAAGGCCGCCGCTTCCCGCCCTTTGGGCTGCTGAAAATTGGCATTTGGTCCCGGTTGGTGGCACCAACCGGGACTAAAGGTGGCATTAGTCCCGGTTGGTTTCATGAACCGGGACCAATGCTCTGGCTATATAAGCCAACACTTGTGAAATTCTCGATTCAGTTCGATCGATCTCCTCGTCCTCTCCTCCGATGACGCCGCCAGGCTGCTCCTCGTCCTCGTCGCCGCCGAGCCCTCCGGACCACGTCGTCACCTCCCTGAGCCCGCGCCGTCCTCATCGCCGGCATCCCTGAGACTGCCGCCCTCGTCCCCGTCGCCGCGTGCCTCCCCGAGCCTGCCTCCTTGTCCCCGTCACCGTGTGCCGCCTCGAGGCTGCCGTCCCCGTCACCGCGTGCCGCCCCGAGCCCGCCGTCCTCGTCGCCGGACTCCAGCCGTCGCCGCCCCCCTCAAAGTGAGCCCCCCTCTCGAGTGCCACTCTTGCGCCTGAGCGCCCCTTGCTCCGCCCCTGCTCCATGGTCGCCGCCGGCCCCGATGCATTGAAGAGCAGAAGGAGAGGAGAAGTAGAGGAGAGGAGAAGTGGAGCAGAAGCAACGCGCTGTCCACTTTTCTGAATTTTTTGGAATTTCTGAATATTTTTTGTCCATATAGAAGGTGTTTGATGAAATGCTAGATGGCTTTGGGCATTTTTGGAATTTTTAATTTTTTTTTGTGGTGAGGTACTGATGCAAGACAAAGGCGATGGCAAAATTTCAGAATTTTTGGAGAGGTTTAGAATAGGTTTTCAACAAGTTATTTGAATCTGATTCAAATTTCATTTGAATGAAATTTGAAAATTTTGAACTATGGATCAGAAGGTTTTTGGTGAAACGGATTGTGGGTACTGTCATGAAGTTGGAGTAATTTTTCTGGTTGTAAAAGAGTTAGGAAAATTAAGAATATGCTAAATATGTCAAAAATGTTTTTTTCATATGATGTTTTTTTCATATATGTATTCATTTTTTATTTAGGTTGTTAATTAGTAGATATCGATTTTAGGTTAGTGTAGAGGAAAAAGTAAAATAAGGAAAAGGAAGAAAAGAGGAAGAAGGAAGAAGAAGAAGAAGAAAAGGAAGGAGTTGAAAAAGGAAAATAAGAAGAGGAAGACTTCTTTTTTTTCTTTGATCTTCTCCTCTATTCCTTTCTTCTTCTCCTCTATTTTGTTCTTCGATCTTTTTTCCTCTTCTTACATGAGGGTGGGGGGGTCGATATACCCCCTCTCTGATAACTTCGACATGAGGGGGGAGTCACCAAGGGTTCGAGGGGCGAGGGTCGGAAACTATAGGGTAGAGGTTCAAGGGTCACCGAGGGTTCGAGGGGCGAGGGTCGGGAACTAGGGTAGAGGTTCGAGGGTCACCGAGGGTTCGAGGGGCGAGGGTCGGGAACTAGGGTAGAGGTTCGAGGGTCACCAAGGGTTCGAGGGTCGTCGAGGGGTCGAGATGTTGCCTAGTGTCAAAGTATTAAAGATCCATGGCTTCATCATTAGATGGAAGTAACCGGGGCATGATGGTACGAAGTTGTGCAAAGTTGTTTTGGAACGGAGTTCCGGATAGAATAATTCGCCTTTTTGTACGAATTTAAGCAAAGGCCTTCCAAATAGGGATATTCAGAAGGCTCTTGCTGAACTTTGTACGAAAAAGCGAGTTATCCTATCCGGGACTCCGTTCCAAAACAACATTGTAGACTTTGTACCATCATGCGCCTGTTACTTTCCTAGTGTCAAAGTATTGAAGAAATCCATGGCTTCATCATTAGCCGGAAGTAACCAGGGCATGACGAAGTCCTCCAAAGTTATTTTGGAATGGTGTCGCGGATAGGATAATTTGCCTTTTTGTATGAATTTCAGCAAAGGCCTTCCAAATAACGATATTTGGAAGGTGTTGCTGAACTTTGTACCAAAAAGCGAATTATCTTATCTGGGACTCCGTTCCAAAATAACTTTGGAGAGCTTCGTACCATCATGCACATGTTACTTTTGCCTAATGATGAGGACATGGTTTTGTTGAATCCTTTGACACTAGGCAACCTTCCGACCCCTCGACGATCCTCTCGAACATGAGAGGAAGAACAGGATAAAAAAGAAGAGGAAGAAGAAAAAAAAAGAGGAGAAGAAAGAATAGAGGAGTTCTTCTCCTCTATTCTTTCTTCTCCTCTTTTTTTTCTTCTTCTTCCTCTTTTTTTATCGGGAACGAGGGTCGTCGAGGGACATATAGATGTAGTGTCGTCGTTGTCGATATATACCACCTCCCGATAGCTTCAACACGTGGGTGGGGGGTCGAGGCCACTAATTAATACATATGATTCCTTACTATGATTAGGTAGCTAGTTCTATGTTTGGCACTAATATATCCATCTGTCATGTTTGAATAATAATTGCCATGTTGTAAATATTTGTAGAAACTATGGACACCGCCCGAGACGAAGCAAAAGAAGTGTTATTGAGGGACATAATCGCAGAAGGAAGTGATGCCGTCTCGTTGTTTCTCAATGACACCGATGGTCTGGAAGTAGAGGGTGAAGAAGCTGGCTACGGTGACCTAATGCCGGTGCAAGAAGAAGAACATGAGGACGGCTCCGGTGACCCAATGGTAGTGCAAGAAGGAGACCGTGATGACGGCTCCGGTGACCGAACCGAGTCAGGCCAGGTATATACATTAGTTAAGCCTGTGCTAACTAGCTGATTGATGCATTAATTGTATTGGTATGTACACATATTAATTAAGTCTTTGTTCTTTTTTCTAGCCCTCCGGATCGATCACAACTTCGGTAAAGAGACGAGGCCCGAAGAAAAAGTTGAGCTCGGATGAAAAGTTTGAGATCATAGCAATCGCGCCCGATGGCCAATCGATTGAACCCCTCCGGACAAAGAACGCATTTGTTGCTCAGTGCGGGGTTCTGGTTAGGGACAAGATCCCGATAAGCATCCAGCAATGGTTTAAGCCGACTACAGAAGACCCTGAGGTGTCTTATGTCAATGATATGCAGAAAAATGATCTTTGGACTGAGCTGAAGCCAAATTTCACCCTACCGCCAGAGGATAATCCAGAGAACCCAGTTAAAGAGCGATTAATCAAGTCTTTTGCTCTTAAGAGGATGGCAGAACTATTCAGGTGGTGGAAGAAAGAGCTGAATAAGTTTGTCGAAAATAATGAGACACCAGAATTCAAGGGCAGATATGAGAAGATCAGAGATCACTGGCCCGCATTTGTGGCCCACAAGACATCGGAAAAGAGTAAGAAGATGTCAGCGACAAACAAGCAAAATGCTGCGAAGAAGATGCTTCACCATTGCACGGGGTTAGGTGGCTACCTCGTAGCCCGGCCTAAGTGGGCCAAGACTGAGAATGATCTGGTTGATAAAGGGATCGAACCAGAGACAATTAGCTGGCCAGACCGTTGTTGGACTTGGTTCTTCGGGTCTGGCGGAACCTTGGACCCTGTAACAGGGAAGTGCATTTGGACGAACGATCAAATGGACATACTAGTCAGGAAGCTTAAGCAGTATATCGAAGCAGCGCAGCAAGGGAAGTTCTTTCCAGACAGAGAGAACGACGAGCTCACAATGGCCCACGGGAATTCTGAGCACCCTGGACGGACACGAGGCACGCCCGGCTCCATTCTGTGGAAGGTTGGGTTTCCGGACGCAGGCGGTTACAAATCCCATGAGAGGAGGAAGAAAGTGCAGCAGACCCAAATGCAGGCGCTGCAAGCAAGGGTAGACGCGATAGAGGAACGAGAAGCAAATCGCAGCAAACGTACTACCGAAGCCTCCCCCGAAGCTACCCCACCATCTCAGCGCAGAAGCAGCATGGCTTCCACCGAGCTGCTTCAGCCGGAGCATGCCTTGAAGGCTCCTGCCAGCTATCCCGTGGATGCTATCACGGAGTCTCAAAATTGCCACCTTATGACGCAATGGATGAATTTGAAGGTCAAGGCGGCTGTTGGCTCTGTTTATCCTACCGAACCCAGCGCAACTTTTCACTGCCCGCCGATTCCAGAAGGATATGCTAGGGTGATGGTGGATGAAATAACGGAGGGATTCGAGGACCTCTAGCTTGACCACCCTACCAGTGAAGGGGAGACTCGGCTGGGGTCTGCTCTGAAGACTCCATGCCTATGGCGGAAGGAGCTCATCAACCTTCCGAACTGGACGCCTCCGCCTCCTCCTCCTCCTTCGGCGAGTCAGGGCACTCCGCCTCCTCCACCGCCTCCTCCTCCGGCGAGTGACGATCAGGGCCCTCGGCCGGCTCCTTCTCCGGCGCGTGGCGGCACTCCGCCTCCTTCTCCGCCTGCGCCGAGCGCCCGAGCAGCCAGCCTCCTCCTTCTCCGCCTCGTCAGCAAGGGCGGAAGAGACCTGCCGCCGCTCCAGCTGCTCCGGCGCGTCATAGTCCTTCTCCTCCGCCTCGTAAGCAAGTAAAGAAGACAACCGCTCCGTCTTCTCGGTCGGCGTCTAGCAGTACAACCAGAGGCGGGAGGACATACAGATTCGGTCCTTCTCTGAAGACTCAAGAGAAGTTACCATATGAGAGGACCCCGGAGGAGAATGCCGAGATCGCGCGAACCGAAGTGGATGACTGGTTTCAAGGGTTGAGAGCAAAGAGACATCCACCTCCGGAGGAGAAGGTAGATCCGGTGAAAGTGAAGCACACTCTGGCTGCCCTGGCAAAAGCACCCAAGTCTCCGCCAAAAGGCAACTATGAGCGCATTATTGCAAAGACATGGCCGAAGCGGAGCGGTCGGGAAGTACAGTCAATGATCAAAGGCTGAAAGAACGACGAGCAGCTAGGAAACAAATTGCCATGCTCGGCGAACAAGTGAAGCAATCATGCCCCCCCTCAAGGTGCCTAGCGACATCGTCAATCCGAGGATGGTGCCCGGTTATGGCAATGTTGAAGATTACCTGCCCGACGATGTACATTATGATCCCATGGAGGTGCAGATACACAGATACGAGTACGGGAAGCCTCTCGTCAAAGATGAAAAATCTTTAACAACGATGATGCGAAGATTACATGATTGGTACTTGAAAATCTGCAGAGAGTGTGGGGGGAAGAGTACTTTGTATGCGAGAGTTAAACCGGAGCATGACCTCGTTGGAATTGAACTGTTGCCTATTCCATTTGAGGAGTTCTATCAGTTTTTCAATCAATTAGCCCTCGATAAAACAACAATCACCTGCTACTGTCTGTAAGTACTACTACTTCTGTCATTAAGTCTCTCTATATAGCTCATCTCTTTCATTGCATGTTTTTATAATTATCCTCACTATATTATGCAGAATGAAGATCGCCGAATTGAAGAAAAGACAAATCAGTGATATTGGGTTCGTTAACACATATCTCATAGATGCAACTGAGGTTCAACATCGTCCCAGAGATACCGAGGCCAACTTGCTACGATCATTCAAAAAAACAGAAAACAAAGATATAATACTCTTTCCTTACAACTTCAAGTGAGTGTTACTGTCTTGTGCATATTCGGTTTCCCTTATATATTAGTCCAGGTTATAGTAATGTAATTGATGAGTTATGCATGCGTGTGCAGTTTCCACTATATTCTCCTAGAGATTAGGCTTGAGCAGGGAGTAGTAACCATCTTGGACTCTAAACGAAAAGATCCCCAGGAGTATGCGGACATGACTGAAATCCTCAAGAAGTAAGTTAAATCGATCATTATCCACCATATCAGCAACTTTGTTCATTTCCTGATATCAAGTAATTGTTTTCTTTGTCTGGCAGGGTTTGGAGAAAATTCACCAAAAAAGTTCCGGGACTGCCGAAGGAGCTGGAATTTAGACACCTGAAAGTAAGTACTATAGTAGCATGTTCTGCGCATCTCCTAGTGATTCAAGCGCTAGTTTCATCAATACCATTTAGCATTCTTGCTTATCAGTTTGATTGACCTCTATTTCTTGTAAAGTGGTTGTGGCAGGAAAAAGGGAATGATTTCTGTGGATACTACGTTTGCGAGTCCATCCGCCACACGACCTCTGAGCGGGGAGGGTACTCTGACGAACAATATGAAGTACATAAATAACAACATTCACAATTTTATTTTATTACCATCATTTGTATTGAGTTTCATTCATTCATATATATATATATATATATATATATATATATATATATGTATTGACCCCCTTCTTCAAATTAGATGTTTCGGAAGCGGGATGAACTCCTAGCACCAGCTCGCATGCGAGCAATTCAAGAGGAATTGGCGGCATTTTTCTTGACCAAGTGATCGCTGAAGACGGAGAATACTATGTGGACCATGAGTCCGTATGATTATATTTGTAAGAGATAATTATTGTATATATGTAGCCGGTAGTGTCGGATAGATATACGAGAACTTGTTGTTCGACCAATCTCTCGGAGAAGGAGAGGTGGTCGATATCACTTCTCTCTATATGCATATATGTTCATGACGATCTTCTATTTCCTTCATTTGCTTACTAGCTAACTAGCGTGTCTAGTCCTCTCTATACATATGTATAGTACGTAGCGTCGACCAAGCACGGGCATAAGAGAGGACACTTCTCTCTATTAATTATAGCTAGCTAACACAATATATGAAACACCTAAATTAACCCCCCAAAACCCCCAAACCACCCCCCAAAACCCCCAAACCACCCCCCCTTCAAAAAAAAAAAACCCCAGCCACAGAAATGCTGACGCGTGGATCCCTATTGGTATCGGTTGGTGCCACCAACCGGGACCAAAGGGTCTCCTGCCTGGGCTCTACGCACTGCCCACGTGGAGGCCCATCAGTCCCGGTTCTGGATTGAACCGGGACTAAAGGTACAGGGCATTAGTACCAACACTTTAGTCCCGGTTCAGGAACCAGGACTAAAGGCCCTTACAAACTGGGACTATAGGCCCTTTTTCTACCAGTGCCATGACTTAGCCCAAAGGGGAGTTGGTCGGAGTGGCCGAGAGAGTGTCATGGCAGTAGATCGGTTTTGTCGGAGCACCTTTGGTCCACCCGAATGGGAGTGCGAGGCCATGGGTTCCGTGGTGTGGGTACATTGTACTAACCTCTGCAGAGTGTATATGAAATCTATCGATAGCCGCGCTCGCGGATAAGGGCCCAGTTCGTGTTGGTTCCACTGCGAGTCAACAATATTAATAATAATGTGTTTAATAACAACCCCGGTTCGATGAGGAGATAAGTTGGTTGTGATCGCCGGAAAGATCACCGTTTGAGACCAAGTGTTGGCCATGGTTGTGATCGCCAGAATGATCACCGTGGTATCAAGGATACCGAGTTTTTGGATATTCGGGATGTTGTGCGAGAATCATGGGTAAAGATCAAGCTCCTTGTGGTCATTTAATGATTACTACGGTATTGTTTATACCAAGCTTGATTTGATCCTGAGATGATCGTGTGATGTCCGAGGATGGTAATCGATGCATGTGATGGTTACAAAGTAACCCGAGCAGAATAAATAGTGCATATAGTGTCATCATGTTGCTTGCTAGTATCGTCAGATTTATATGCTCATGTTGTTCTAGCTGTATCATGTTCATATTGTTGCTGCCATGTTATCCTGATGACCTCATGAATATTTCCTGCTTAACCTGTAATTGCCATGTTGTTGTTTGTCTTGAATGCTTCTGGTTATTGTGAGCTTGCAAGTACATTCAATGTACTGTCCTGGCGTGTCATGCCAGTTTGCAGGTCATGCCGGATTTGAATGCTTGTTTATCGTGGATTCTTTGTTTGCGAGCTAGGATAACCGTTCCAGCCAGAGTCCATGCGGAGTGGAGTTCACCACCATTGTTGTTGTTCCGCTGCTAGAGTTATTCCGCTGCTTCGAGTTGTTCTAGTGCTTGCTTAGAGCAACTAAGGATGGCGTAGTGTCGCCGTGCCGATGTTATTCATTGTAATATCGGAGACCTTGTAATCATATTCATGTAATAATAGAAAGCTGGTTTGTTCTATGCTAAGCAGTTCCGTATTCCAGAAGACTTCTCCTTGATCTCTGGGTTGGAATACAGGGCGTTCCGGTTTCTCTGAGCCAGGGTGCCACAGGCTTGGTATCAGAGCAGGTCTAGCTGTAGGATGCCCTAGCCCGTGCGAACGTTAGAAAGCGGTAGTATAGACCCCAGTTGGTTTGTTGCACTTGATTGTCGCATTTGTTTGTCGCATAGCATGCATATAGATTGTTATTTTGTCACTAGCGGTTATTCTTGTGAGTGTAGGTGGCATCGTTTTCAGTCCACCGCCTGCACCATCTTTCTTAGCATGCCTGCTCCTCGGTGTGATGCGACCACCTCATCATCCATGCCCTCCATCTCGTTCCCTTGGCAATCCTTGCTGATCTTTGTTATCAGAAAAGGGCAATGCCAATAAACCCAGTCTTCCACTGTTATCTTGCCATGTCATTTCATTCTTTGGACGGGTACGATTCCCTTCGTGCGCTTGATGATGAGGTGGTCGTGACTTTTGTGTCTCGCTACTGGATCGTCAAGTCCTTCCTCACCTGTGTATCCATCCAAATCAAGCCACTATTCAGCCAGTGCTTGGTGTAGCTTCGGTTACGCCAAATCCTTCCACACATGGATATAATTTTCGTGCACACCGCCACAGCATAATAGACCGTAATACCGGAGTTTCCGTGCGATTTATGTGCTGAGGTGTGCATGCATATTCTGGTGTGAGTAGCAGTAATATGTGATGATTGCTTGATTAATTATATTAGTAGTATGTTTGTGTGCTTTTGTTTTAGTCGTTTCTTTTGTTTCTTTCTTTGGGCCTTCGGTGTTACAAATTTTTCCCCTATTAAAGTTGCTCGTCAGCCGACACCGGACCCGAAGAGTCAGCAAGAAATGCATATATTTGGAAACTCAGCTAAACAGAATGGAATTGTCAGTAGACTACAGTGAAATTGGAAATAGCTCGTCTGAATACAAAAGAAATCCTGGATGGAATGTCTGTATAAAGTTTGCATTAACATGCACTCCTCATAGCAGAAATGATCAAATCAGCAAGAAGATAAATTGTGTGCAAGGTTGACAAAATATTATCAAAGGTATGGCTCAGATACAAGTTTAATTTTTCGTTGAGCATGATTTTGGAACCCGATGTACCTGGAAGCAAGAAAAAATATGGCATGTACTCAGAAAGGAGGATAGTCCTGCAAAACCCTGTTTCATACAAGAAATCAATAACAAAACTATTAAGATGGTTATATACGTGGAAATCGGTCCACATATCACAATAAGAAGCTTCTGGTGTAAGCAACCCAATCTTCCCTCACAAGATACCCAGGAAGCTTCCAAGGCAAGATTCATCTATCTTCCTCAGTATGATATATGGATGATTTCCCGTACAAGGTACTCTGCCTTCTTCAGTAAGCAACTACAAAGCTTCCGGCATAAGGTACTGAGCCTTTCCCCAGCAAAGTCTTTAAGGGGGTAAGCTTCTGAAGCACGATACCCAGTCTTCTTCAGCAAGCTGTCTGATGAAAGATTCAAGCACAATCCCGCCAATCTTCCTCAATAAGACATTGGTACAAGGTAGTACACTGTGAATTGTTAACATATGGCAGTGAATCCCAGGAATCAGATCCGCAAAATTTTGGTCAGAAGCAAGAATCAGTCAGAATACACGTCTGTCTCGAGAATCAGATTCTCATATATATACGGTGAGCATACCACCAAGATCTTACAAGTCACTCAGATGAGGATCTGACAACCACGTGAGGATGGTTAAGAGAAGAAAGCCAGTATACACCGTCGTGTGACAAAGGATTATGAGGATTGACCACATCAATGAGTTCAATGCAAGTACCTGTGAACCTGGAAAATGATCCTGATGAGCCCTTGTCCCCTTTTTCTCCAATGACGGGACCACGCCTGTGATCTAAGCTGTTTTTAGCTATCCGGGGTAGATGCCGATTTTTATTTCTCTCTTCAACGACTGCCACGAGTTCTATCGTGGGTTTGTCACGGCAGATGTCCTCGTGAAAGGACTTAGTTGTGGAGCTATTGCAACGGGTTAGCTTAAAGGGGTTAAACCGGACAAGGGGACACGGGAGTTTATACTAGTTCGGCCCCTTCGATGAAGGGAAAAGCATACGTCTAGCTGTGATTGGTATTGCTAGGGTTTCGAAGGCCAGGGAGCGAATCCGCTTTGTCTGGCTTTCGTGTTGTTGTTGTCTGTCTCAAGACCGCGGCCGGGCCGTCCCTTTATATGTTGGGGAACATAGCAGAAATTCAAAATTTTCCTACGTATCACCAAGATCTATCTATGGAGAAACTAGCAACGAGGGGAAGGAGAGTGCATCTACATACCCTTGTAGATCGCTAAGCGGAAGCGTTCAAGTGAACGGGGTTGAAGGAGTCGTACTGGTCGTGATTCAAATCACCGGAGATCGTAGTGCCGAACGGACGGCACCTCCGCGTTCAACACACGTACAGCCCGGTGACGTCTCCCACGCCTTGATCCAGCAAGGACAGAGGGAGAGGTTGAGGAAGACTCCATCCAACAGCAGCACAACGGCGTGGTGGTGGTGGAGGAGCGTGGCAATCCCGCAGGGCTTCGCCAAGCACCAAGGGAGAAGAGGAGGAGGAGAGGCAGGGCTGCACCAAGAGGAGGAGTTCTCATGTCTTATGGGCAGACCCAGGCCTCTATTTATATAGGGGAAAGGTAGGGCTGCGCCCCCTTTAGGGTTTCCCACCCCTAGGGGCGGCGGCCAGCCCTAGATGGGTTTTGGGGTGCGGCCAAGAGGGGAGGGGAGAGGGAGGCGCACCAATATGGGCCCTAAGGCCCATAACCCCTTAGGGTTTGCCCCTTCTCCCCCTCTAGCCGCATGGGCCATGGTGGGATGCGCCCTAGCCCACCTAGGGTCTGGTGCCCTCTCATACTTGGCCCATGTATGCCTCTGGAGCATGTGTCCCCACCTGGTGGACCCCCGGGACCCTCCCGGTGGTCCCGATACATTACCGATATCGCCCGAAACTTTTCCGGTGACCAAAACAGGACTTCCCATATATAAATCTTTACCTCCGGACCATTCTGGAACTCCTCGTGACGTCCGGGATCTCATCCGGGACTCCGAACAACATTCGGTTACCACATACAAGCTTCCTTTATAACCATAGCGACATCGGACCTTAAGTGTGTAGACCCTACGGGTTCGGGAGACATGCAGACATGACCGAGACGTTCTCCGGTCAATAACCAACAGCGGGATCTGGATACCCATGATGGCTCCCACATGTTCCACGATGATCTCATTGGATGAACCATGATGTCAAGGACTTAATCAATCCCGTATTCAATTCCGTTTGTCTATCGGTATGTTACTTGCCCGAGATTCGATCATCGGTATCCAATACCTTGTTCAATCTCGTTACCGGCAAGTCACTTTACTCGTTCCGTAACACATCATCCCGTGATCAACTCCTTGGTCACATTGCGCATATGATGATGTCCTACCGAGTGGGCCCAGAGATACCTCTCCGTTTACACAGAGTGACAAATCCCAGTCTCGATCCGCATAAAACAATAGATACTTTCGGAGATACCTGTAGTGCACCTTTATAGTCACCCAGTTACGTTGTGACGTTTGATACACCCAAAGCACTCCTACGGTATCCAGGAGTTACACGCTCTCATGGTCAAAGGAAGAGATACTTGACATTGGCAAAGCTCTAGCAAACGAACTACACGATCTTTGTGCTAGGCTTAGGATTGGGTCTTGTCCATCACATCATTATCCTAATGATGTGATCCCGTTATCAACGACATCCAATGTCCATAGCCAGGAAACCATGACTATCTGTTGATCACAACGAGCTAGTCAACTAGAGGCTCACTAGGGACATATTGTGGTCTATGTATTCACACATGTATTACGATTTCCGGATAATAAAGTTATAGCATGAATAAAAGACTATTATCATGAACTAAGAAATATAATAATAACACTTTTATTATTGCCTCTAGGGCATATTTCCAACAGTCTCCCACTTGCACTAGAGTCAATAATCCAGTTCACATCGATATGTGACTAACACCCAAGAGTTCTGGGTTTGATCATGTTATGCTTGTGAGAGAGGTTTTAGTCAACGGGTCTGAACCTTTCAGATCCGTGTGTGCTTTACAAATCTCTATGCCATCTCCTAGATGTAGCTACCACGTTCTGTTTGGAGCCATTCCAAATAACTGTTCCACTTGGAGCTATTCTAAATTGTTGCCCCATAATACGTATCCGGTATCTCTACTTAGAGATATCCGGATAGGTGTTAAGCTTGCATCGACGTAACCTTTACGACGAACTCTTTTACCACCTCCATAATCGAGAAAATTCCTTAGTCCACTAGTTACTAAGGATAACTTTGACCGCTGTCGTGTGATCTATTCATGGATCACTCTTGCACCCCTTGACTAACTCATGGCAAGGCACACTTCAGGTGCGGTACACAGCATAGCATACTGAAGAGCCTATGTCTTAAGCATAGGGGACGACCTTCGTCCTTTCTCTCTATTCTGCCGTGGTCGAGCTTTAAGTCTTAACTTCATACCTTACAACTCAGGCAAGAACTCCTTCTTTGACTGGTCCATCTTGAACACCTTCAAGATCATGTCAAGGTATGTGCTCATTTGAAAGTATTATTAAGCATTTTGATCTATCCTTATAGATCATGATGCTCAATGTTCAAGTAGCTTAATCCAGGTTTTCTATTGAAAAACACTTTCCAAATAACCCTCTATGCTTTCTAGAAATTCTACGTCATTTCTGATCCATAACAATATGTCAACAACATATACTTATCAGAAATTCTATAGTGCTCCCACTCACTTATTTGGAAATACAAGTTTCTCATAAACTTCGTATAAACCCAAAATCTTTGATCATCTTATCAAAGTACACATTCCAACTCCGAGATGCTTACTCCAGTCCATGGAAGGATCGCTAGAGCTAGCATACCTTTTAGCATCCTTAGGATCGACAAAACCTTTCTGATTGTATTACATACAACCTTTCCTTACGAAAGTTGGTAGGGGAACTCGTTTTGACATCCATCTGCCAGATTTCATAAATGCAGCTTATGCTAACATGATTCCGACGGACTTAAGCATCGCTACGGATGAGAAAATCTCATCGTAGTCAACTCCTTGAACTTGTGAAAAAAAACTCTTCGCCACAAGTCGAGCTTCATAGACGGTGACATTACCGTCCACGTCCGTCTTCTTCTTAAAGATCCATTTATCTCAATGGCTTGCCGATCATCGGGCAAGTACACCAAAGTCCATGCTTTGTCCTGATACATGGATCCTATCTCGGATTTCATGGTTTCTAACCATTTATCGAAATTTGGGCCCACCATCGCTTCTCCATAGCTCGTAGGTTCATTGTTGTCTAGCAACATGACCTTCAAGACAGGATTACTGTACCACTCTGAAGTAGTACGCATCCTTGTCATCCTACGATGTTTGGTAGTGACTTGATCTGAAGTCTCATGATCACTATCATAAGCTTTTACTTCAATTGGTGTAGGTGCCACGGGAACAACTTCCTATGCCCTGCTACACACTTGTTGACGGTTCAATAACCTCATCAAGTCTCCACCATCCTCCCACTCAATTTTCTGAGACAAACTTTTCCTCGAGAAAGGACCCGATTCAAGAAACAATCTTATTGCTTTCAGATCTGAATTAGGAGGTATACCCAACTGTTTTGGGTGTCCTATGAAGATGCATTTTATCCGCTTTGGGTTCGAGCTTATCAGCCTGAAACTTTTTCACATAAGCGTCGCAGTCCCAAACTTTTAAGAAATGACAGCTTAGGTTTCTCTAAACCATAGTTCTTACGGTGTCATCTCAACGGAATTATGTGGTGCCCTATTTAAAGTGAATGTGGTTGTCTGTAATGCCCAACCCATGAACAATAGTGGTAATTCGATAAGAGACATCATGGTATGCATCATATCCAATAGGTTGCAACTATGATGTTCGGACACACCATCACACTATGGTGTTCTAGGCGGTATTGATTGCGAAACAATTTCCACAATGTCTTAATTGTGTGCCAAAACTCGTAACTCAGATATTCATCTCTATGATCATATCATAGATATTTTTTATCCTATTGTCACAATGATCTTCTACTTCACTCTGAAATTACTTGAACCATTCAATAATTCAGACTTGTGTTTCGTCAAGTAAATATTCTCAACATCTACTCGAATCATCTGTGAAGTAAGAACATAACGATATTCACTGCATGCCTCAGTACTCATTGGACTGCACACATCAAAATGTATTACTTCCAACAAGTTGCTTTCTAGTTCCATTTTACTGAAAACGAGGCTTCCAGTCATCTTGCCCATGTGGTGTGATTTGCATGTCTCAAGTGATTCAAAATCAAGTGAGTTCAAACGGTCCATTTGCATGGAGTTTCTTCATGCATATACACCAATAGACACGGTTCGCATGTCTCAAACTTTTCAAAAACGAGTGAGTCCAAAGATCCATCAACATGGAGCTTCTTCATGCGTTTTATACCAATATGACTTACATGGCAGTGCCACAAGTAGGTGGTACTATCATTACTATCTTATTACTTTTGGCATGAACATGTGTATCACTATGATCGAGATTCAATGAACCATTCATTTTAGGTGCAAGACCATTGAAGGTATTATTCAAATAAACAGAGTAACCATTATTCTCCTTAAATGAATAACCGTATTGCGATAGACATAATCCAATCATGTCTATGCTCAACGCAAACACCAATCTCGATGATAGAGTGAGCGTGCGATGCTTGATCATATCAACATTGAGAACACTTCCAACACATATCGTTAGCTCACCTTTATCTAGTCTCTGTTTATTCCGTAGCTTTTATTTCGAGTTACTAACACTTAGCAACCGAACCGGTATCTAATACCCTGGTGTTACTAGGAGTACTAGTAAAGTACACATGAACATAATGTATATCCAATATACTTCTATCGACCTTGCCAGCCTTCTCATCTACCAAGTATCTATGGTAATTCTGCTCCAGTGGCTGTTCCCTTTATTACAGAAGCACTTAGTCTCGGGTTTGGGTTCAACCTCGGGTTTCTTCACTGGTGCAGCAGCTGATTTGCCGTTTCATGAAGTATCCCTTTGTTCCCTTGCCCTTCTTGAAACTAGTGGTTTCACCAACCATCAACAATTGATGCTCCTTCTTGATTTCTACTTTCGCGGTGTCAAACATCGCGAATACCTCAAGGATCATCATATCTATCCCTGATATGTTATAGTTCATCACGAAGCTCTAGCAGCTTGGTAGCAATGTCTTTGGAGAAACATCACTATCTCATCTGGAAGATCAACTCCCACTCGATTCAAGTGATTGTTGTACTCAGACAATCTGAGCACAAGCTCAACGATTGAGCCTTTCTCCCTTAGTTTGTAGGCTAAGAAAATCGTCGGAGGGCTTATACCTCTTGACGTGGGCACGAGCCTGAAATCCTAATTTCAGCCCTCGAAACATCTCATATGTTCCGCGACGTTTCGAAAAACGTCTTTGGTGCCTCTACTTAAACCATTTAACTGAACTATCACGTAGTTATCAAAATGTGTATGTCCGATGTTCGCAACATCTACAAACAACGTTTGGGGCTCAGCTCACTGAGCGGTGCATTAAGGACATAAGCTTTCTACTGTCCGCATAATCGCTACTATCAACTTTCAACTATATTTTCTCTAGGAACATATCTAAACAGTAGAACTAAAGTGCGAGCTACGACATAATTTGCAAAAACCTTTTGACTATGTTCAGGATAATTAAGTTCATCTTATGAACTCCCACTTAGATAGACATCCCTCTGGTCATCTAAGTGATCACATGATCCGAGTCAACTAGGCCGTGTCCGATCATCACGTGAGACGGACTAGTCATCATCGGTGAACATCTTCATGTTGATCGTATCTACTATACGACTCATGCTCGACCTTTCGGTCTCCGTGTTCCGAGGCCATGTCTGCACATGCTAGGCTCGTCAAGTTAACCCTAAGTGTTTTCGCTGTGTAAAACTGTCTTACACCCGTTGTATGTGAACGTAAGAATCCATCACACCCGATCATCACGTGATGCTTAGAAGCGACGAACTGTAGCAACGGTGCACAGTTAGGGGAGAACACTTCCTTGAATTATTGCGAGGGATCATCTTATTTAGCTATCGTCGTTCTAAGTAAATAAGATGTAAAGCATGATAAACATCACATGCAATCAAATAGTGACATGATATGGCCAATATCATTTTGCTCCTTTTGATCTCCATCTTCGGGGCTCCATGATCATCGTTGTCACCGGCATGACACCATGATCTCCATCATCATGATCTCCATCATCGTGTCTTCATGAAGTTGTCTCGTCAACTATTACTTCTACTACTATGGCTAACGCGTTTAGCAATGAAGTAAAGTAATTACATGACGTTTATGTTGACACGCAGGTCATAAATAAATTAAGACAACTCCTATGGCTCCTACCGGTTGTCATACTCATCGACATGCAAGTCGTGATTCCTATTACAAGAACATGATCAATCTCATACATCACATATCATTCATCACATCCTTTTGCCCATATCACATCACAAGGCATATGCCTGCAAAAACAAGTTAGACGTCCTCTAATTGTTGTTGCAAGTTTTTACGTGGCTACTATAGGGTTTCTAGCAAGAACGTTTCTTACCTACGCGAAAACCACAACGTGATATGCCAATTTCTATTTACCCTTCATAAGGACCCTTTTCATCGAATCTGATCCAAGTAAAGTGGGAGATATAGACACCCGCTAGCCACCTTATGCAACTAGTGCATGTCAGTCGGTGGAACCAGTCTCACGTAAGAGTACGTGTAAGGTCGGTCCGGGCCGCTTCATCCCACGATGTCGCCGAATCAAGATAAGACTAGTAACGGCAAGCAAATTGACAAAATCGACACCCACAACAACTTGTGTTCTACTCGTGCATAGAAACTACACATAGACCTAGCTCATGATGCCACTGTTGGGGAACGTAGCAGAAATTCAAAATTTTCTATGCATCACCAAGATCAATCTATGGAGTAATCAAGCAACGAGGGGAAGGAGAGTGCATCTACATACCCTTGTAGATCGCTAAGCGGAAGCGTTCAAGTGAATGGGGTTGATGGAGTCGTACTCGTCGTGATCCAAATCACCAATGATCCTAGTGCCGAACGGACGGCACCTCCGCATTCAACACACGTACAGCCCGGTGACGTCTCCTACACCTTGATCCAGCAAGGGGAGAAGGAGAGGTTGGGGAAGACTCCATCCAACAGCAGCACGACGGCGTGGTGGTGGTGGAGGAGCGCGGGACTCCAGCAGGGCTTCGCCAAGCACTACGAGAGACGAGGAGGGAGAGGGTAGGGCTGCGCCAACAGGGGAGGAACTTCATCTATTGGGCTGCCCCTTTGCCTCCACTATATATAGGGGGAGAGGGAGGGCTGCGCCCCCACCTAGGGTTCCCTCCCTAGGGGTGGCGGCAGCCCTAGATCCCATCTAGGGTGGCGGCCACAAGGGGGAGAGGGGGAGGCGCACCTGAGGTGGGCCTTAGGCCCATTGCCCTAGGGTTTGCCCCCTTCCCCTCTTGGAGGCGCCTTGGGCCTTGGTGGGAGGCGCCCCACCCACCTAGGGGCTGGTCCCTTCCCACTATTGGCCCATGTAGGTCTCCGAGGCAGGTGGCCCCACCTGGTGGACCCCCGGACCCTCCGGTGGTCCCGGTATACTACCGGTGATGCCCGGAACACTTCCGGTGGCTAAAACCATACTTCCTATATATTAATCTTTACCTCCGGACCATTCCGAAACTCCTCGTGATGTCCGGGATCTCATCCAGGACTCCGAACAACATTCGGTTACCGCGTACATACTTTCCCTATAACCCTAGCGTCATCGAACCTTAAGTGTGTAGACCCTACGGGCTCGGGAGTCATGCAGACATGGCCGAGACAACTCTCCGGTCAATAACCAACAGTGGGATATGGATACCCATGTTGGCTCCCACATGCTCCACGATGATCTCATCGGATGAACCACGATGTCAAGGATTCAATCAATCCCGTATACAATTCCCTTTGTCTATCGGTACAATACTTGCCCGAGATTCGATCGTCGGTATCCTGATACCTTGTTCAATCTCGTTACCGGCAAGTCTCTTTACTCGTTCCGTAACACATCATCCCGTGATCAACTCCTTGGTCACATTGTGCACATTATGATGATGTCCTACCGAGTGGGCCCAGAGATACCTCTCCGTTTACACGGAGTGACAAATCCCAGTCTCGATTCGTGCCAACCCAACAGACACTTTCGGAGATACCTGTAGTGCACCTTTATAGCCACCCAGTTACGTTGTGACGTTTGTACACCCAAAGCACTCCTACGGTATCCAGGAGTTGCACAATCTCATGGTCTAAGGAAAGATACTTGACATTAGAAAAGCTTTAGCATACGAACTACACGATCTTTGTGCTAGGCTTAGGATTGGGTCTTGTCCATCACATCATTCTCCTAATGATGTGATCCCGTTATCAACGACATCCAATGTCCATGGTCAGGAAACCATGACTATCTATTGATCACAACGAGCTAGTCAACTAGAGGCTCACTAGGGACATATGTGGTCTATGTATTCACACGTGTATTACGATTTCCGGATAATACAGTTATAGCATGAATAAAAGACTATTATCATGAACTAAGAAATATAATAATAACACTTTTATTATTGCCTCTAGGCATATTTCCAACATTATATACATAGGTTGACGCCCGCCGGGCTACAGAGTCCCGAAGCCGGTTTATAAACGTATCCGGTTCGGCCTCTCTCTTTCTATCTTACTATACAAGTTACATGACTAGGCCGGTTTACATTTACATACTGTAACTCGCCTTTGGGCCCTCCGTAAAGCGCTAGCATCTTTACATCTTCATGGGCTTCTAATCTTCAAAGAGTCAACCCGGCTACAAGGCCGGTTTACCTCCAGTAGTAATATCCCCAACATTAGGCCCCAGATTGGTTTGAACTTGTTCATGTCAATCTTCCACACTTTAGAAAAAATCTTCTCTCTTGTCTTCGTTTTTGATCTTGTAAACCGTCGTGACGTCATACTTGAAAATTACGATAAACCGTCCTGACATCATCCATCCGTTGATATCGGAGATTTCCTTCATTTAATATATATCCAGTTGTCGAGGCGACACCTTTATTAACTTATCCATTTTTTGGACTCCTCAACTCCTGCACTTGCCATTTTTCACTTCGCCTTATAAATAGGACCGAGGGGTCATTTTCACCGTTCCCCCCCCGTGCCTCTTCGCATCGTCTTCCTCGCGCCGCTCAGCCTCTGGAACTCCGCCGCCACTGCCGACCGTCATTTCTGCTCCGACCTCGGCCGCTGCATCACCCTGAACGCACCAGAGAACTGCGGCGCCCTTCCGCTTCCTCACTAGCTCCGGTAAGTTCTCTGCTTTTTTTCACCATAGATTTGTTCTAGGGTTTCGATATTCCTCGTAGTTCTTCCGAAGTTC
Source organism: Triticum aestivum (assembly GCF_018294505.1). Lineage (NCBI taxonomy): Eukaryota > Viridiplantae > Streptophyta > Magnoliopsida > Poales > Poaceae > Triticum > Triticum aestivum. The sequence continues at coordinate 700,382,916 of NC_057812.1, read as the reverse complement.
ATCAGTGCTATTCTTCCATGTTCTTCCTTTAATAGATGGACACTTCATGCTTGATACATCTCTTACCGTAGCTTACCTACCATGATCATCATAAATCTTTATGCGCAAAGAACTGATCTGTCTGTCAAAAATTGCTTCAATTCTGCACCCCTTGAAGATCCAATTATTTTTGCTTTTCTGTCTTATCTCTAGATCCGAAAGTTTTATACATCACTGTGAAATTTGTTTCTCCTCGCACCAATATATGCAATTTGATATTGGATAAATAGTCTATGCCATTAGCCCTCTGATAAACCGGAAGATCCTATTACCTTCATAATTACGCTCCGGTTCAACAGTGCTGATCAATCCTGCACTAGCATTACCTTCTTTCTCATCATACTAGTCTCCGGGTTGTACCATTTATTATATTAGTACGTTTCTTACTCCCTTGTCTCTTGTGTATGATCATGCATAATTTATAAACTGGCCTTTCATTTTCAGTTTGTTCGCTTTGCAATGGCCAAACAATTCACTGCCTGCAACTAGGCTCGTTCCCGGGTTACTGAGGCTCAACTGGATGAGATGGTTAGCATCGGCTCACTGCCTAAGAAAACTGAGATCAAATGGCGAGCCCCAGGAACTGAGAATCCTCCAAACCCAAGACAAGGCGAAGTGGTAAACTTTGTTGACCATATAGGCTGTGGTTTCAAACCGCCAGGGTCAAAATTTTATCGAGATGTGCTTGCCAGCTTCCAACTGCATCCACAAGATATTGGTCCCAATTCAGTCTCCAACTTATGCAATTTCCATGTCTTCTGTGAAGCCTATTTACAGGAAGAACCAACTGCAGAATTGTTCCGGGATTTCTTTCACTTAAACCGGCGCACAGAGTTTGTAAATGGCCCGAATACAGAGCTTGGTGGTGTTTCGATTCAAAAGCGGAAAGAAGTGGAATTTCCTCATGCCAAACACCATAGCCACCCAAAGGAATGGAACCAAACATGCTTCTATTGCAGAGACACTTTGCCTGAAGATGAGAATCCCCTCCCCAGCTTCCGAGATAATAGATTACCCAATACTCACCCAATGCCACAACGCCCGAGCTCCTCAGAAAGGGCAAAATATGCTCCTCAAATCGCCAAGCTCCGGGCCTTTATGGAAAACGATTTAACAGGTGTGGATTTTGTACGCTTTTGCATATCCTGGAGTATCTTGCCGCTAAGCCGGCGTCCCAGTTTAATGTGCGAATATACCGGTGAGGTTGACGATCCTGAACGCCAATGCAACATCCAATTATCCGAGGAAGTAATTACTGAAGGTGTAAAGAAGATTCTGAATGAATCGAAACTGGTCTGTACTCAAACCGGCCTGAGTCCCTTCTACATCAAGAACAAACCGCCTGCTGTAAGCATTACACTTCCTCTTCATCTCTAATATCTTTGACTTATACAAGCTGTAACCCTTCTTATTTATATGTATAGGGTGATGACCCCTTCTGGGAACGGAAATCCATAGAAAAAGCGGCAAAGCCAACTGGAGACAAAGTGGCCAAGCCAACCCGCCCGAACACCAAAGCCGTAAAACGGACGTCAAAGCGGAAAACGGCTGACCGGATTAATATGGAGCTTGATGATGATACTAATGACCCAGAAGCTGAGGTAGAACTTGACTCACTTGGCTTTGTTTTTATGCATCTTGTTAACAATGATCTTCCTTAGGAGGAGGCCGAAGCTAGTCAGGCTGAGGACGTAGAGGTAATTACCCTTTCCTCCCGTTCAGACTCTATGCCAACACAAAAACCTCGCCAAACAATCCGGAAAGTAAGCTTTTCTCATCCTCTTGCTCACTTGGATCCAACATTTATTTTGAAGACTCAATAGCATGAGGATCGCCGAACAACTCGGCACAGTGGCCAACAGGTCACCTCTACCGGTTTACCTGATACTCCTGTTCGGAAGCGTCGGTCTGAGGTCTCTCCTACTTCTGACCATTCTTACCCCAAGGCAGGTTATTTCAGACAGCCTATTAATCCGTCCGATTCAAATTATCAGGTGATACCTCCTTCCTCTTCTGGTGAATCAACAGCAACTCAACTCCCCCCTTTGAAAACTGTGGCTGGGTGAGTTACGAAAAACCTTTCCTTTCAATGCGCCCTACATCTTTTGAACATGATGTTAACCTTTTTTACTCTTTTTGCAGGGCCAAAGCCAGACCCAGCAAGAAAGCTCGGGTCACCAATCCACGAGAAGACCCTGTTGCTGAAGAAGAAGAACCAAGAGTTGAACCGGAGCAAACAAGTGAACTGGAAGGCCTCCATCCTGAAACAACATTTGATGATCCGCCCCTTGACGGCCAACATACTGACAAACCCATAGATGTTGAGCCTGCCTCCCCTAATGCTGAACCGGCAGAACCATACCGGGCTAATCCAATGAAAGACACTGAAATTCCACCATCATCCGCCCAAAATCCTGAAGGCCAAGGCGATGACGTTATTATTACTGGAGCCAGCCACAGTTCTCCTGGTCATCCCGTCATTTTGGCTCAGCATAGTGCCAAAGAAGAGCAAATTGCCAGGGATAAAGGTAAATGGAGCAGCGACTTATCAAACTATGCTCTTCTTAACGCTGATGAGCTTCATTCCGGCTTCTTGAACCGTCTGCACTCAAACCGGGATTATGAAGCCGGTTTGGTGAATTTGATGAAAGAACGATATGAGGTAAATTCTTCTCCCTTGCACATTGATTTATAGCTGAAATACTATTCCAAGTAGCCCCCAAGAGCCGTTTTATGATTGTCAATCATAAACCTTGTCTTTGTAACACTTTAAGCATCCCATCATTAATCCTTGCCAAGGCATGTCTTCAATCATAAATAAAACTCATGTTTGAAAAATGAGATAACATTCTGTAGCATAGCCCCCAAAGGCCGGTTTAACTTGGCAAGTTAATCAGGTTTTTAATCCACACCGCCAGTTTAGAACGAACGTACATTAGCCCCCAAGTGTCAAGGATAATGCTTGCATTGTTCTGGAGACTTGCATAGAAGGTAGTATTTGAGAGCAAATAAGCATTAGCCCCCAAGTATGAAGTGGATAACTTGTTATATGCTTTATACTTAGTGCATATATATGTTGTTTTGTTGAAGATACCTTCAATGTTGCAGGCTGAACTGAGAAGCAAAGATGCCAAAAACTCTGACTTGCAAGAAAATGTGAAGTCGCAACAAGCCGAAGCTGCAAAAGCCAAAGAGGAGCTGACCCGGGCCTTGGCCGGAATGGTAAAATTGAAAGAATCCTTCAATCAAGATTGTGCTGCATGGGAAACAGAAAAGGCCGGTTTGACCAAAAGAGCCGTAGATGCCGAGGAAGCCTTGAAACCGGTGGCTGAAGAACTAGCCGGTTTGAAGCGCCAAATTAACGCTATGACCTCTGCTATCTTTGGTAAGTATCTGCTTATGTATGTTGCATCAGTCAATGAATCTTAAAACTGACCACGATGTTGAAAAAAATCTTTGGCAGGAACTCAGATCACTCATCTTGGTGCAGATATGCGGATGAAGCTCAAAGCGGCATACACATTGGTTGAGCAGCTATACTCTTTATCTCAGCGAGCCATTAGTACAGCAGCTTATAACAAACCAGCACCAACATTGATTATGGAAACACTTGAGAAGCTGGGCATGTTACCAGCGCGTATTGCCAAGTTGAAAAGAGCCGCTGCAAGAGCCGGAGCATTAACTGCCCTTATTCGAGCCAAGGCCTGGATTCCATATCTTGAAGCGGAGGATATCATTAAAGGGTATCCAGGCATTAAAGAAGACGGCTCAAACTTTGACAATGATGATCTTTGGCGGTTGACCAAACAGATGCGGCCAGCGGCCAGCAAATTAGCTGAAGACACCGATTTGTCCCATTTTCAACCGTTTTATGATGCAGAAGGGAAAAGACAGCCGGCCAAGATCCATGAAGTTGAAGAACATGTGCCTCCGATTCGTAAGCACACTTATGCCCCTGATATTAACCCTTCTGATCTAATCCATGAAGAAGCAGTATTCCGAGCTTTAACCGGAATCGATTGGTCAACGGCTGATTTCCAGCGGCTGGGGAGGGATGAAGAAGTGCGTGCACCAACTGATCCGCAACCGTCAAACCGTCGTGATGAAAAGTCCTGATCCGGTCGCCGGTTTATATGGCACTGTTGAGCCGCTTTAGAGCTTCATGTATTAGGATAGCTGAAACTTTGTTTATCTGCCATGCCATCGAGCATGCTTCATATCCCTTTGTGACAATCTGTGCTGCCCTTCAGGATATATTTTATGCATAGTCTATGATGACTTGCCTTCCTGGGTACAAAAAACTTCAAAGTGTCTAGAGGTTTACCGCTAAACATGTCATAATATCCAAGAAGTATATAGTACTTAAGCTGAATAATCAAGTGTTTGTACAAAAAACAATGTACAGAACATACCTCATTGAGTGAGCAAACGTGTATACAACAAAGGTGTTTAACACCAACTCGATACGTTTGGTAATCTCATCTTCAAAATGCCGGTCTATCTATTAAACCAGACAGGTATACCTACCGGATTTTCTTCATAACACTGGTGATTTAGTCAAACCATACCGGGTCAGTGACTACCGGTTTATAACGGATCATGAGCCAACAACTGGTGGTTGGAAAGCAAGCCGTATCAAGGATGCTGGTTTATCAAAAAATACTTATGATTGCCAACAAAAAAAATGCAAATAGGAAAATATGCGAGGCTTTTTATGAGCTGCCAGGCACCAAATCGAGGCTTTTCATGGGCTGCCAGGCCTCTAAGTTAAACCATTTAACAAAGCCTTTTAAGATGGGCCTCCAATTAACCAATCACCGTTTTAACTATGACAAGTTCAGGGTCTGTAAAAGATTGACTTGTCAAACGTTGGATGGGTCTTGCCAGGATTACCTGGATAGGAGTGGCTTACTTGATGAAGGCAGGTTAACCTGGGGTTTTAGGTGAATACACCAGGCTTCCAAGCCGTGGCTTGATAGCCAATTACGAGGGTCCTTTCAAACTCTTTGTTGCTTTGCAAAAAAGAGCCCCAAGTAACTTTGTGAGCGATGCTCAGCGTGTGCCTATGTTTGAGTTTTATAGTGCACAATACTCTCTTTGGCTCCACAAATTTGTCCTTGTGTGGCTGAAAAGCCTATCAAGAGGTGTAGCTGTGGTTCAAACATGACCAAGCCCCCTAGTGATTTTCTGTATCTTTATGCAGTTGCTAAATCCGGTTTAACAAAGACTCCGCTTTGACCGTTAACTTGTAAAAGCACACATATGATATAAGAAAGAATAGATACCCCGCTTATAACGGAGGCTCCGGTTTATTATATGGTATATACACTGTCATAAATATGTACAGGTGAAAAAGCCTATGGCTTCAAGTATAGTAAGGCCGAAGGAGAGCTATGTTCCATGGCCGCTTTGTCTCCTCCTCTGATTGACGTGAGTCTTCATGCTCTCGAACATCAATGAGGTAGTAGGATGCATTGTGCAGATTTTTGCTGACCACAAAGGGTCCTTCCCAAGGGGGGGGGATAACTTATGCATATCAGTCTGATCCTGGATGAGCCGGAGCACCAAATCACCTTCTTGAAAGGTTCTAATTTTAACCCGGCGGCTGTGATAATGTCGAAGATCTTGTTGATAAATCGCCGAACGCGCTACTGCAAGATCCCGCTCTTCATCCAATAGGTCCAGAGAATCCCGGTGTGCCTTCTCATTATCAGCTTCAACATAAGCTGCCACACGGGGCGAATCGTGACGGATGTCACTAGGAAGAACCGCCTCTGCTCCATAAACCATGAAGAAAGGCGTGTAACCCGTAGACCTATTGGGTGTGGCGTTGATGCTCCATAACATAGAAGGTAGCTCCTTGACCCAACAACCCGGCGTCCGCTTTAAGGGAACCATAAGCCTTGGTTTGATACCCCGCATAATTTCTTGATTTGCCCTTTCCGCTTGACCATTAGATTGGGGGTGAGCCACTGATGCTAGATCAAGCCGGATGTGCTCACGTTGACACAATTCTTCCATCCCTCCTTTTGACAAGTTAGTGCCATTATCTGTTATAATGCTATGTGGAAAGCCAAATCGGATATCACCTTTTTGATGAATTGAACCGCTGTGGCTGCATCACACTTGCTGACTGGCACTGCCTCTACCCATTTAGTGAATTTATCAACTGCTACTAACAGATGGGTCTTTTTGTCCTTGGAGCGCTTGAAGGGTCCAACCATATCCAGCCCCCAAGTGGCAAACGGCCATGTAATTGGAATCATCCGCAACTCTTGAGCTGGAATGTGCGCACGGCGGGCAAACTTTTGACATCCATCACATCTTTTGACCAAATCCTCCGCATCAGCATGCGCCGTCAACCAGTAAAAACCGTGACGAAAAGCTTTAGCAACCAACGACTTTGAACCGGCGTGATGACCGCAATCCCCTTCATGAATTTCTCGCAAAATCTCACAACCTTCTTGAGGAGAAACACATCGTTGAATCGCTCCTGAAACAGTGTAACGATGTAACACCCCGTTGAGCATGGTCATGGACTTGGAACGCCGGATTATCTGTCGGGCCAACATTTCCTCAACTGGTAACTCGCCCCGGTTCATGTAATCTAGATATGGGATCGTCCAATCCGGTATGGCATGCAAAGCTGCCACCAATTGAGCCTCCGGATCAGGAACAACCAAATGTTCTTCAGATGGTATTTTGACTGACGGATTGTGCAACACATCAAGAAAGACATTGGGCGGAACCGGTTACGTTGGGAACCAAGACGACTTAAAGCGTCCGCCGCTTCATTCTTCCGCCGGTCTATATGGTCCACCTGATAACCTTTAAAGTGACCAGCCACTGTGTCCACCTCTCGCCGATATGCAGCCATGAGTGGGTCCTTAGAATCCCAAGTGCCAGACACTTGCTGAGCCACTAGATCTGAATCGCCGAAGCACTTAACCCGTCTCAAATTCATCTCTTTAGCCATCCGAAGACCGTGGACTAAAGCCTCATATTCAGCTGCATTGTTAGTACAAGGAACATTAAACGGAGGACATAACAAAACTTATCACCTCGTAGGGAGGTTAATATGACTCTAGCCCCCGAATCCTCTAGCTGTCTGGACCCATCAAAATGAATAGTCCAATATGTATTATCTGGTTTATCCTCAGGTGCCTGTAACTCTATCCAACTCAGCTCCTCTTGGACTTGATCGCCATGCGGGGTATATATCTGAGCCCGTGGGGTCCAAGCTCAATGGCCCACTTGGCAATTCGGCCAGTTGCCTCTCTGTTTTGAATGATGTCACCCAGAGGAGCTGAGTTGACTACTGTGATAGGATGGCCCTGAAAATAGTGTTTGAGCTTCCGGCTTGCCATAAACACCCCATACACCAGTTTCTGCCAATGCGGATACCTCTGCTTTGACTCAATGAGCACCTCACTGATATAATAAACCGGCCGTTGAACCGGATACTCTTTGCCAGGCTCTTTGCGCTCTACCACAATGGCTATGCTGATAGCCCGGGCATTAGCAACCACATATAATAATAAGGGCTCTTTATCGATCGGTGCTGCCAGTACGGGCGGTTCCACGAGCTGTTTCTTCAGATCTTCAAACGCCTTATCATCTGCTTCACTCCAGACAAAGTTATCCGTTTTCTTGAGCATCTGATATAAGGGAATGGCCTTCTCTCAAAGGCGGCTGATAAACCGGCTCAAGGCTGTAATCCAGCCGGCCAGACGTTGCACATCATTAGTACACACCGGTTTAGCCAAGGACGTAATCGCTCCAATATTTTCCGGATTAGCCTCAATGCCTCTGTTTGAAACCAGAAAGCCTAAGAGCTTGCCTGCCGGGACACTGAAAACACACTTCTCCGGATTGAGCATCATCTTGTAGACCCGGAGATTGTCAAAAGTTTCCCGTAGATCATCTATCAACGTCTCCTCCTTTCTGGATTTGACCACAATATCATCTACATACGCATGGACATTGCGCCCAATTTGGTTATGAAGGCAATTTTGAAAACATCGCTGGTAAGTTGCCTGGGCACTCTTGAGTCCAAAGGGCACTCTCGTGGTCCTTAACTGCCATTTTGATCTGATGATAACCAGAGTAAGCATCCAAAAAACACAAACGGTCACAACTCGCCGTAGCATCAATTATCTGATCAATGCGAGGGAGAGCAAAGGGGTCTGCAGGGCAAGCCTTGTTTAAATCTTTGTAGTCCACACACATGCGCCAAGTGCCGTTTTTCTTAAGAACCAGCACCGGATTGGCTAACCACTCTGGATGAAAAACTTCAACAATAAACCCAGCAGCCAACAAACGGGCGACCTCTTCACCTATAGCCTTGCGCCTTTCCTCGTTGAAGCGGCGGAGGAACTGTCGGACCGGTTTGAATTTCGGATCAATGTTGAGTGTGTGCTCAGCGAGTTCTCTCGGTACACCTAGCATGTCAGAAGGTTTCCATGCAAAGATGTCCCGATTCTCACGGATGAACTCAATGAGCGCACTTTCCTATTTGGGATCCAGGTTAGCGCTGATGCTGAATTGTTTGGATGAATCGCCAGGGACAAAGTCAACCATCTTAGTGTCTGTAGGTGATTTGAACTTCAATGCTGTATCATGTTTCGTGGTTGGCTTTTTTAAGGAGGTCATGTCTGCCGGATCAACTTGCTCCTTATAGAATGTTAACTCCTCCGTGGCACAAACCGACTCAGCATAAGCCGCATCGCCTTCTTCACACTCCAAAGCAATCTTTCTACTTCCATGTACTGTCATAGTACCCTTATGACCTGGCATTTTAAGCTACAGGTAAACATAACATGGCCTTGCCATAAACTTAGCATAAACCGGCCGCCCAAACAGTGCGTGGTACAGACTTTTGATCTTCACCACCTCAAATGTCACTGTTTCTGACCTTGAATCGTAGTCATATCCAAAAGCTACCTCCAAAGCTATCTTACCAACAGGATATGCAGACATACCAGGCACCACACCATGAAATACCGTATTCGATGGTTTAAGATCCTTATCTGTCAACCCCATACGGCGCAATGTATCATAATACAAAATATTGATACTACTTCCCCCATCCATGAGCACTTTAGTGAACTTGTATCCCCCAACTTGAGGGGCTACCACCAAGGCCAAGTGACCTGGATTATCAACCCGGGGCAGGTGATCCTCTCTGCTCCACAAAATAGGTTGCTCCGACCAGCGTAAATACTGAGGTACTGCCGGCTCAACAGAGTTGACTACCCTTTTGTGAAGCTTTTGATCACGTTTGCACAAACTAGTAGTGAAGACATGATATTGCCCGCTGTTCAGCTGTTTGGGATTGCTCTGATAACCCGACTGCTGCTGCTGCTGTTGACTCCCCTGATGGTTGTAACCTCCCTGGTTGCCTTGGTGTCCTTGATTGACGTTTCCGGTTTGATTGCCTAGAAACCCTGAACCGGAACCACCGCCTCCGTAACCCGGCCCGTGGAAACCTCCTCCTGAACCGCCGGGCGGGCCGTTGTCATATTGGAACATATTGGAATTCTTGAAATCCCGCATGATATAACAATCTTTCCAGAGATGTGATGCCAGTTTCTCCTTTGATCCATGCTTTGGACAGGGTTGATTTAACAAACGCTCCAAATTGTTGCCTAGACCTCCACCCCACTGGGCTGCTTGCCTTTACGGCATTGGCCATTCTCCTGTGCGTTGGTATTTGCGACAAAGTCCAAACCACTGTCGGCCTTGCGCTTACCAGCGTTTCCATGGCCTGCCGGATTGTGTTGTTGGCCTTTGGCATTGCCGGTCTTCTTACCCTTCTCCGGTTTGTCCTCCTCTGAATCCGTATCCTTAGTATTATCTGAATCGGCATATTTAACCAAAGCATCCATGAGTGTTGACATGTCGTTGCAGTGATGTTTGAGCCTTCCCAACTTCTGTTTCAACGGTTTGAAACCGCAATTACCCTCTAACGTTAACACTGCGGTGTCTGCGTTGATACGATCTGACGAATGCAAAATCGCCGAGACCCGTTTGACCCAATGGGTCGTGGACTCCCCTTCCTCTTGGACACAAGAGGCCAGATCTACAATTGACATCGGCTGCTTACACGTATCCTTGACGTTCTGGATAAACCGGTGCTTCAATTCGGCCCATGATCCAATAGAGTTGGTTGGCAAGCTCTTCAACCAAGTGTGAGTTGTTCCTTCCAACATCATGGTGAAATATTTAGCACACACCGCCTCATCCACATCTAACATCTCCATTGCCATCTCATAGCTCTCCACCCACGCCTCTGGCTGCAAATCGGCGGTATAATTTGGTACCTTACAAGGTCCCTTGAAATACTTGGGTAGTCGCACATTACACAAAGCAGGAGATAAGCACGGTACCCCTAAGGAACTGAACATCGCCCTGGCTCTACGAAGGCAGTGGGTTGAACCGGAGTATGCTGTCGTGCCTCGTGTCGAGCTGTCAACTCGACCTCTCGACGTGCGCGGCCATGATCCACAACATCTTGTACATTGGTACCTCCCCCAGCCGGTTTGTTCCCTCATGGCGAATTTCGGTGGCATGCACTACTGGATACGGCCGGTTCGTCTTCCACATGTCTGCTATAACTCCGGCTTGGGCGGGGAGTGGAGCGAATCCTCTCACGGCTGTGTGAATATGCTTGCTGTTGATTTAGTGCTGTCTGAAGGAGATCCCTGGCCCGGCGTGCTTCCACTGCCACTTGTGACTCGCCGTCGGTTGGGAGGGCCGCCAGGCGTGACGCAGCGGCCACAATGTTGTCCAACGGGTTGGAATAATTCCCGGGCGGCGTTGATGGTACAATGTTGTTCTGGCGAGGCAGGTCCGTCGTGCGCGGCTGAACTGACGCTCCTGCTGCCGGCGCCCCCGCCTGGTTTCCAGCTCCTGCGCCTGGCGTGTTGAAAAGATTCTGCGGCTCATAAACCGACGGGAGACGTGATCGGTACCTTCTTCTCATGACTTCCTCTGAAGCATTCTGGTCCAGTCTAATCCGGTAAGCCTGTGCTTCCAACTCAGCCCGCTCCGTAGCCATCCTGGCGTTCTCTGCTGCCAGGTCCGCCTTGGCCTGGGCTATCTGATCTTTCAACTTTGCAATCTCCGCATTGTGCTAATCCCTGGCTGCTGCGTCTACCTCCGCGGACATCAATGTTGCCAGAGCGTTGAAGAAATCAGATAAGACTTGGGCCGGAGGTCGCGACGAGCTTCCTGCCCCTGCTGGTGTGGCCGTTGTTGAACCGGGGAGCATTGCAGTCGCGGTAGATGAATGAGGCGCCGATTGTGTGCCAGCCATGAAGATGGCAGCCCGGTTTGGCAGACTGGGGGAATCCGGAATACTGTTGCCCTCGGATCCTCCCTCAATCTGGCCGTCCTGCAACTGGTAAAGTGATTCGGTTTCTATAGAAGACTCGTCATCAGAGAAGACTACGGTTTCTCCTTCGGACACCGGTCCGTCCTCGTGCCCTGATCCATGGACGACAACTACGAAAACATGCCTTGCCTCGGGCTGAACCGGCGAAGGACTTGCACGCCGAGCCGTTTCGATGATGTCGGTGCAGATGTCCGGCTCGGGGACCGGTTCGCCGATCTTGCCGATGAAGACGTGAATCCCACCGAAGGGGACCCGGTACCCGTATTCGATTGAATCGGCCTCGCGACCCCATCCTTCTTTGTCGATGTAGAGCTTGCCGCGGCGACTCTTCGTCATCTGGCCCACAGCGTATCCCTTAAGTCCATCGAAGCTGCCCTTCAAGAACTCGAAACCATCGTGCGATAGCCCCACGGTGGGAGCCAACTGTCGTGGGTTTGTCACGACAGATGTCCTCGTGAAAGGACTTAGTTGTGGAGCCATCGCAACGGGTTAGCTTAAAGGGGTTAAACCGGACAAGGGGACACAGGAGTTTATACTAGTTCGGCCCCTTCGATGAAGGTAAAAGCCTACGTCTAGTTGTGATTGGTATTGGTAGGGTTTCGAAGGCCAGGGAGCGAATCCGCTTTGTCTGGCTTTCGAGTTGTTGTTGTTTGTCTCAAAACCTCGGCCGGGTCATCCATTTATATACATAGGTTGACGCTCGCCGGGCTATAGAGTCCCGAAGCCGGTTTATAATCGTATCCGGTTTGGCCTCTCTCTTTCTGTCTTACTCTACAAGTTACATGACTGGGCCAGTTTACATTTACATACTATAACTTGCCTTTGGGCCCTCCGTAAAGCGCTAGCATCTTTACATCTTCATGGGCTTCTAATCTTCAAAGAGTCAAACCGGCTACCCAAGGCCGGTTTACCTCCGGTAGTAATATCCCCAACAAGTTCTGAGCTGCTTTTCGGCCATCCCGAGCCGTGGTTGAGTTATTTCGGTAATGTCCCAGATCTGAGTTGAAAAGACCGTTCTGGTGGCTACTGATTTATTTACCGATTTCTTGCAAAGGTTCGGATGATCATATTCCCGCGGTCAGAGCTTGAGGGGTGTTGACCCTGCCATTTAATGGGGTACCCTCTCAGAAAAATGAGAATAAGCTGCGACTGCCAAAAAATTGCACCGACAGTACCTATGGTGATACGAAGGAGCAATATGACCCAGCTCTTTCAACCAAGGATCCAGACCAAGAAAACGATAATGAAGGGGCAAGACCAGTGATGTGGGTATGAAAATTGTTGCAAGACCCGCGTGGTGAAGAACCACCGTTAGTCTAGTCTATAGATATTTTCCTACAGGACAAACTCTTATGCTAGCCATGGCAGGCGACAATCAAATATTTGGTACGGATCCGATACTCAAGACAGTGGAACCAGTTAAGATGATTCATAAACTTCCCCGAAGCTGTCAGGAAAACGGTCATGACCCAACTCACTGTTTGGAACCCGAAGGACCTGCATTTAGTGGAGAAACCCAATGCAAGGAGTTAGAGCTTAGGTGTCCACTAGAAAAATCTGATCACCACTTCATGAAAGATTGTCAGTGCCGGATGACACACCAAGCGGAAATCACTCTTGGATTTGTGAGACCGACATATATTTCAGTCATGAGGATCAATCACAGTCAGCTAAGTTTGCAGATCTAAAAAGAAATTGGAGCCTGTATAAGCATGAGCAAGCAAGGTAAGATCTGTCAAAATATGGATATATTAAAGCAAACCAACCCAGGGCCATTCAGATAAAAATTTAGTGGGAACAAAAATAAGAAAAAGGATACCTGAGTTGGAAACGGTTTCCTTAAGTCAGTATCTTCATACTTGTTCCCTGAGCAACCAAATCTCGAGGACGAGATTTCTTTAAGGGGGTACGGTTTGTGAGAGCCTGATTTTTAGCCCTTTCTTTTTCTTTTGTTTTTCTGAGGTTTTTGCTTGAGTTTCCTTTTTCCGGGGCTATGTGGTCTGGAAACTAAAGAGGATGCCCTCTTCTTTGCTTCCAGAGTGGCTTGTCGTACCCAAATCCTTCCCTAGACCCTGTCATTTTCATCCTAGCCCGAATCCCAATATTCTTTTTATTGGGAATATTCCTTTAAAGTAATAACTCAAATTGTCCGAGGTTGTGAAGAAACCTTTATTTCCATCACTCCTAAAATTCCCAAATAATTCTGATAAATTGTTTGGGTCATATCTTTCTCAAGTATGGCAAAATATTTCATTTTTCATGTTTACAATCATGCTCAAATAACTCCTTGGACCCCTTTCTGTCCATATGATTGCCACATGCCAAAATGCAACCTCATTTGCCTAGTAATTATTTATTTATGATTTTCCAAAGTTTCTATCCAGAAAGAAGCTTTGTGAAGGAGGTGTAAGGTAGGAATATCCAAATGAGTTGCCATTTTTCATGGTCCCTCATATCATCATATCATAGCCCTCCACCAAAGTACAGCTCATGTAATGCCTCCATGTGAGCTCATCTTCTATTCTTTGATTCTGTCCAAAATTTTAGTTTGTGCAGCAAGTATAGTTTATCTTGCTCCATTATGGCTGCCAATTTTTCTAGGTCTTCTGTTATTCATATAACCTATCTCCACCCATTTTGGGAATGGTTCATCAAGCCATTTTTCCTCTAGAATTTTTGCAAGTTTCTGTCCAAAGCAGATGTTTGTGAAGCAAGTACCAGTTTGGCTTGGCCAATTGGTATGAGACTTTTTGAGCATCGTCATAGCACCAAATGACTCTGCCTTGCCCAATTTGAGTTCAAGTTGATGCTTCATCATAGTGCATCATCCTAATCTAGTTTCTGGACCAGTTTATGTGGTTGTGAAGCAACTGCATTAAATCATGATCCTAATCCTCTCCAAGTAACCAGGGTGAAAGTCCTTCTTACCCTAGACCTACCAGACAACTCCATTGCTTCCAAACTCCTTCCTGTTGATCAGCAGTTCTCATCCAAGTTTACTGCAGTAAACTTCAGAGGTGGTTTACCACTTAACCGGAGCACTTTTAACCAATCTACCACTGCAGTTGAAACCTACCCAGGAAGGCCAAACCCCAGACATCGTTTGGTTTTGCTTGTGGCACTGTGTGCACTAGTGCACGCGGTGACCACCGACTTGGCATGTAGTGGGCGCGTCTAGAATGGCTTCTTGCTCGGGCCCCTCCCCTGCTTGGCGTCTCAGCGAGCACGGGCATGCCCCTTATCTTCCTCTCGTTGTCGCCATTCTCCTGGACCCCTCTCCCCCTCCGTAAGCCCCTCCGCCAGCACTCGTCGCTGCGCGCCCACGGGCGCACTGTGGCCGACCGCGCCTTAATGGCGTTTGGCCGTGTCTCTCCTGCGCTCCCTTCGCCGCCTCTTCCACGTGAGATCTCCCTCCTGTTCCCTCTCGTCGCCTCCCCCCGAGTCCATGTGTGAGCACACGCGTCTGCGGCGCCGGCCGCGTGTCCGCGGCGACGACATCGCGGCACCTCGCCGCGCGGCTATATAAGCCCACCTGAGCGCCTCCGAGCTCACCACCAGCCTCACAACTCTCCTCCGGTCCCGCCCAGCCTCTCAAATGAACTCGAGGAGCTCTCTGTGTCCACCATGGCCGCCATGGCCGCCTCGGGTCTCCTCTCGAATCCGAGCCACCCGAACCACCCCTCCACTCCCTGACCTCTCCACGAGCTTCCCCACACGCCGGAGACCCTTTCCCTCACCTCCATTCCTTGCCGGAGCCCCTCCAGGGCTGTGTCCCTCGAGAACGGCCACCACCTTCGGTCCCTGCCTCCTCCCGTCGCTGTGGCCCTGCTCCCTCTCCGGCGGCACTTCTGCTCCAAGTGGGAGCGGCACTCCGCCCGCGCCGTCCGCTAGCCTCGTCTAGACAGGAAGTGGCCGGAGCCAGTCAGCCCATCGGCGGCACTCGTGTCCTCCCTTGCCTCTCCTTTGTCTATGATCGGGGAGGCAGCGAGGAGGAAGAAGACATGCGCGAGGAGAGGGAGATGGATAAGGTGGGCCCCATGAATCATCGACCCAGAGTCCGGCCCCGCCGCGCTGATGTTGATAAGTGACGGGCCCCACCCTTGGGACCCGCACGCCAGCTGCCCAAGCCCCGCCCCGCCACTGTCCACGTGGATAAGTGGAAGCGTACTTCATAGAAGTACGTTTGCGCCTTCAAAAAGCATATTTCTCTTCTGATCCAGCCGTAAGTGCACTTTCATAGTTTGAAAACGTATTTTCTCCTTAGGCGCCTTCTGTTTCTCACTCAGGGGTCTGTTTGTGGACATTGTTTTACATATCGGTCCCTGAACTTCGCCAGGCTATAACTTTTTGCTTGCAACTCAAAATGAGTTGATTCCAAAGCCCACGTCTTCGTTTCGTCGAACCCGTTCTGTTCGTTTAATTTTCAGTATAGTTTGACACTGTGAAAATGACCTTATTGCCCTTGCACGTAAACAGCCCCTCCGACGGAGAACTGTTTTCGGCAAATCTTTCTGCGGCTTCACCGCACTTCTCCCCGGGGCCTTCTTCATCCCCGCGAAAACCACAATACCCACTTGCATGATAGTCATGAAGTAGCCATGGTTTTCAATATTTATTAAATGATTGCTTGTTTAAAGTATGGTTATCATTGTTTCGGTAATGCTTCTGGGTTAGTGCTTACTTTCTTGCTATGTTGTTATGCACCTGGTTATCATGCTTTCCTAGTTGCTAGTATTCCTTTCATATGCTTATGATTGCTAGTAGTACATGTTGATATTTGTGATGGTCTTCGGTGCATGACTGCCATCTGTCCAGAGTATCGTTGTTATGCATGTTCCATTGCATTCAGTTGGTTAAATGATTGCATGCTAGCATTGTTGATATGTCTTGCATGGTATTTATTGTTGCTGCTAGTGGTCATGCTAGGTTTCAATGAGTAATGTTGTACTTGTGATCTTCATGCTCATCATTATACTATGTTCAGTTGGATATGATTCATTGTGGATATGGTGGATAATATGTTGCACCTCGTGCTTATGTTGATATCATGTTTATGCATTATCGCATCATGTTATTTTATCATGGCTCAGCATATTGCATTGAAGTTTAACCGGATTAAATTGAATTTGAACAACTGTTGGCTGAGTCATGGTGCCACCATATCGAACTGACCAGTGCAACCACGCTTACCTTTATGGGAAGGTCCTAACTGGGTCTATTATCATGCCTCTCGCCGGTGCCTCCAACTAGGGAAGGTTATGGGCGTGCTTACCCTGATCAGGTAGGCAGACATAACCTTGTGTGCCCGTAGATTTGATGATAAGCACTTTTGTCCCTTTTTGGGATGGGCCACGACGGTGGCCGTTGTGTCTTTGGTAGACACGGGGCCACCCATGACTTAGCCCAAAGGGGAGTTGGTCGGAGTGGCCGGGAGAGTGTCGTGGCCGTAGATCGGTTTTGTCGGAATGCCGTTGGTCCACCCGAATGGGAGTGCGAGGCCATGGGTTCCATGGTGTGGGTACAGTGTACTAACCTCTGCAGAGTGTATATTAAATCTATCGATATCCATACCTGCGGACAAGGGCCCAGTTCATGTCGGTTCCACTGTGAGTCAACAATATTAATAATAATGTGTTTAATAACAACCTCGGTTCGATGAGGAGATAAGTTAGTTGTGATCGCCGGAAAGATCACCGTTTGAGACCAAGTGTTGGCCATGGTTGTGATCGCCGGAATGATCACCGTGGTATCAAGGATACCGAGTTGTTGGATATTCATGATGTTGTGCGAGAATCATGGGTAAAGATCAAGCTCCTTGTGGCCATTTAATGATTACTACGGTATTGTTTACACCAAGCTTGATTTGATCCTTAGATGATGGTGTGATGTCCGAGGATGGTAAGTGATCCATTTGATGGTTACAAAGTAACTCGAGCAGAAGAAATAGTGTGTATAGTGTCATCATGTTGCTTGCTAGTATCGTCAGATTTATATGCTCATGTTGTTCTAGATGTACCATGTTCACATGGTTGCTGCCATGTTATCCTGATGACCCCATGAATATTTCCTGCTTAACCTGTAATTGCAATGCTGTTGTTTGTCTTGAATACTTCTGGTTATTGTGAGCTTGCATGTACATTCAATGTACTGACCTGGCGTGTCATGCCAGATTGCAGGTCATCCCGGATTTGAATGTTTGTTTATGTGGATTCTTTGTTTGGGAGCTAGGATAATTCAACTCTAGTGTAAAATTATTTGAACTATCTTATACAGCTAGTTCAACTCTAGTGTAAAATTATTTGTACTAGGCTATAGAGCTAGTTCAGCTCTAGTGTAAAATTATTTATACTAGGCTATAGAGCTAGTTCAACTCTAGTGTAAAATTATTTGAACTAGCTTATACAGCTAGTTCAACTCTAGTGTAAAATTATTTGTACTAGGCTATAGAGCTAGTTGAACTCTAGTGAAAAATTATTTGTATTAGGCTATAGAGCTAGGCCAACTCTTTTGTAAAATTATTTTAACTAGCTTATAGAGCTAGTTCAATTCTAGTGTAAAATTATTTGTACTAGGCTATAAAGCTAGTTCAACACTAGTGTAAAATTATTTG